>NC_138376.1:21256891-21266250 GCF_054177405.1 Leptonychotes weddellii | reverse complement strand
AATGTGTAGATTGCTCTAGGTAGCATTGACATCTTCACAATATTTGTTCTTCCAATCCATGAGCATGGAACGTTTTTCCATTTCTTTGTGTCTTCCTCAGTTTCATTCATGAGTATTTTGTAGTTTTCTGAGTACAGATCCTTTGCCTCTTTGGTTAGATTTATTCCTAGATATCTTATGGTTTGGGGTGCAATTGTAAATGGGATCGACTCCTTAGTTTCTCTTTCTTCTGTCTTGTTGGTGGTGTATAGGAATGCTACTGGTTTCTGTGCATTGATTTTATATCCTGCCACTTTACTGAATTCCTGTATGAGTTCTAGCAGTTTTGGGGTGGAGTCTTTTGGGTTTTCCACAGAGTACCATATCATCCGCAAAGAGTGAAAGTTTGACTTCTTCTTTGCCGATTCGGATGCCTTTGATTTCTTTTTGTTGTCTGATTGCTGTGGCTAGGACTTCTAATACTATGTTGAATAGCAGTGGTGATAGTGGACATCCCTGCCGCGTTCCTGACCTTAGGGGGAAAGCTCTCAGTTTTTCCCCATTGGTGGTTAACATAACACAATAAAATAAAATTTAAAAAAAAAGATAGTGGTGTACTGGTATAAAAACAGACACATAGATCAATGGAACAGAATAGAGAACCCAGAAATGGACCCACTACTACGTGGTCAACTAATCTGCAAAGCAGGAAAGAATATCCAATGGAAAAAAGACAGTCTCTTTAACAAATGGTGTTGGGAAAATTGGATAGCCACATGCAGAAGAATAAAACTGGACCACTTTGTTACACAATACACAAAAATAAACTCAAAATGGATGAAAGACCTAAATGTGAAATAGGAAAACAAAATCCTACAGAAGAACACCAGCAGCAACCTCTTTGACCTTGGCTGGAGCAACGTCTTCCTTAGACATGTCTCCAGAGGCGAGGGAAACAAAAGCAAAAATGAACTATTGGTACTTCATCAAGATAAAAGCTTCTGGGGACACCTGGCTGGCTCAGTTGGTTGAGAGTCTGCCTTTGGCTCAGGTTTTGATCCCAGGGTCCTGGGATCGAGTCCCGTATTGGGCTCCTTGCTCATTTGGGAGCCTGCTTCTCCCTCCACCTGCCACTTCCCCTGTTTGTGTTCTCTCTCTCTCTCTCTGACAAATAAATAAATAAAATTTTTTTTAAAAGAAGATAAAACCTTTTGCACAGCAAAGGAAACAATCAACAAATCTAAAAGGCAACCTACAGAATGGGAGAAGATATTTGCAAATGACATATCAATAAAGGGCTAGTATCCAAAATCTGTAAAGAATTTATCAGACTCAACACCAAAAAAAATAAATAATCCAGTTAAGAAATGGGCAGAAGGCATGAAAGACAGTTTTCTAAAGAAGACATACAGATGTCTGACAGACATGAAAAATGCTCAACATCAACATCAGAGAAATACAGATCAAAACCACAATGAGATACCACCTCACACCTGTCAGAATGGCTAAAACGAACAACTCAGGAAATGACAGATGTTGGCGGGGATGCAGAGAAAGGGGAACCCTCCCACACTGTTGGTGGGAATGCAATCTGGTGCAGCCACTCTGGAAAACAGTATGGAGGTTCCTCAAAAAGTTGAAAATAGAGCTACCCTATGACCCAGCAATTGCACTCCTTGGTATTTACCTGAAAGATACACATGATCTCAGGTCCTGGGATCGAGCTTCTCCCTCTCCCACTGCCTGTTGCTCTCCCTGCTTGTGCTCTCTCTGTCAAATAAATGAATAAATCTTTTTTAAAAAAGATTAAAAATAGAACTACCCTACAACCCAACAATTGCACTATTAGGTATTTATCCAAAGGATACAAACATAGTGCTTCAAAGGGGCACATGCACCCCAATGTTTATAGTAGCAATATCTACAATTGCCAAAATATGGAAGGAGCTCAGATATCCATTGATGGATGAATGGATAAAGTAGTATATATATGTATACGTATATATATAGGAATATATATGTATATAGTGGAATATTGCTCAGGCATCAAAAAGAATGGAATCTTGCCATTTGCAATGATATGGGTGGGACTAGAGGGTATTATGCTAAGCAAAATAGGTCAGAGAAAGGCAGATACCATATGATTTCACTTATATGGGAATTTAAGCAAGAAAACTAATGAACACAGGGGAAAGGAAGGAAACTAAAATAAGATAAAAATAGAGAGAGAGGCAAACTATAAAAGAATCTTAACTATAGGAAACAAACAGGGTTGCTGGAGGGGAGGTGGGTGGGGGGATGGGGTAATTGGGTGACGGGCATTAAGAACGGTATTTGATGTAATGAACACTAGGTGTTATATGCAACTGATGAGTCACTAAACTCTACCCTGAACCTAAAAAAGAAGAGAAAAGAAAAAAAAGGCTAGACTGAGATACCACCTCACACCCGTCAGAATGTCTAAAACTAACAACACAGGAAATAACAGATGTTGGGGAGGATGCAGAGAAAGGGGAACCCTCATGCACTGTTGGGAATGCAAACTGATGCAGCCATTCCGGAAAACAGTATGGACGTTCCTCAAAAAGTTAAAAATAGAACTACCCTACCACTCAGCAATTGCACTACTAGGTATTTACCCAAAAGATACAAAAATAGAGATTTAAATATATACAAGCACTCTGCTGTTTATAACAGCATTATCAACAATAGCAAAACTATGGAAAGAGCCTAAGTGTCCATCAACTGATGAATGGATAAAGAAGATGTGGTATGGACTATTACTCAGCCATTAAAAAGAGTGAAATCTTGCCATTTACAACAGCATGGATGGAGCTAGAGTGTATTATGCTAAGTGAAATAAGTCAGTCAGAGAAACACAAATACCACACGATTTCATTCATATGTGGAATTTAGGAAACAAATGAACGAAGGGGACGGGAAGGAAAAATAAAATAAGATAAAAACAGAGAGCGAGGCAAACCATAAGAGACTTTTTTTTTTTAAAGATTTTATTTATTTGTTTGACAGAGAGAGAGATAGTGAGAGAGGGAATACAAGCAGGGGAAGTGGGAGAAGGAGAAGCAGGCTTCCCGTGGGGCAGGGAGCCCAATGCGGGACTCGATCCCAGGACCCTGGGATCATGACCTGAGCCGAAGGCAGACACTTAATGACTGAGCCACCCAGGTGCCCAAAACCATAAGAGACTCTTAACTATAGAAAACAAACTGGTTACCAGAGGGGAGGTGGGTAGGGGGATGGGGTGACTGGGTGATGGGTATTAAGGAGGGTACTTGTTGTGATGAGCACTGGGTGTTATATGTAAGTGATGAATCACTAAATTCTACTTCTAAAACCAATACTACACTATATGTTAACTAACTTGAATTTAAATAAAAACTTGGGGGGAACTTGGGTGGCTCAGTCGGTTAAACATCCAACTCTTGATTTTGGCTCAGGTCATGATCTCAGGATCCTGAGATCAAGCCCCACATCAGGCTCTAAGCTGAGCATGGAGCCTTCTTAGGATTCTCTCTCTCTCCCCCTCTGCCCCTCCCCCTGCCCACGCTTTCTCTCTCTCTCTCTCCTTCTCTCTCTCTCAAAAAATATTTAAATAAAAACTTGGGGGAAAAGAGAAAAAGAAATTAAAATAAAAATAAATGTATCTGCAATAAATAATTAATTAACATAGTGGTTTCCCACAGGCAGTTGAAAGACTATAGCTAATCCTCTTGTATTAGAATTTTATCCTGTTTACTAAAGTTTCCAAAAATATAATCAGTTGGCCTTTAATACATCCGTATCAGTAAAAAGTGTGCTCTCATCTCATTGTGTTATTTTTTAGTTTTATTCAGTATTAGACCCAGATATTTTCCCATATTACCAGTATTTTCTAATTTTATTTTTACTGCTTACCCTGTGATCTGATCATGACTCTTTTAAAAATAAAAAGCAAAACTATCTAGGAAGCTTGAGATGAGCCAGGATCAGAGACCCCATTAGCTTTCACCATCTCTTCATGTATGACTCGTTTCTCCAGAGGCCAGCAGCCCAGGACTGCCTCTATGGACAAGTCTGATGTTCCCACAGGATCTCTCCTCAACACTGTTCACCTCCTGGGGCTCCATGCCTGCTACTTGTTGCCCAAAGTTTCCAAAATATTCCTGTGTTAACACTGTCCACACGCATGCAGAAATATGCACACATACCCTATTACTTTGAAAGCTGTAAAATAGGTAGGCACAAGGACATTTGACCTTCCCTTGCAGTGCCATTGCAATCATCATAAATAATTGACCAAAGAACTCTCCAACTTTTCAGATGCCTTGCTTTCAGAGAAACCAACTCTCTTTCCAGCTTCAACATTCCTTGCACATGCAAGCTGTAAGTAAGGGCTCTTAGATTTATTTCCTGCAGCTGCTTTTATTACATAGTGTGGACCCTACTCCCCAAAGACACCTCAAATAGATTGTGTCCGGTTTGTTTTAGTAACAGTGGTGTCAAGATCAAGTCCCAGAACTGCCTTATGACCTAGAGGGAGCCTAATCCTTCCAGGTAGGGGAAATCAGCCTATATAAGCCACTTATACAACACTTAAAAATAAATAAACCAAGAAATAGTAGATACTGCCAAATAAATAACCCTCTTTTAAAGAATAACTTTCAGTGGTCTGAAAGGAATGAAAGCTTGCCTTAAAAAAGAAAGAAATGATATAATTTGGCTCTCCTCTCAGTACCAACTGTGCCATTTGTAAAAACAACAGAAACCTCGAAATTGTTCTGAGTTCATTCCTCTAAGCCACAGAGGCAGGATTCCAGACACTTGGGTGGTCAGAGACCCATGAAGAGGAGTGAAGGAAACCAAGGGAAATCATGAGAGGAAGTACTTCATCCAGACCCAGGGAGTATTATTTGGGAACATTATTAGGGGTTACATGGTGATAATAGGTTGCATTTAAACCACGGCATGTTTCTAGGGGAGTTCAAATATACTCCAAAGATCATGAGCTTGTATATGAAGCAAGTAAATGTTTTTGGGCCCATTTTATAGTAGAAGTAACAAATTTTCCTATTGTCTGCAAAAGCACAGAGTAGGTTTGATAATTATCTGTTTTACTCAATTAGTCTGTAGCTATAAGACCGTTCACTTGAACAAAATCTATTTGTGGTCTAATGGATCAAAATTATGGATCAAAAATGGTGATCTCTGCCAAGTTTTATTTTGTTTTCTTTTGGTTTTTCCTTTATGCTCAGTGATCATGACTTTGGAAAATTGCGTGTGCATGTGTGTGTCTGCTCCATGACAGAGGAAGAGTGATTTTTAAACCTAATAATAATAACGCACCTTAGCAATTGCCTTAATTTGCAAAAGCAATGAATAAACAAAGAATAAAGGAAAATCAAGGGCCATGATGGGGAATGCACCTTGCACCCTGCCCTCACCTCTGTTGTCCTGCCTGCCTTGTCTTTCACGTGTTGATCTGGGCTCTGACTATAAATGCAGTCTCAATCGCCTGAGGGCAGAGACTGCTGCAGTATGCATGTTGTGTCTGATACCAGATAGGGCTCTTAGCAGGACCTTAGTAGACATCAGGGACTAATTTCTAAGATGAGTTTCCCTTTGCTGATGAAACACTTTGAAGCAAATGCCCAAGATGATGTCCTCAGAGCCTCCATGGGCCAGATCCATCCCATGGCATCAACAATCCCACTGGACAGCATCTCCCAAAGTAATGTGGGCTTAAAGCTTCCTTTTCCAAACTTCCACCACCACTCGGACCTTTAATTTTTCTGATAGGGATGGCTAATTTCCATGCAGTTGGTGCTGTGAGGATCTGCTATGGAAAGTGCTGCTCTCAGCTGTGCTCCAACCTAGGTGCCATGAGGATGCAGGCTCTGAGCACAGGCATCTGGGCCAGCCTGGGGAAGTTTTTGTCCTGATGCACTTATTTTTGTCCTCAGTGTTTTAGGGCCTCTGGATAAGATCCTTGCTGGATCCACACACTCAGAACCAAGTAGTTGGAAGGCCCAACCATGGTCCCTTTTCCAGAATGATAGGCTGGGCTATAATGAGGACAGGTAACAAGCCCAGAACAGGCAGCCTGCTGTGTCTCAGCTTCCTGGCTGATGTCCATTGAACCAGAAAGACCGCCAACCAAGAGCTCTGATCAGTCCATGGAGAAAGCAAGACTGCTTCAGTTTCTTTCATTTCCCCAATGTTGAAACCACCTGCATTTGAAGGTTTGAAGAGCTTCTAGACACCTAAATAAAAGACACATTCTCATCACTGTGTTCATCTGTTGATGTGTGCATGCGCACAGGAGTGACCCCAGGTGCAGACCAATACACCACAGCGACACCAAAAGGTAAAGATATTTCCCTACTTGTCATACTGGAGTAAGAAATGCTGCTCAAAGTCCTCAAGGCCACATGTTGTTCAGAGCTCCCCTACTATTATAGGATCAACCCTAAAGAATTCCTTTAACTTCTCTGAAGGTCAGTCTACACAGTGTCAAACTCTCCAGATATTCCCAAACATAAAGACTTAAATTATGTCAACACAGTGTACTCTCCATATCCAGATGTTTTACTATATTGAAAATATAGTATTGAAAATATAAAATGTTTTAATGGTTTCAGGTACTATTTGTTGAGGACCTACTAAGTTCTAAGAACTATACTAGGTGGTTGGCTTAAGTATTATTTTTAATCTTTACAACAACCTTGTAAGGCAAACATGATTACCTCCATTTCACTTGTCCTTTCCTTATGCAATCTTATGGATTAAGGAGGTCGCATACCATTTTATGGAGACAAAACTGAAGTCAGAAGGTCAGGTTACTGGCCTTGGGTCACACATCTGATAATGGACAAGAGTGGGAATTGGAAAGAAAAGTTTGCCCCACTCCAAAACCCACTCTGCCTTCCTCTCTGAACCTATTTCCTCATCAATAACATGGGAATAATGCTGTCTTTGGAAGGTTGTTAAGAAAATAAAATAGTATAGGTGGAGTAGGAGGCCACAAACACAAGGCTTCTTGGCCAATTTAGCAAGAATGTATTTAATTTGACCAACACAGTGCCTTAAAATCCTTTAATCTGAACGAAATAGACAGGGGATGTTCTCTTCAGTTAAGCACAAATCCTTCTATGTCCTGTTCTCCCCACCCAGCTGACTCACTAATTGGCTTTCCCCTACTGGCCCCTAAAATAATGTGAGTTTGTGACACCACTCCAGTTTGGAGGGCAGGGAGAAGTTGAGCGGTCACATTCTGTTCCAGTGATCCAGAAGGAGCGAGAAACACAGGTGGACGATGGTGACAAGGAAGAAATCCATTTCCAGATCCTCAGCCCACACATGTTTTCCCCAAGAGCATCCCAGAGTTGAGAGTTCGCAACCACCCTCTTTCACTTCACAAATGAGAACATCCTTCTCACCCTTCCCACAGGACTCCAGGGAGACAAAGCACTGGAGTCTTCATTAACAATAAAACAGGCATAGGATTTTTATCTTTCCCAGGACTTCCCACCTGATGCTCCGTCCATGAAGGTGATGCTGGGGGTTTGACAGAGTGTTTGGCCTGTGTAGGAAGGTTCCATATCCAGATATGTGATAGAGGGGTGAGAATGTTTGTTTAATAACGACTTCTTACATTCTGCAGCTAGTGTCGACAATGTATCACTGACAAGTGGAAGGGTTCTGGGACCCAAGCTCCCAGGATAGGTCAATCTGAGATGGGAAAGGAGGAGAAAACAAGTGGCAGGAAGCCCTACTCCATCATGTGGTGGGTTCACCATATTTTCTTATTTTCTGTATTTCTGATGATCTGACATCTGGGGCTTCACTGAAAGAGAGAGATTGTCCCTCCCAGGGTTAGCCAGTCTTTAGGAGATGGCAAAAGACTTACCTGTGAGCCTGCCTTTCAATACAAGCCAACTAATCCAGAGCCCTTGGATGTGGAGCTCTCATACTCCAGCCCTAATCCCCCTGCCCTAATCACTTCAAGGCCAGGTACTAAATCTTCAGGGGCAGCCCCTGTGCCCCAGAGCCCACTGACATTATTCAAAATAGCCAATCCTAAGCCTGCTTACTCTGCCTTGCCCATTTCTTCCTATTGAAACCACAAGAAAGGCCCTGGCCTGTGCCTTCCTTGAACTCCGCCTGCCTTCTGACCAATGTTGGTGTTTCCCCTTATGGCCCTGCATGGCATGTCATGCCCTCCTCTTAGGATTTGTGACTAATATACTATTTTCTCCATGGCAATTGTCTCCTGATCTGTTGGCTTCACCATACCTAAACCATAATAAAACTTACATTTTAAAACACATGGAATCCAATCCATCTTTGATCATAGGGCAAAAATTCTCTATTTCTGGGTCCCCAATTAAATGATTATAACCACCCAATTAATTAAGCACCAATTAGCAAATATATTGAGATTGCTTGCAGCATACAAGCAATATTCTAAGCAATACGTAGGGTAAAAAGAAATAGAAGACCTAGTCTCAGTCCTTAGAAGCTTACCATCTCATCATTTCTATTCATGTCATTAGAAGAGGAACACTGAGATGTCCTCCCGGGACATTGTAATCTACAAGGGCATTTCAGAAAGTGTATTCCATGGAAGTGTAATTCCAAAGAATGCTCGGGTGGGGGGGGTGGGAGGGGAGGAAATCTCAGTTGTCAAATGATTTGGGGAACCATTCTTTCTGGAGAGTCACAATGCACACTGGCATATTAAAGTCTTGGGGAAATCAGTTTAAAATGTATTTGTTGCTGAAACTTTTTTTCAAATTGTATTTATGACAACTATTGGCAACTATCGACAGCCCAGTTTATAATGAACAATTACTTAAGAACGGTTCCTTATTTAAGTTATATGAGAAATTTCAGAATTTAGGGCCAATACAAAAATTTCTCAACTGATAATTTAGTATGTTTTACTATTTCTGAATCTATAACTGGTCTCAATAACCTTCTATCTCACAGACAAAAGATGGATAAATAATGTGACAGAAACCATTAGTTGCCTCATAATAGCCCTTTTCCCCTTATTTAGTCACAGAACCCTGTTTTTATTTGGGAGTAGCAACATGCCCAACTGACAGACTGTCTTTCCCAGCCTCCCTTACAGTTAGGGATTGCCAAGTAACTACTGTCAATGAGGCCATGATGGTGGGACTTCTGGAAAGACTTTTAAAAAGAACTAACTCAGGTAGTGAAACTAGTTTGCCCACTCATGGCTCTTTTTCCCTGCTGGCTGGAAAGCAGATGTAATTCCAGGAGCTCTATCTGCCATTTTGGACAACGAGGTTACCCTGAAAATGGGAGCTAAGCACCGAGGATTTGAAAGTGGAAAGGGAGGGGGCGGAGCAAGATGG
>NC_138376.1:21229841-21256391 GCF_054177405.1 Leptonychotes weddellii | reverse complement strand
TTACTATCACATGCTGGGGTGTTGGCCTGTTATCCTTGATCTTAGGAGGGGTCCTCTCTGCCTCTACGACTCGAATGTTTGTTTCATTCCCCAGATTAGGGAAGTTCTCAGCTACAGTTTGCTCAAATACATCTTCTAGTCCTCTCTCCCTCTCCACTCCCTCTGGGATTCCAATTATTCTGACATTGGAACACTTCATGGTGTCACTTATTTCTCTGAATCTATTTTCATGGATTCTGAGTTGTTTTTCCCTAGCTTCTTTTGTCTTTTTATCTATTATATTGTCTTCCAGGTCGCTTATTCTCTCTTCTGCTTCAGTTACCTTAGCTGTTAGATTATCTAGATTGAATTGGATCTCACTGATAGAATTTTAAGTTAGGCCAATTCAACTTTTATTTCTGCCCTTAGAGACTCTATGTTGCCATTAATTGATTTCTCCATTCTGGCTATTGTCTTCACAATTGCTACCCTGAATTCCATCTCCAACATCTTGGTTATATCTGCATCCATTTGTAAATCTGCAGCATAAGTCATAATCTCTGAGTCTTTTCTGTTTTGGGGGCTCCTCCTCCTAGTCATTCTGTTGATGGCTGTTTGAGGGAATATATTGAGTCCAAACTATTGACCAGAACCCAAGCAAGAAGCACCTGTTTTCTTGGGTCCTTAGGGTTGCCGGCCTCTTGTTTTCCCAGCCTGTTTTCTGCAGGAGGGGCCTGCTGTGCTGTTACTCAGGCAACCCTGTTTTGGCAGTGTTGCCCTGGCCCCCTGCAGTGGGGGATGGGCTCAGCAGGAATCAGTTTTGGGGGCTTTTGTTTTCTGGCGGCTTTCCCTGGCGGCTTGCCGCATCTCTTCTGCGAGTTAGTGCAGAAGAGACCATTTCCAACCCTCTGCCTCAGAGCAGAGAGACTGCAGTCTGTTCTTCAGTGAGCTCTCCAGGCCACACCGTCTCTGTTTCTGTCCGTGCCGCTATAAACTGCAGCATCCTGGGTTGTGCATCCCTCCGCAGCACTCCCAGTCTTGCCTGGAGGTCAGGGCACATGTCTGCCGTTTATGCTTCTAAAACCTCCAGCCGCTCCCAGTTCCTGTGAGCGACCCCGCCGCTCAGGGTTTCCACCCTGGGGGTTGCAGTTCACAGGCGCGACCCCCCTCTCTGGGTTTCCACCCCGGGGGCTGCCCTAATGTCCTTTCCCCACCACTACCGGTCTGCAAGTCTGTGCCCATCCCCAGCACATGAGGCTGTCACTCACTGGTGGTGTAGGATCCCCACCCTCCCGCTGCTATTTATCCTCTGATATCTGCCCCTGGAATCACGGCTCCCCGCTTCGTACCTCAAAACCAACTGCCTGCGATATTCTGTTTGTAGAGATCCAGACCTTCTTACATCTCAGGCTGGTTTCGTGGGTGCTCAGAGTGGTCTGGTAGATATCCAGCTCAATTCCGGGGACCAACTGAAATAGGGTCCCCTACTCTGCCATCTTTCCCCTGGTTGTCAATAAATGAAATCTTGGCTGTGGATTATTGTGGTGTTGTCGGTGGGTGATGGAGATGGTGGTGGTGGGGAGGAGGAGGAGGAAGTGGGGGAGGAGGAGGAGAGGGGTAGTTGTTGATGGGTAACAGTCGTCAGGACTACAGTGATATGGCGCTTGATTCACAAGGCAATGGTTGCTATAACTCACAAAAGAGAGAGAGAGGGAGAGAGAGGGAGTGAGAGGTAGAGGGAGACACTCGCATGGGGGGGCGGAGGGAAGAGGTGAAAGAAGAGGATTTAAACAAATGAAGGGAGAGAATGTGATCAGGCAGGAGACTAGAACAAAGCCATACACTAGAGATTAAGGGTATATTTTGGTCTGTTAGAAGAAACTGTGTCCCAAAATTTTCAAGAGAGAACAACATATATATATATATATATATATATATATATACCCAAAATAAGGTTAACTACTATGAAGGGATAGAATATGTCTCTAAAAATGAAAAATAAAAAAAGATTTTTTATAAAAGGGATTGATAAGATGTTGGTTGAAAAAAGGAAAAAGAAAAATTAAAAAAAAAAGAAAAAGAAAGTTAAAAAAAATTAACTTTGAAAGACTAAAGAATCATGGTAAAAAAGCCATGAATTCTATGTGCAGTATTCCCCTAGCGCTGGAGTTCTGTCTTTCTCATTGATCGGTAAACTTGCTCATGGCTGGGGGTTCTTGCTGATCTTCTGGGGGAGGGGCCTGTTGCCGTGGTTCCCAAATGTCTTTGCCGGAGGTGGAATTGCCCTGCCCCTGACATTCTGGGCTAAGTAATCTGCTCGGGTTTGCTCTTGGGAGATTTTGTTCCCTGCAAGCTTTCTGTACAGCTTTGGAGGACGAGAGTGAAATGGTGGCCTCCCAATCTCTGCCCCGGAGGAGCCGAGAACTTAGGGCCCCACTCCTCAGTGCACCCCCAGAGAAAAGCAGTCAATCACTCCCGTTTCCCCGGTCTCTGTCCTCACTCCCTGCTCACCCGACCTGAGACCGAGAGTTTCTATCTCTGGCACCTGACTCAGTGTGGAGTCTCCAATCCCAGCAGATCCCTGCGGATTGAAGGGGGGTCTCTGCGGATCTGCCGCTTGTTGGGTCCCTGCTGGAGGAGCAGTGGCCTGACTGTGCCATGGATCACGGTTTATGGCAAGCCCAAGCTGAGAGCCTGCTCTTCGGCTCTATCTCTGCAGCTAGCTTCCCTGCTCCGATACCTGGGAGCTCTGCCACACTCAGGCACCCCCAGTCTTTCTGTGCCCCCAAGGGTCCTGAAACCACACTGTCCCACAAGGGTTCCACCCCCCGCTTAGCCACTGGAGCGACATCCCTCAGCGGAGCAGACTTCTAAATGTTCCAATTTTGTGCTCTGCTGCTCTATCACTTGCCAGAAGTGGCGGATGGAGGCCCCCTCCCCCGCCGTCTATCCTCCTGAATATCGCCTTGGATTCACTTCTCTGCACATCCTACCTTCCAGAAAGTGGTCGCTTTTCTGTTCGGAGAGTTGCTGCTATTCTTTTCTTTGATCTCCTGTTGAGTTCGTAGGTGTTCAGAATGGTTTGATCCCTATCTAGCTGAATTCCTGGGACCAGACGAAATTTAGGTCTCCTACTCCTCCACCATCTTGCTCCTTCCCCCAGGAACTGCCTTTCTACAGCTAGTGATGGAACTTTTGGAATAGGGAAATCTATCACGATCTAATGAAGGAAATATCATTCATAATTGAGACACCTCCAGAAAACCAAGGCCGTGGTCATTAGCTGATTATGGGTAAAGTAGAGGGCCCCCTATGTGTGCAAGGCCCACGGTGGGTCATGTTGGGAGTGGGCCACTCTGGGCCACAGTGATGGGCCTTTGATGGGAGGTAAACAGTCAGAATGAGGATTATGCCAATTGCTTTCTTCTGTTCCAGGCTGTGAAATCTGGCTTAGGTTTGAGGATGAGCCAGAATTGAGACTAGGACTTAGTTAGTCCGAGTTTGCTTTACTCTGGTTTCCTCTCAAAGGAGGAAATAAACAGTGGAAAGAATATAAACAAGACTGGGATGCAGGCAGTGGCTGTGTTTCTCCCTGGCCCCTGCATATCTCTCAGCACGGAGTTCCCTGGCCTTGGCAGGCTGCTTCGTGTGGGTTATCTGCCAGTTTGGGGGGACAATGATCTGTGTGCTCACTGCCTTTTATAGTCCCAGCCTCATGAGCACCAGAAACAGCAGGTATGACCACGAGAGGCAACAATTCAGCTCTTCAGTGGGCATGCCTCCTAAGCCTGGTAGGAGGGGCGCTGAGATGTTTGCATGTCAGGGCTAGGCCTGTCTCCCTTTATCTGGGCCCAGGAGTTCTCCTCTGATGTCTACAAGAGGCTTTCGTGAGCAGGCCTGGGCATGCCCCTGTGCCGTAAGGAGACTTGACTTTTCCACCCAGAGGTTGTAACCTGGCAGCCAGCAGGTCAGATTCATTCTGCAGATGTGTTGTTGGATCCATATGGTGTTTCCAAATATTCTGAGTCATTATTTTAAGAAGTCAGGAATTAAAAAAAATAAAATGTGGATTTCTTGCTTCTCTTCCAAAAGGAGAAGATCTGGTAAAACTGTGCCTGCATTTCCAAAGAGTCAGTGGTGGGAAGCCCCTATTACCTAATGAAGGGTGTTAATGCATCTAAAGATTATGTGTCCATCAGAAAGGGGGCAGCACATAGAAATTCCTGTCTGTACTCTGCTCACCTTTACCTCTGTGTGAAGTGGATCTGCCAGCCTATTTGAATCTAATCCCAGCTAAATATTTGTATTATTTAATAATACCCTTTGCTTTGATCCTTTGGTTACCAAACAAACCTCTAATTACTTTTCAGCTTCAACATCACACCATCTAGAATGAAAGAAGGCATACAGTGATGTTTTTCATTTTAAGTCAATAAATGGCCCTTTGGTCATTGATCTATCTCAATGGGCTTGGTGAGTGTTGACAAGTCAGGTTTGTGAACCTGCTGAACTGGGCACCAAATTCTTGGACTGTGGTACACTCAACCAGATAAACTCTACCTGTTGGAACTCTTCAGCCCTCTACTTCATTGTATCCCTGCTTTATGGGGTCCACAACTCTAGGAGCTGGTGACTGTCCAGGGATTCAGGGGCCTAGCCTGAGGCCATTGGAAAGAACTGCTGTAACTTGGGTGATCTCACTGGGTCAGGAGAGTCCCCAGTATGATGGCAAGTGGTCCCAGTTCTTACCTATATCTTAAAATGCTCTTGTTAATTTCTACCTGCTGATCAAGATGTATAAGAAAAAGAAATAAATCCAAGTACAGAACTATTGTTGGAACACACCCTGATTGTTTTTCTTTTGTTCCAGTTATCTATTACTGTGTGATAAACTACCCCAAAAGTTAGTAGTGTAAAACAGTCATTTTATTATGCTGTCAGATTTTTTTTTCAGGTTCCATGTGTCAGATTTTGGACAGGGCACAGCAAGGACAGTTTGTATATGTTGCACAATATCTGGTGCCTTGGTTGGGAAGATTTGAATAGCTGGGGATGACATGAATGTTTGAAGCTGGCACCTGGACTGAGATAACTTGATGGCTGAGTTTACCAGCATCTCTCCTTGTAGCTTGGGCTTCCTCACAGCATGGCAGCCTTGGGATAGTTAAGGCTATAAGATGGCATAGGGCTCCTAGAGCAAGTATTTAGTGAACAAGGCAGAATCTGCATAGTCTCTGATGATCCAGCTTTGAAATTGCTTATTTTTATTGTTTATTTTTAAAGAAAAATAACATATTCCAATACAGATTGGTATTAAATGAAAGTCATTTTATATTTCCCTTTACCGTTTTACACACAATTTCTTCAATATTCTTCCCTAGCAGTAACTATGCTTACATGACCACATACAATTGAGTCACATCTGGAAAGGTGGTGTGAGAAACTCTGAGGACCTGTTTCTTAGCATAAAAGCCATAATTGGTGAAAATTATTTTTTAAAGCCCCTAACTCTTTAAACTCTCTGGAAATTGTCCTAAGAGCATACAGTCAATGAAGAAATATTAATTCAAGAAATTCTACTAAATCTTGGTAAGAAAAGGAAAATTCTGGTGCATTCAAGCCACAACCTGCTCACTCTATCAGCTCAGCATGATGGAAGCTACACTTCATGTGCGTGTGCCCAAGAACATAAGCTTTCCTGTCCCACCAGCTTTCAATCAAGAGCTATGTTGTGTTTCTAGGCAGGGATGATGGCCAGCAGTTCTCATTTCTCCTGGTTCTATGTTAAATAGGCTGAATTCCAGATAAGTGTGGCTGAGGTTGATGATTGAAGTTGAGGGTTGAGGGAAAAGACTCTAGTCATAGAATGGAAACTCTATTCTAAGGGGCAGGCCAAGAGTACTGGGGCTCCAATTATCCTCATTTCAGCTTATTCATAGGTGGAGGTTTCATGCTGGGAGGGGCAAGGTGAGAAGACCAGAGGCTACTGTCCCTGCCCTGCATGCTGCTCAGAGAGAAGCAAGTCATTATCCTTGCCGCCAGCTTTGGAGCATTTTGAGAGATTTTGGCTGACACAGGAGGTGGGCCTTAAGAACAGAGAGTTCTAAAGTTCTCCCCAAATGAACTGGCTTTATTTATGACAGAGTGTGGGAAGTTCAATTCTAAGAGAGTTCTCAAAAACAATGGAAATTCTGGTGGTAAGCAATTAACAGAAGGCTGGTAGCTCCATAAGAGTGACTTAAACTGTGGGACAGCTAGTTTAGCAGAGACAACCAGGGAAAGAAACAGCTCAGAAGAGCCCTCTGGGGGAGTAAAACAAATCTTGAAGGCTAGACTCAAAAACTTCTCCTGGAAAGAGGTCTGTATTTCATTGAAACTATGGAGCAATTTATGCACAATAGAGCAATCAGCAGGCAATTAGTAGAGCCTAACAGCTGGATGTGGTATTAACAGAGACAGATAGCCTAACAGATAGATCAGGGAGAGAAACAGTAAAAGAAAGACCTACTGAAACCACTGACATCCCGGGGTGACTATTCAAATGCCCAAGGCTGTGCTTTCTGAGGAGCAATATCACAGACTGCACAGGGGAAATGGACTTTCCTGTTTTAGACCTGCCAAATCACTAAAGGAATGCACAAGCAAATGACAACAACAAAAACAAAAATAAACCCCAGAGGGAAGGGGTAATCAGTATCCTGAGTTGCTATATTATCTAAAATGTCCAGTTTTTAATGAAAAAAAAAAAAAAAACAAGCCATTCAAAAAAATGGGACAGTGAGACTTTTACATGGGGGAAAAGCAGGAAAAAACAGAAACTGCTTGTGAGAGAGCCTAGACATTAGATTTAATAAAGACTTCAACACAGCCATTACAAATATATTCCTAGACCTAGAGGGAGCCATGCTAAAGGAAGTAAAAGAGTGTGATGATAATCTCATCAAATAAAGAATATTAATAAAGAGATGGAAATTGTAAAAAAGATCCAAATGGAAATTCTGGAGTTGAAAATTATGATAACTAAAATGAAAAATTCACTAGAAGGGCTCAATCGTAGATTTGAACTGCCAGAAAAAAGAATCTGAAAACTTGAAGATAAAGATTATGCAATCTGAAAAACAGACAAAAAACGTACAAAAATGAACAGAGCATCAGAGAAACAGAGGACACCATAAAGTGCACTAACACACATGTAATGATTATACAAGTAGGAGAGGAGAGAGAGGAGCAGAAAAAATATTCAAAGAAATAATGGCTGAAATTCCCCAAAGGTGATAGAAAACATTAATCTATACATCCAAGAACCTTGATAAATTCCAAGTAGAGCAAATACAAACAGATTCACACCTAGATACATCATATTAAAAGTGCTGAACCCTAAAAGGATTAATAATTGACTTCTCACTAGTAACAGTGGAGGCCAGAAGGCAATGGGATGTCACATTCAAAGTGCTAAAAGAAAAGAGTAAAAAAATCTTATATCCAGCAAAACTATCTCTCAAAAAAGAAGATAAGATAAAAATACAGATAAGAAAAAATTAAGAGATCTTATTGTTAGCAGACCTGCTTCACAAAAAATACTAAAAGGAAATTTTTTAGGTAGACAACAAGTGACCCACATAGGGTTTTGAATTCACCTGAGAAATCAAAGAGCACTTGTAAAGGTAATTAAGTAATCATAAAAGACACTAACAATGCATATTTTTCTTTTTATTATTTAAAAACAAATTTTATAAAACAATATGTATATACAGTTGACCCTTGAACAACATACAGGTTAGGGTTGCTGACTCTCCACACAGTAAAAATTTCACGTATAACTTTTGACTTCACCAAAACTTAACTACTAATAGCTTACTGTTGACCTGAAGACTTACCAATAACATAAACAGTTGATTAACACATATTTTGTATGCGATATGTATTATATACTGTATTCTTACAATAAAGCAAGCTAGAGGAAAGATGTTTTTAAGAAAATTATAAGGGAAAATTTACAGTATTTATAGTACCATATTGCATTTATTACAGAAAATGTATAAGTGGACCTGTGCAGTTCAAACCCACGTTATTCTAGGGTCAGCTGTAATTGTATTACTAAGCTAATGACATATAAAGATGTGATATATCTGACAAGAACACACAAAGGAGGTGATTGTGAGAAAAGCTACATTAGTGTAAGGAAATTATGCCAGATGGTAACTGGAATCCATAGGAACACATGAAGAGAGCCATAAATGGTAAATAAGAAGTTAATATAACAGACTCTACAAATAAAAACTTGCTTTCCTTTCCACTCAACTTCTTTAAAAGACATAAATTTATATAACCTGATAATTATAACAATGTATTCTTTGGTTTGATATATATATCTCAACCTTGCAGAAATAAAAGGGATTATAAGGGAATACTATGAACAATTGTATGCCAACAAATTTGATAACCTAGATGAAATGGACAAATTTCTAGGAGGCTCAAACTACTAAAACATACTCAAAAGAAATAAAAATTTGAACAGACCTATAAAAAGCAAAAAGATTGAATTAGTAATTTAGAAATTCCCCACGAAGAAAAGCCCAGGTCCAGATTTTACTCCTGAACTGTCTAAACACTTAAAATACAGTTAATAAAGGCAAGAATATGCAATGGGATAAAGACAGTCTCTTCAACAAATGGTGCTGGGAAAACTGGATAGCAACATGTAAGAGAGTGAAATTTTACCACCTTCTTACACCACACACAAAAACAACTTAAAATGGATTAAGGACTTAAATATGCCACATGAAATCATAGAAAACCTAGAAAAGAGCACAGCCAGTAATTTCTCTGACATCAGCCATAGCAACATTTTTCTAGATATGTCTCCTGAGGCAAGGGGAAAAAAAGCAAAAATAAACTATTGGAATTACATCAAAATAAAAAGCTTTGCACAACAAAGGAAACAATCAAGAAAACTAGAGGACAACCTACTGAATGAGACAAGGTATTTCCAAATGACATATCCAACAAAGGGTTAGTATCGAAAATATATAAAGAACTCATAAAACTAAAAAACCAAAAACTAAGTAGTCCAATTAAAAAATGGCAGAAGACATGAACAGATATTTCTCCAAAGAAAACACACAGATGGACAACAGACACATGACAAGATGTTCAACGTCACTCATCATCAGGGAAATGCAAATCAAAACTTGACATCTCTGAATGGCTAATATAAAAAACACAAGAACCAACAAGTGTTGGTGAGGATGGAAAAAAAAGAACTTTTGTGCACCGTTGGTAGGAATACAAACTGGTGCAGCCACTGTGGAAAACAATACGGAGGTTCCTCAAAAAGTTAAAAATAGAACTATCTTAGGATCCAGTCATTGCACTAATGGGTATTTATCCCCAAAATACAAAACACCAATTCAAAGGGGTACATGTGTCTCTGTGTTTATTGCAGCATTATTTACAGTAGCCAAATTATGGAAGCAACCCAAGCGTCCACCTATCCACCTACAGATGAATGGATAAAGAAGATATGGTATACATACACACACAGGAATATTATTCAACCATAAAAAATAACGAAATCTTGCCATTTGCAGCGACATGGGTGGATCTAGAGAATAGAATGCTAAGTGAAATAAGTCAGAGAAAGAAAAATACCATATGATTTCATTCATATGTGAAATTTAAGAACCAAAACAAATGAACAAAATAAAAAGAGACAAACCAAGAAATAGACTCTTAACTATAGAGAACAAACATTGGTTACCAGAGGGGAGGTGGGTGGGGGGGATGGGTGAAATAGGTGGAGAGAATTAAGAGGACACTTATCATGATGAGCACTGAGTAATGTATAGAATTGTTGAATCAGTATATTGTACACCTGAAACTAATATAACACTGTATGTTAACTATACTGGAGTTAAAATGAATAAAATAAAATAGAGTTAATATAAATTTTTCCAAAAAAAAGGAAGGAACAGTTACCAACCCATTGTATGAGGTCTTTATCACCCTGATACCAAAACTTGACAGTCATCACACACACACACAAACACACACACACACAAAAGAAAACATCTCTTATGAATATAGATATGAAAATCCTTAACAAATACTCAGAAATTGAATTCAGCAACATATAAAAAAGATTGCACAGCATGACAATTTATCCAAAATATTTTGGTTTAACATAAAAAAATCTATTAATATGGTATACCATATCAACGCAATGAGGACAAAAACCACATCATCATCTCAATAAATTTAGAAAAAGCATTTGATAAAATCTAAAACCCCTTCATGATAAAAATACTCAAAAATTAGTAATGGAAGGGAACTTCCTCAGTTTGATAAAGGAGATCTATAAAAATACCCACAGGCCACATCATAGTTAATGGTGAAAGACTCAGTGTCTTTTCCCTAAGATCAGGAATAAGGCAAAGATGTTTGTTGTTGCCACTTCTATTCAAAATTATGCTAGAAATTCTAATCTGGAAAATTAAACAAGAAAAAAAGGTATCCATATTGAAAAAAAAAGTGAAACTATGCCTATTTGGGGGTGATATGATCTTATATATAAAAAATCTTAAGGACTACTAAAAAACTACTCGAATTAATAAACTAGTTCAGCAAGTTGCCAAATACAAGATCAATATACAAAATCAATTGTATCAATTGTATTTCTGTACACTAGAAACAGTCCCAAAATGTTGAATCACTATATTGTACACCTGAAACTAGTATTACATTGTATGTTAACTAACTGGAATTTAAATAAAAATGTAAAAAAAAAATTCCACATACAATAGCTTCAAAAAGAATAAATATTTAGGAATAAATTTAACAAAAGAAGTGAAAAACTTACATGATGAAACTATAAAACACTGTTGAAAAAAAATTAAAGAAGGGGTACCTTGGTGGCTCAGTTGGTTGAGCACCCAACTCTTGATTTCGGCTCAGGTCATGATCTTGGGGTCGTGAGATCTAGCCCCATTGGGCTTGGTGCTCAATGGGGAGTCTGCTTGAGTTTCCCTCCCTTCTCCCCTCCCCCTGCTCATGTTCTTTCTCTCTCTCTCTAAAAATAAATAAATAAATCTTTAAAAAAAAGAAAGAAATTAAAAAAGACCTGAATAAATGGAAAGACATTCCATGTTTATGAATTGGAAGACTTAATATTGTTCAAATGGGAGCATCCCCCCAACAACTGACCTACAGAGTCAAAGCAATTTATATCATAACACCAGCTGACTTGTTTGAAGAAACTGATGATTTGATTCTCAAATTCATATGGAAATTCAAAGTACCCAGAATAACCAAACCATTCTTCAAAAAGAACAAAGTTGGAAGGCTCTCACTTTTTGATTTCAAAACTTACTACAACACTATAGTAATCAAGACAGTGTGGCGTTGGCATTCGGCTAGACCTATAGATCAATAGAATAGGATTGAGAATCCAGAAATAAACCATCACATTTACAGTGAATTGATTTTCAACAAGTGTCAAGACAATTCAAGGGAGGAAAGAATAGTTTTTTGAACAAATGGTGCTGGGATAATACTGGATATCCACAAGCAGAAGGATGAAGTCAGGCCCCTTATTCATCTAACACATATTAAAATGGCTACTCTTAAAAAACAACAACAACAACAGAAAATGACAAGTGTTGGTGAGGATGAGGAGAAATTGGAATCTTTATGAACTCTTGGTGGGAATGTAAAATGGTGCAGCCTCTATGGAAAACTGTATGGCAGTTCTTCAAAAAAATTAAAAATCAAGACCACATGATCCAGTAATTCCACTTCTGGATATATGTCTGAAAGAACTGAAAGCAGGTCTGAGAGAGATATTAGTACATCTATGTGCATAGCAGCATTATTCACAATAGCCAAAAGGTGAAAATAACCCAAGTGTCCATCAACAGATAGATGAATACTTAATGGAATATTATTCAGGTTTAAAAAAGAAGAAAGAAAATTCTGACACATACTATAATGTGCATGGACCTTGAGGACATTATACTAAGTGACACAAACCAATCACAAAAAAATGAATACTGTGTGATTACACTTATATGAGGTATCCAGAATAGTCAAATTCATAGAAACAAGAAGTAGAATGGTGGTTACTAAGGGCTAGCAAAGGGCAATGCGGAGATGTTGTATCATGGATGTAGAGTTTCAGTATTGAAAGATGAAAAGGTTCTGGAGATTGATTGCAAAGCAATATTCTACCTAACTGTACACTGCAAAATGATTAGCATTGTAAATTTTATATTATATGTATTTTACCACAATTAAAAAAATACTATTGGTACATGATACAATATGGATGTACCCTGAAAACATTATGCTAAATGTAAGAAGCCAGTCATGAAATAACACCTATTGTAGGATTCCCTTTATATGAAATGTACATTAGAGGTAAATCTATGGAGACAGAAAGCAGATTGGTAGTGGAGCTTAGGCTGGATATAGGAAGTACAGCAGGAAAATAAGCAGTGACTGCTAATTGGCTATTGAGTTTCTTTTTGGAGTGATGAAATGCTCTAACATTTATTTTGGTGATGTTTTTAGAACTGTTAATAAACTGAAACTTTTGAATTGTACACTTTAAATGAATGAATTATGTGGCATATGAATTATATCTCAATGAAGCTACCATATTAAATTTTAAGAAATAAACTTAAAAAAATGAGCATGCACTTAGGAATCTTAAAGTGATTTTTTTTCCCCAAGAAAATAATCTGGTACATTGGATAAAGTTCCTGGGACAATGTTGGCAGGGTTCCTGAGGCCTGTGATGGAAAGAAAGGTCTGATTCTGCTTTTGCTCAAGGTTCTGGAATGCAGAGGGGTTGAGGGGTGGGAGGAAACAATCACCGTTTTCCTGAGAGGTTAGTTCAGTTCATCAGCAGTGAAGTGCCATGCTTATAGCTTGTACCCCAGGGTTATTCCATCAAAGCTGGTCTCCAGCAGGTAAATCTCATCCTGTAGTGCTCACTCTGCAGTTTCATATTTCCATCTATGACAATTTTCCTTCAACCCAAGAACTTCCTTTAGTATTTCTTATAGTGTCAGTATGCTGGTGATGAATTCCCCCAGCTTTTCTTCTTTTTTGTGGTGTCTTTATTCCATTAATTTTCAAAGAACAATTTTACTGAGTATAGAATTCTAGGTTGGTTTTCAGCATTTTAAAGATGTAATTTTTCTGGTTTCCTAAGTTTCTGTTGAAAAGTCAGCCATTGGTTTTTATTGTTGCTTCTTTGAAGATAGTGTCTTTTCCTGTGGCTATTTCTCAGATTTTTAGGTTTTCTCTGGTTCCTCAGTAGTTTGACTCTAATATGGTTAGGTATGGTTGTCTTTGATTTATCCTGTTTGGGGTTTTTGAGATTTCCAAAACAGTGGTTTGATGTCTTTCACCAATTTTGGAACATTCTTGGCTATTATTTCCTCTGCCCCATATGTTGCTCCAATCTCTCTCTCCTCTCCATCTAAGACTTTGATCACTATATGTTTTTTGACTATGTGCCCTACTGTCTCTTATACTATTCTTTTTACTCACTATGCTTCTGTTTATATATTTTCTACTGACTTGTCTTTAATTTCACTTTTCTTGTTTCCAGCCTGCTTTTATATCTCTCCAATGGAGTCTTAATTTTTACATTGTGTATTTCAGTTTTATAATGTCCATTTGATTGTTTTGTATTCTATGTTGAATTAACCATTTTTTCATTGATTTTTGTCCAACTTTTTCTCTATTTTCTTTAATGTATTAATTAATTAATTTAATTCTTCTCTGCTATTTCCAAAATCTGGATCTTCCATCAGTTTGTTTTTATTATTTGTTTTTATTTTGATTATTGGACACATCTTCCTGCCTCTCTGTTGTTATATGCCTGACATTGTGTAAAAAAAGAACTATAGCACTCCAAATAATATCCTTCCTCAGCAAGGGTCTTCATTTTCTTCTAGTAGCATATAGAGTAAAGGGATGATTTCTTCAATGAAAGCAAGGATCAGGCTGAACAGGGTCTTGGTTCCAGTGTCTGTGAAATTTGGCTTGGTTCTGGTTTATCCCTGTCCCCAGGGTGTGGCCCTTCTTGGCTTTGAATTCTCGGTCTCTTCAGTCTTGGATGTTTTGTTACTCAGAGGTGTTAGCTTAGTTCTTTAAATCAGCTGCTACACAGCAGCTGCAAAATCTAACAATTATCTTGAGGTGGAGACCTGTTGTTCATTTTAGGCTCCTTCCTAGCTGGACTTTATCTTCAGAGCACTGTGAGACTGGGGGTGGGGTGGTGAATTTTACTTTAGCTTTCTGGCCAAGTTCCCCAACCTTCTACACCATCTTAGCACTAGCCAGTGACTAGTGGGTTTCCAGTCTATATGGCTTCCAGTCTCAATGGCTTTTGTTTTTAACTGCAACTCTCTTTGTTTTTTTATTTTTTCCTGTGCAGTGCTTGAACATGAGGAGCTGCTTGAAGACAAAACCTGTGCATCACTTAGAGATCATAGATTTGGAGTTGGAGTGAATATATTTCATGTAGGCATCAGTGTCTTTCACGGCAAGAGGAATGTGGGTGGATATTGGGAAGTTAAAGGGGTGGACTATTGCTGACACTGTTGGTTGTCTACTCAGGATTTATTTCCTGCTTCTTTTTTCTTAACAGGACCTTAATTTCATTCAGGCATCTACCTTCCTGTGTGCAACTTATGCCTCAGGGAAGCTAATTCCATCATCAGCTCCAGGGAGTGGATCTAATTGGTCTAGAGGTAATCATATCTCTATTGCCAGTGATTTGATTAAGGAAGAAATAGGTAGTTGCACGGTTTGGATAGATAGATCCTTGACATTGCCTTTGCATGTGGGAGGTTTATAGCTGGGAAATTTGGAAAATGAGAGAGTTACATGAGGTTTTCTAATATAGTCTCTAAAGTAGTATCAGAAGCTGAATAGTGGGTTTTCTCTCGCTCAAAGAGCATCAATTATCAAGCTCTTTAAACAGTTCAGTGATTCTGATGTTGGCTTCTAGCATGTGACAGAATGTGACCCAAGTAGTCTCTTAGGGGTAAAGTGCATCTATTTATACTCCGACCCAGTGTTTGATCATTCCCATGAAAGTGAATAAGGCCTCGTTGTGATGTGGGGTGTTAGATTCTTTTGCAACTCATGGTGCCATAAATCAGAACCCTGTGGTTGCCGTGGCCTTTCAGTTTTGTCCATGGTAAAAACTGAAGCTCTGTCCTTAAAACTGAACTGAATACATAGCTAATGTCAATCCAGGGAATGACTGATTTTCTCTGGCATTATGTTTTCATTTCCCCTGTAATTCACTTGAACCAGAATTTCTGTGGCTTAAGCCAAGTAATAGCAGCCCATTCACATTTATAAAGCCTCCTGGATAACTTCATATCTTTAATAACTGGGCCCTAGTGATAGCTTGGTTTTATGCCCATCAACATTTCATTTTTGAATGAATGAAAAATGTCATATTTTCTTCCTTTTCTTCAATAGACACTGATTGAGCACTTAATATTTCAGGCACTATTTTAGGATTTGGGACATCTTTTTTTTTTTTTTTTAAAGATTTTATTTTATTTATTTGACAGAGAGAGAGAGAGACAGCTAGAGAGGGAACACAAGCAGGGGGAGTGGGAGAGGGAGAAGCAGGCTCCCGGCCGAGCAGGGAGCCCGATGCGGGGCTGGATCCCAGGACCCTGGGATCATGACCTGAGCCGAAGGCAGACGCTTAACGACTGAGCCACCCAGGCGCTCCTAGGATTTGGGACATCTTACATGTGCTTCCCCACCCAAAAAACACTCACATGTGAGCACAAGGACAAATGTTTCTGGTTGTCCATTGGAGCACTGTTTGTAATAACAAAAGGGTGGAACCAGTCCAACTATTTCTCAGTAAGAAAATAGTTAAATTTTAATTCATTCATACAATGGAATACTATACAGTAATCAAAATTAATGAAAAATGGTACATATTATACCACAGATAAACCTCAAAAGTGTAACAATCAGTAAGCAAAAAGCATACATACAGCTTGATCCTACTTATAAAACCTTACAGACCCAATGTATGCAATAGTATATCTTGTACATATGAAATCAATGTATAAAAATATCCTTCAGATGGGCATTTCCTTTGGGAAGGAAAGAATAGAGGTATAAGGGTGAGACTTTACTGACAATAATGGTCAGTAAGACCATTATTATTTTTTAAAGAGAGATATATGAAACCAATTAGATAAAACATTAACCCTTGCTTAATTTTAGTAGAAGGTAAATAATTGTCAATTATATGTTTTGTCTGTATTTTATGGCATGACATGTTTTATAATTAAAACAACATTTAAATAAAAACACAGAGGCATTATCTATAGTAGCTCACATTTTAGTGAGGAAGCAAAACAAGAAACTAATAGTGGTTTGATAAATGCTCATAACCTAAGAGACAGTGGGGATATAAAGGAGCCCCTGATAGCTCAGACCAGGGGTTTGGGAGCACCTCCTGGAAACGTAATGGTTGATTGGAGTGTTGAAAAGCAATATAGGGGTAGGGGATATGGTGGGAAAGAACATTCCAGGCAGAGAGCAGAGACATCCTCAAGACCTCTAGACTGTTAGGGTAATAACACCTACAATTAAAAACTTATGATGTGCTTGATGCTTTATATGTGTTGCTCTCTCTAATCTTTACAACAGCCTTTTAAGGAAGTCGTTATTGTCCTTATTTTACAAATGAAATAGCTGAAATTTAAAAAGCTTGCTCAAGACCACGTAACATGTAGATGGTGGGTCCTCCACTATGGTCTGTTGGGCTCTAGAGCTTGTTTCTTTCCATTAGACCATGCAAGATATTATGTATCCTCCCCACCAAAGAATTTCACAGGAAAAAAAAAGAATGCCACAGAGAAAAGTCCTCATCTACAATAGCTATGATCTGTATAAAATTGAAGTCATGATATACATTTTTGTTGAGGGGAAGAGGAAATTCCAAAGCAGAACAATCCCAGAAGAGGCAACACTAAATCTCAAGGATCTAGATCTAATTACCAATTTATGAAAAGTATAAGGGACATGTAAATAACACACCAGTATGCAATCAGCAAATTCAGAACATGGAAAATGCTCAAATGCTGTAGGACAAATGACCTGGTTTCTTTAACAAATATATTTCAAGGGAAAAGAGAGGAAAACTATAGATTAAAAAGGACCAGGGGCACCTGGGTGCCTCAGTTGGTTAAGCTTCTGCCTTCGGCTCAGGTCATGATCCCAGGGTTCTGGGATTGAGCCCTGTGTCGGGCTCCCTGCTCAGCCGGGAGTCTGCTTCTCCCTCTGCCTGACACTCCCCCTACTTGTACACTCTCTCTGTGTCAAATAAATACATTAAAAAAATAAATAAATAGATTAAAAAGGACCTGAAAGATATATCAGCCAAGTACGATGCATTGACTTTTGATCTGATTTGAATAGATAATAAAAAAAAATCATGAAATTGTTACAGAAATGTGAACTCTGACTGGATATTTGATGATATTAAAGAATTGCTGTTACACTTTTTTATGTGTGATAATTATAGTGTATTTTTTCCCCAAAACAGTAGTTTTATTTTGAAATGCCTATGGAAATATTTTTAAATGAAACAATATATCTAGTATTACTTCAAGTAATTGGAGGAAATGGGTATTAGGTGTGGGTATATATAAATAAGATATGTATTGATAATTATTGAATTGACAGGATACAGAAAGGGTCATTACAATATTCTCTCTACTTTTATGTGTCTATTTAAAATACTTTTCAACAAACCTAGAAAAAGTGGGGAATCAACAAAGATGATCTCATCCAATTTTCTCATTGATGCTTGAAACCTCTCTGTGTAATGTCAGTTACATAAAATGTGAACTCATCCATTCTTCCCCTTTTTTTAAACTTTTTTTTTCTTCAGAATTTAGTGTTTTTTTTTTTTTTTAAGTAAGTACTTATGGTGGAAAAAGGAAAGCCTAATTTTCCTGGCAATACTGTCTTGGCCTGGGAGATTTTTTATTATATGGCATATGCTTAAATATTTCAAGTGTAAAATTAAGTACCTCAATTTTTATCATTTGTAGGGGAAGCTTAAATATTTCATGACACATTTAGACTTAATTTAACCTGAAATAAATGTTGAAATGTTTATTAGTTAAGTTGATAGATAGTCTTAATTCGTAAGTTAATTATAGAGCTTTTTAGAGGTAAAACGCTATAGAAGTCTTGAGTATGAACTAAATGTTAAAAACTCTTTTATTTTAGCATGTTGGTATTACTTGTCTTTGTAGCCATCCTTCTTATTTTGCATCTTTCAAATGCTGATTGCATATAAGTCTAATGGAAGAATAATGTGGCTGATTAAGTAAAGGCAGTTATGAGAAAGTAACAATGTGATGCTTAAGTACAAGGTGCTGGCACCAGACAGACCTGGGTTGGACCCTGGGCTCTTTTACCTTGGACATGTTAATAATTATCTTTAAGTCTCAGTATGCTCAGGCAAAAAATGAAGGTGTGAGACTTCCATGTGATAATGCATGCCTGGCACATAGAATATGCCCTGCAAATACTAGCTCTTACAGTTCATTCCTGGGATCCCTATCAGTATAGTAAATATAATATAGGCACCAGAAACAGTTACAGAAACTATGCAAGACATGAGCCACTGTCCTCTGGTTTATCATCTGGTTGAGAAGCAAGTGATTACTATGCATGGAGATGCTGTGTCTGGTCTCCCTCTTGTGATGAGAGAAACCACGTCCTGGATGTTCTCTAGCACTGAACAGCCACACCAAACTTGAACACCCATCAAAGCAGACTTCTGCTTAAAATGATATTCCACATGTTTCGGAGCAGGAAATTAAAAGTTTGTCTCTGACAATGATGAAAAGGAAGATTTTCAAACATGTATGTGCTCACACATTTTTGGAAGCAGTTAAGACACTTTTAGTAATATATGCTTGTGTTTGTTACCAAATTTTCTTTTTAATAAAGAGGACTTAACCTTTTTAAAAAGAGAATACAAAAAAATGTATCTGGATCATTGCCTTTAAATAAACCTAATCAAGAGCACTGCTCCCTAATCCCATGTGACATTTATATAGAATTATGCATATCTTTTAAAGAGTTTTCAGGAACTGAAAACTTTTTAAAGATGAAGTTACAGATACCTCAGAGGGTCAATTTCTATGATGTTCCAACTTTCTAGGGCTCATCAGCTCTTCCATGTAGTTGGAGACTTGGGAATTCACAAAGGTGCCCTAGAGCCTTTCTGTTCTTCAATGTTTATAACATGACAGGTGGCAAATAATAAAAATGTTCAGAATGTCCCCAAGTGAGACTTATGACCAGGATAGTTTTAAATTGTTTTAATAACTGGTTGATTCCTGGTGAGGCAAACATTTTATATATGTGTAAACAAAAAGGCATGTAACATAACCCATTCATTAAAGGAAAGAATAATTAAAATAGGAACAGGCCAATGTCTTTAGCAAGGAAGCCAACTTTCCAATGAAGGAATCTCTTTGACTTAAGTTTTAGTTCTAAACCCTAAATGTTGATTCAGTGACATTTCACAACTTTGCCTCTTGAGTTGCTAGAGGAAGTGTTGACTTTATTATTCAAAGAATATTGAGTTTTGGAAATGACACAGAAACACATAGGATTGACTAATCAGCTTTCCTTGCATTTTTTAGTTTTGTAAAATACATCAAAATGTAGATGACGCTATTAATTGCCAATTGCTATCTCTTTTGATTTTCTAAATTGTTTGGTGCTGTTGCCAAAGTCTGATAGTATGGGTAATTGAAGATTCATGATACCACTTCTGAATGAGGCATTTACAGGTTAAAAACAAAACAAAACAAAACAAAAACCCAAAAAGTAGTGACTTCAGGAATCACAGTTAATGAGAAATACAATTTATGCATTTTCTAATGGTTTCTCACATATTTGAGCCATCACACATTATATTAGTGGAAATGACCTCTCCTCATTTAATTTTCCTTTGGTGTTTGTCTTTAAAACTTACAGGGAGTTTATTTCTGTGTCTTTCTCTGCCACTTCTCTGGGCCAACTGAAAAGTCTACAGCTGAGAAGTGGAACAGAGATGTGGTGGGAAAGCAGGAAGCGGTGCCAGGATGCGTCTCCAGGAGGTGGTGTGTGTCCTCCACTCAGCACTTCAGCAAATTCAAGCACACGGGAGGATGGATCTAGGTTCCAGGGCCTCCTGAAAGGTGACGATGTTTTGCTGACAGATTTGGACTGTTTCTGGAAAGAATGTTGTTATTGGCATGATTAACTGCCATCTAGTTTTGCTGGCAGCTCCCAGGTGTGGTGGGAAGGGGAAAGATAAGGAAAGTGGAAGAGAAATAGCTTGAACAACTAGAGGAGTTAAGTTTTCACATCTTTCACCATCCCAGCCTTAAAACTATAGCTTTTCTTTTAAGTCTTCATCTGCCTTGCTAGGTCAAAGTACTTTTTACTTTATGTGAAAAATGTTTCCCAGGAGAAGTACTCTGACTCTGTGTCTGAATCTGATTAATGCTCTTAGTGTCCCCAAAGAGCCATTACTAAGTGTCTAAGTTACAGTTTCAGAGGAAATGGGATGTGTTTTTGAACCCATCTAAAATGGCTTCATGGAGGGTAAATCTCAAGTTGCATTTTAAAAAAGGGAAAGCCTGTGGTTTGGCCAAAAAGAATGAATTATATATTCTAGATCCATGTGTGGTGACTTGGTTTGGGGGATAAAAAAGGATACATAAGGAATGGAATAGCAAGGAGAGTGTATTGCCCATGTTTGCTTACAGGCAATAGAGTTCTAGTTAGTTTAAGCAGAAGGGATTTTATTACAGGATGCTTGTTGGGAAGACTGAAGAAACAGCTTGCAGATTGGTCTTTTAAGAGCACTGCCTACAGCCATCCTGCAGAACAAGAGAAGCTGTTGCCTCTCCTCTAATTCAGCCGACATCGATCACATTGGGAAATGGTGGCCACAGCTTCTAGCTCCAAAGCCATACCATCCACCACGATCAGGAAAGCTATCCTGACAGGTAGTTGGCATAGAAAGCAGCTGGCTCCAAAACCATGCTGAGCCTTATGGAATACACACTAGCAGAATAGTTACTGTGGGCAGTGCTTTTAATTACCCCATGAAGCCAGTAAATAGACACTGCTTTCACAGAGAAACAGATGCCTCCATTATGGTGCTTCTCAGCAGAAATATTAGAAAGATACCTTCCAACCTTTGCATTTATCTTTCTAAACAGTGGAACCTAAATCATTATAGAACTCTAGATGCAAGAGAATTGAGAAACTGCTGTAAAAACCCTAGTTTTCTAGTTTCTGAAATACATAAAAGCACACTGGAAGGATATTGGCATGGATGCTGGTTGAATCAATTCACAGTGCATGTCGCAGTTCTCCCCTTTGGAGAGAACTCTCATTCATGCTCTTTTCCCCATATTTAAACTTCAACACTTCAATAATTCCTTGTGAAATAAACTTTAGAACTCATTTTGGGTTCACCAAGATGGTGACAGAGAAGACTCTTGAACTCCCCTACTCCAATGGGTACCTTGAATGGGCAGCTATTCACCAAGCAATTTCTTCTGAAAGAAATCCAGAAACTAGTTGAGTGACTCCTACAAATTGGGAAAATGAGAAAATACCCACATGGAAATGGGTAGGAAATGCTGAGACACACTCTTGCTATAAACCCCACCCCTGGCACAGGGCTATACAATTGGGATGGAACTGCTAACTCCCAGCTTCTCCCTGAGAAGTGAAAGATTTGGACCCAACATCTAGCACCCTACCTTTTAAAACTCCCACCTAAGAGATGGGCCCCCAAAACACCTAACTCTGAAAGCCAATGGACCTTGTATCCACAAGACCCACAAGACTATATAGCAAACAAAGAAACAGTTCTTAACAGGCTCTCAAGGACTCCGCATGGCTCTTGCCCCAAGGCTCAGTACAAAAGGAACAGACACAATGCCCACCTTCCAGTCTTCCCCTAAAAAGGGTCTTTTTGCATACATTAAGAGCTGCCATCTTAGGATCAGGCTTCTAATTTAGCACGCATTTAGGGGATCCTGCCATCTTCCCCTGAGATACTTCCTTAATCTTTTCCCTCTAGGTCATTCCAAATAATTGGTATCTTCCTGGAAGGAGCTTATTATACACATGTTAGCACCCCGGCTTTGGTTGCTGCCACCTAAGAGACAGGTCCCTGGATTACATGGCTCTAATAGCCTATGAACCTTATGTTCATGAGTCCCACAGCACTGTAGCAAACAAAGAAGCAGTTACTTACTGAGTATACTCCCAGGACTCAGAGCAGAGGGAACAAAAAGAAACACCCATCTTCCAGTCTTTGCCTGAAAGAAGCCTATTTGCATGCTGCAAAGCTGCTGCCTAAGAGTTAAGCTTCTACTTCGGCATGCAAGTAGGGGCTGACTGAGGTCCTCCCTGGAGATCAGGGAAGCCTGTGGACACCTCCACTGACTTTTTCCTATAGCCTGCTGCAAATTGTCAATATCTTCCTAGAAGGAGCTTATAGATACATCTGGCATCCTAGCTTTTGCAGCTGCCACCCAGGGGATGGCTCCCTGGGTCTCCTGGCTCTTAGTCATGGGGCTTGCATTCATGAGTCCCACAAGAGTGTACCAAACAAAGAAAAAGTTTTTAGTGGGTACAGGATTCCCCCCTCCCCAAAACTTGACACCTAAACCAAATGCAGAAGGAGCAGGAAAAAACCCATCTCCCAGTTTCTCCCTGGAAAGGGCCTAATTACATACTTTCCCAGCTGCTGTCTGAGGGCATGACTTCTTTTTTAAACTTTTTTTTCTAGTTTTATTAAGATATAATTGACATATAGCACTGTATAGGTTTAATGATTTGACTTATATATATTGTGAAATGATTACAATAAGTTTAGTTAACATCCATCATCTCATACAGATACACAAAAAAAGAAAAAAAAAGTTTTTTCCTTGTGATGAAAACTCTAAGGATCTATTCTCTTAATAACTTTCAGATACACCATAGAGCAGTGTTAACAATAGTAATTATGTTATACATTACATCCCCACTACTTATCTATTTTTTTATTTGAGTATATTTGATATACAAGTAACAGTTTCAGGTGTACACCTTAGTGATTCAACAAGTATATAATTTATGCTATGCTCATCAGAATTAGAGCTACCATCTGTCACCACTACTTATTTATCTGATTACTGGAAGTTTGTACCTTCTGACCATCTTTATCCAGTTCCCCCTCCTCCTTACCCCTGCCTCTGGTAGTCACAAATTTGATCCCCTTCTCTATAAGTTTTATTTTATTTGTTTGTTTAGATTTTGCATATAAATGATATCATACGATATTTGTCTTTTTCTGTCTAACTTTTTCATTTAGGATAATGTCCTCAAGGTCCATCCATGTTATTGCTAGTGTTCACATGTGTATAGTTTCCTTTCCTTTTGCTACTTTAGTTGTACAAGGAAGATAGTTCAAAGCTGTTTTAATCCACATGTGTTGATTGTCCTGAGCCCTGGGCTGAAGGAACCTGTGACAAAGTTCCCCTGAATCCTGACGTTGAAGCATTTTCTCCTCTGGAAGCTGTGGGCTGAGTGCTGGGCAATCTCATGCAGCCTCACCATTTCCCTCCCCTGTGGCATTCCCTGCTTGGCTAACTGGGAGGTTAAACCCATGAGCCTGCTTTCAGTTAAAGGGACCTTTATTTATAGAGAACAGAAAGAAGCATGTTGTGAAAATACTTTTGTCTCATGGCCTTTACTAAATCCTGGGAAGTGGAGACATTGTAGGACTACAGAGTATAAGATTTATTTGAGAGACATGCTTGCCCTTCCCATAGGCATCTGTATGTCCCTGAAGCTACCCAGTTAAGATTGTCATGTGGTAGATTCACAAATTAGTTCTGGAACCATCTTATTATCTGATTCCTTTGGCTTAGGGATGTTCCCCATTCTAACGCTGAACTGAGGGCATGACTTCTAATCAACCTACATCTAGCTGCTGATTGTGATCTTCCCCTTTGTCATACCCTCAGCTATTGGGAGGCACCAAGGTCAAAGAAAGAAGCTTGGACAATCACAGAGGTTTGAGAGACAACCAAGAGCTCAAGCCAGGCTGATTGATAAGGTTCATTTCCTACCTGAAACCAGTCTGACAAGACTGGGAGAGGTGGCTGTTATATCTAATGCACAGAAACCAACACAGAGAAGCAAGGAAAATGAAGAAATAGAGGAATACATACTACAAACAAAAGAACAAGATAAAACTAGAAGCAGACCTTAACAGAAAGGATATGGTGATTTACCTGATAGAGTCCAATATAATGATTATGAAGATACTCAACAAATTCAGGAGAACAATGCATGAGTGAGAATTTCAACAATGAGAAAGAAAATATTAAAAAGTATCAAATAAATCATAGAGATGAAAAATCCAATAATTGAACTGAAAAACTCAATAGTGAGTTCAACAGCACCCCAGATCAGGTGGAAGAAAGGATCCACGAACTTGAAGACAAGGCAGTGGAATTTACTGAATCAGAGGAGCAAAAAGCAAAAGGCAAAAAAGTGAAGATAGCTTAGAGGACTTATGAGACACCACAAATAGACCAACGTACAGATCATAGGGATCCTACAAGGAGAACAGAGAGAGAAAGGGGCAGAAAGCTTTTTGAAGAAGTAATGGCTAAAAATTTTCTGCCCTGAAGAAAGAAACAGAAATCTAGATATAGGAAGCCCATAAGGTTCCAAACAAGATAAATCTAAAAAGACCTATGCTGAGATATGTGATAATTAAATTATCAAAAAATTAAAGAAAAAGAATGTTAAAAGCAACAAGAGGAAAGCAACTAAATTCCCCAATCAAAACATGTAGAGTGGGTGAATGGATAAAAAAAAATAAGGCCCAACCATATGTTGTTAAGGACACACAAAGACTGAAAATGAAGGGATGGAAAAAGGTATTCTATTCAAATGGAAACCAAAAGAAAGCAGGGGTAGCTATATTTATAGGAGACAAAATAGACTTTAAACCAAAGACTGACACAAGAGACAAAGAAGGTTATTATACAATGATAAAGGGGTCAATTAATCAAGAGGATATAACATTTGTAATGTTTTTTTATTATAGCTGACACACAATGTTACATTAGTTTCATGTGTACAACATAATTATTTGACAATTCTATACATCATGTGATGCTCACCAAAAGTGTAGCTACCATCTGTCCTCATACATCATTATTACAATATCATCGACTGTATTCCTCATGCTGTGCCTTTTATTCCTGTGACTTATTCATTCCATAACTGAAGTCTGCATCTCCCACTCCTCTTTACCCATTTTGCCCAACCCTCCACTCCATTCTTCCTCTCTGGCAACCATCAGTTTGTTCTCTGTATTTATAAGTCTGATTATGCCTTTTGTTAGTTCATTTATTTTTTTTAGAGTCCACATATGAAGTCGATGGTATTTGTCATCTCAGACAGACTTATCTCACTTAACATAATACCCTGTAGGTCCATCTGTATTATCTCAAATGACACAATCTCATCATTTTTTATGGCTGTATAATATTCCTGTGTGTTTGTGTGTGTGTGTGTCTGTGTGTACATATCACATTTTCTTTATTAATTTGTCTATAGATGGACATTTGGGTTGCTTCCATATCTTGGCTATTATAAATAATGCTGCAATAAGCAAAGGGATGCATCTATCTTTCATATCTTTTCATATTCTTTGGGTAAATACCCAATAGTGGAATTATTAAATCATATGGTATTTCTGTTTTTATTTTTTTGAGGAAACCCCACACAGTTTTCTAACATTTGTAAATATTGATTTTTTTTTCTTTTTTTTATTTTTATTTTTATTTTTTATTTTATTTTTTTTATTTTATTTTTTTTTATTCTTATGTTAATCCCCATACATTACATCATTAGTTCTAGATGACATTTGTAAATATTTATACACTCAACATAGGAGCACTGAAATATATAAAACAAATACTAATAGAACTGATGAGAGAAATAGACAGCAATACATTAGTAGTAGGGAAACTCAATACCCCACTTTCAATAATGGATAGATCATCCAGACAGAAAATTAAGAAGGAAACAGTGGACTTAAACATAGCATTGTACCAGAACAAGAGCAAGATGGCGGAGGAGTAGGAGACCTGGATTTCGTCTCCTCTCAGGAATTCACCTGGATAGGGATCAAACCATTCTGAACACCTACAAACTCAACAGGAGATCGAAGAAAGGAATAGCAACAACTCTCTGAATAGAAAAGCGACCACTTTCTGGAAGGTAGGACGTGCGGAGAAGTGAATCCGAGGCGATATTCGGGAGGATAGACGGCGGGGGAGGGGCCTCCGTCGGCCGCTTCTGGCAAGTGATAGAACCACGGAGCACAAAATCAGAACTTTTAAAAGTCTGCTCCGCTGAGGGACGTCACTCCGGTGGCTAAGCGGGGGGTGGAACCCTCCGGGACAGTGTGGT
>NC_138376.1:21197419-21229341 GCF_054177405.1 Leptonychotes weddellii | reverse complement strand
ATCTAATTTAAACATGGGTAAAAGATCTGAATAAACATTTTTCCAAAGAAGACATACACATGGCCAAGAGGTACACAAAAAGGTGCTCAACATCATTAACCATCAGGGAAATGCAAACCAAAACCACAATGAGATATCACCTCACACCTGTTAGAATAGCTATCATCAAAAAGTCAAGAGAGAGCAAGTGTTGGTGAGGTTGTAGAAAACAGGGAACCTTTGTGCACTGTTGGTGCAAATACAGGAATGCACTGGTGCAGCTACTATGGAAAACAGTATGGAGTGTCCTCAAAAAATTAAAAATGGAACTGCCATAAGACCCAGCAATTCCTAAGGAAATGAGAACACTAACTGGAAAAGATAGCTGCATCCTCATGTTCATGGCAGCATTACTTATAGTAGCCAAGATACACGAGCAAGCTAAGGATCCATCGATGGCTGAAGGGATAAAGTAGGTGTGGTATGAGTATATGTGTGTGTGTGTGTGTGTGTACCATTGTTTATATATATACACAATGGAATATTACTCAGTTATAGGGAAGAAAGAAGGTCTGCCATTTGCAACAACATGTAAGAATCTTGAGGGCATTATAAGTGAAAAAGGTCAGACAGAGAAAGACAGCTATTGTATGATTTTACCTATATGTGGAATCTGAAAAAGGAATGGAGAAAACAAACATGCTCATAGATACAGAGTTGCCAGAAACAAGGGAGTGGAGGTGGTGGACAGTAGGTGAAATGGGTGAAGGTAGTCAAAAGGTACAACTTGTAAAGTGATTGAGTCATGGACATGTATAGTATGGTGACTGTAGTTAATACTGTATTGTATTATTTGCAAGTTGCTAAGAGAGTAGATCTTGAAGTTATCAAAAAACTTTGTAACTGTGTAGTGATGGATGTTGACTTATTGTGGTTATTCATGATATATAGATAAATATACATGATATATACATTCATGATATATACATAAATCATTACATATACTTGAAACAAAGATAATATTATATGTCAATTATACCTTAACAAGACAAAAGAAAACCCCAGTGATATACAGTTTCACACTCCCTTGGATGTCTAAAATTAAAAAGACCACAGTAAGTATTGGGTAGGAGTGGAACAGTTAGAATACTTATTTACTGCTGGTGAGAATGTGAAATGGTCCAGCCACTTTCAAAAAGAGTGTGGCAGTTCCTCAAAATGTTACATGTTGTATACAAATGGTACGTGTCCAAGAGAAATGAAAATATGAAATCAGTCACAAAAGGCCACATATTATGATTCCATAAATATGAAATGTCCAGAATAGGTCACTGCATAGATACAGGAAGTAGGTTGGTGGCTGAGGGGTTTGATGGGAAGATAGCAAGTGATTGCTAATGGGTACCGAGTTTCTTCTGGGGATGATGATCACATTGTGGAATTAGTTGGTGATGATGATTGCACAATGCTGTAAATATACTAAAAGCCAGTGAGTCGTAAACTTTAAAAGGGTGAATTTTATGGTATGTAGATTTTATTTGAAAAGAATAAAGTAACCCCAAATTGTGCTTTCTTGGCTTTGAAAGATAGGGCATGAAACATACTTCTATCCTGTTTTATCTCACAACTGCCGTGAGTTTTACTGACAGGCTTAGATGACAAGGGTGTAGTGGTCTTGAGTCAGGTCCGTGGTCAGCTGTCACCTAAGTTCCCTAAATACCCTGTACGTAGACAAGGCTGCAGCTTGTGCACAGCTGACACTCAGGACTAGCAGCAGTGTAGGCCAGTAACCTCACCCCAGAGCCGGGTTTTTCCAGGTGAGGATTGAGGTCATTCACCAGGCAGCGGGGAAGCATCTCTGCATTGTGCCCAGCTGTATTTGGCCTGTAAATAAACCAGCAACAAAGATTTTCAGCCTTACTATTTTGGGACATTTTAATATTAGGTTAACTTGTTTATTATGTTTAGACATAGTTTAAGAAAAAAACATATCAGTCACATTTATTTTTAAGGAATATGTTAAGAAACTGCAAAATACTGAATTATTCCCTAACACCCTCTTTTTAGAAATCATTCAATTTTATACATTAGCATCTTACTATATTCAATGTGTCTCATAATTAAACGATTATATATACATGTAATATAGTAAAAAGTAATTCTTGTATTTTAGTTAAAAATAGAAAATAAAACAATCTTTTAAAAAATCAACTGTGTCTAAAGCACATGTTCTCAAACTTCTCCGACAGTAAAAGTCAAATGAGACTCATTATAAATGTGGATTTTCTAGGCTTCCATCCCCAAGAGATTGGTTCAATCTGAATTTTTAGAAACCCCCCAGATGATTCTAAGGAGCAGGGTTTACATTTTGAGAAACACTGCCTTAGGGACTTCAGCCTAGAATTGTTCTTCATTGGGGCACCTTGGTGGCTCAGTTGGTTAAGCATCTGCATTCGGCTTAGGTCAAGATCCTGGAGTCCCAGGATGGGGCCCTGCATCAGGCTCCTTGCTCAGCGGAATTTGCTTCTCCCTCTGCCCCTCACCCCGCTTGTGTTCTCTCTTGCTCGCTCTCTCTCTCTCTCAAATAAATAAATAAAACCTTTTTTTAAAAAAAAAAGAATTGTCTTCATTTTAGCATAGGTAATTAATAGGTATTTCTTTAGATATTTTCAGCTATTTGATGTTAGAAATAGATGACATTTACACTCTTATTCTGCTATTAGAAAATAATATTTTGTCACAAGCATAACATTTCTAAGTATGTCAAATGTAAGATGTGTTTGTTACCACTGTCAGCATCTTTGTTGCTGCTACCCATTAATGTGGTACTGTCTTCACCTGTTATTTGCAGATTTCTTTTGACCTGGCTGAATATACTGCAGATGTTGATGGAGTTGGCACTTTACGGCTTTTGGATGCAGTTAAAACCTGTGGCCTTATCAACTCTGTGAAGTTCTACCAAGCCTCAACAAGTGAACTCTATGGGAAAGTGCAAGAAATACCCCAGAAGGAGACTACTCCTTTTTATCCTCGGTCACCGTACGGTGAGAATGGGTACAACCTTGTGTATGCGCCATGTTCTCTTGGCCTGGGGCATTCATGTGCTTCTGCTTTAATTCCATTCCTGTCTCTCGTCTAAAGTCATTTGACTGCGAGATTAACATTAAGATTAGACTAAAATGACTAGACATGGGGAAGCATAACGTTATACACTGCTCACTCTATAAATATTTGCTGCCATTGCCCCCAGGGTGAAATTACCACTTCACTTCAGTGATCCATGTTCATCCAGCCCTTCCATACACATCACTTTGAAAGGAAAATGAGACCCACATGACTTTTTTTATGTAACTGTTGTGAGATTTGCTGAAATGATAGGTTTCGTATTTTTTATTTCCCCAATGGAAGTTTCTCTGGGTTCAAATATTAAAAAAAAGGGGGGGTCTGTTACATCTTATGTATTTGTAAAAAGAGTATTCATGAAAGACTTAAGTGATCAAATTTCTAAGCATCTAGAATATTAAGATTTCATATTTTTTTTCACTTTCTAATTCCTTAAAACTAGGAAAAAGGAAATAAGACCTTAGGTCAACTTGATACATTGCACACGCTATCATCAAATCAGTTAGATTGTGGAAGACAGAACTGTGGGTATTACAAAAGTAAAAATAATCTTAAATATTTTCTTGTGCACATGATTAATTGGCAAAGGAACCTTTAGTCTTTGGCTTTGACTCATATTTTTCTAACTTAATATATTACACATTAATTTTTGCAAGTTGTTACTGTTTAAGATGAGTGAAAATCACTGTCTTTTATAATAAGATACCACCTTTTATAATAATAACTGTCTTTTATTTGCTTTTAAAAAAATTTTTCCAACAGGGGCTGCTAAACTCTATGCCTATTGGATTGTGGTGAATTTCCGAGAGGCATATAATCTCTTTGCAGTTAATGGCATTCTCTTCAATCATGAAAGTCCCAGAAGAGGTCAGTAAATATGTTAATGGACAAGACAATTTTAGACTTTAACAATAACTAAAAAAGTTGTATGTTAACATTCTGCATATGTACTGTATAGACTGGGGAAAACGTCACATCTACTTTTAACTACAGTTGGCCCTTGAGCAACAGGGGTTTGAACTGCACAGGTTCACTTTTACACGGATTTTTTTAGTACAGTACTATAAATGTATTTTCTCTTACGATTTTTTTAATATTTTCTTTTTTCTAGCTGTTTATTGTAAGCATACAGTATATAATATATACACAAAATATGTGTTGATCAACTATGTTATTGGTAAGGCTTCTAGTCAACAGTAGGCTATTAGTAGTTAAATTTGGGGGAGTCAAAGTTATATGCATATTTTCTACTGCATGGAGGGTCACCACTCCTTACCCATCCATATTGTTCAAGGGTCAGCTATATTATGAATGTCAGAAGTGGTAAACGAAGAAATGTAAATCCAGATTTAATTACTTAGTATGTTTGCTAGGTTTTTTATTCAACATGAAAACTAAATACTGTTCTTATTTTACCATTTTCATTGGTAGGTCTTATCAAGCACGTTTTCAACCTAAGTATTAGGAAGTTTCCAAATGAATGGAAAGGAATAAGTAGTATACTAATGCTTGTTTCCAGAAGTCACTCTTATGCATGTAGACTCAACTTGTAGAATTTATATATTTTTTTTACTTTGAGTCTGTTAGATATTCAGTATTTTTTCTTTATATTCCATTTAAAGAGACATCCAGAAATAACTGTGCTTCTAGAGTAAATATTAAATTAAATTTGAAATCAGTGCTTATATTTAGAATCATTATCACTTTTTTTCAGAAAACCATATTTTGTTTGTATTGGCTTGTTTGCTTTTCAGAGTTGCTGTTGAGACTGTTAGCAACATGCTAGCTTTTCTGTTTCAAATATTAGGTTTTAAATAAGAAAATATATTCTTATCATTATTTCTGATTTGCTGAAGCATGAGAAATCTTTACAAAACATGTGTACTCTTCACAAAATGAAAATTATCTGTACAATCTAATTCTAAGATGTTTTATAAAATTTCACTATCATTTAGCCTTTTAGCTGGAGAATCAATAAAAAGTCCAATGTTATAAGTTGTTTCATGTGCAACAACTAGTAATGCTTATAACTTTTTCAATGAAATTTTATGTGACTTTATAGCTACATAATTAACCTACAAGTCATGAGGAAAGAGTAAAGTGACAGATTTATAAAGGTATCTTTAATGTCAATACATTTTTATTTTATAATTGCGTAAGTTAAAAATTCCCATGATACGCTGTTAAAGCATAAGAACCCAGTCTGTCATGCCTGTTGTCCCAAAAGAAAACAACTTTACAAACCGCCAGAGAGATTTCTTTAATTAATTTTGTGGTTCTGGGTGTCCTTAGTAGAGGGAAAAGGAAAAAGGAAGACCTTAGCTCTCCTTGCCCACAGCATTTGGTATGCAGGATGCTCAAGGCACCTGTTCAGTGAATGATAGTCTCTGCCTCTTTCCTCATAAACATGTTTATACCCATTGTTTGGGTTTCTGTGCTTTTCCCCTCTCAACTTCTCTACCTGCAAAACAAAATAAATAAGTAAAAATCAATTGTTTTGGATCAGGTTAGGATAGGGAAAAGCATTCTTAGTTGCAGAAGGAAAAGATACATTAAAATATGACCTTCCCTCAAAAAAAAAAAAATCCTCTATTTGCATATGTTGTAATGAGGACTAATTTTTGCCTTTGTCAGTGTTAAACACTTCTTTAAAAAAATTATTTTAAAATTAATACTTCTTTCTTCCCTCTCACTCCCTCTTACTCCCAGCTCTGTCCTCAGGCCCACTAAAACTCCTTCAAAAACACTCCAAGTGTCTTTATCTTAAACATACAGACAGGGTTATTCTATACACAATATTCTACATCAAGGGCTTTTGTTAAATGTTTGTTAAAAAACTTGACCTTGTAGCATACACCATTCTGTTTTGTTTTTATATCTGAAAATCAATATTTAATTTTTTATTTCATTTAATATCGAATAATGAAAAATAATAGTATATGTGGAAATGATGTAATATTTATTTGTTAAGATATCTAATACTTAATAGAGCATTTTTTGGAAGTTGGAAATTAATTTTCATATTAACTTAATCCTACCATAATACTATTGTTTTGTCACAGTTATTATTTTCCAAAGAGATTCTCTGCCAGACTGAGAATTCCTTAATGATAGGTCTGTATTATATTTTTGAATCTTCAGCTTATAAAACAATACCTATCTGCTAATAAACATTCAATAAATATTTTTAAATGAGTGAATGAATGTATATCTCATGTTTTAGTAAAATGTTACTGACTTAAAGGTAGGCAGTCTGAATTAGGAGTTATATAAAAGTTTTAAATAAATGTTTTAGTGGTTTCATGAATAAGGGTGTAGCTGAAGGCAAACTATTTTGAAGTAAAGATTCACCCTGATATACTTCAATAAATAGATAAAAAAGATTTCAAATTAATAATCTTAGTCTATATACCTATAATTGCTGTGGTACTTTAAGTTTATTTTCTTAAGTAGGTCGAACATTTATACATCAGTCCTCTTTTGCCCTGTTAACACAGTGAGCAAATACTCTTTTTAGATAGCACAGTGGTAAACCTCAATCTAGTTCTAAGGTATATTATCACAAAAGTCCAATTAGTAGAGCCCAAACTGATGCAGCCTTTTTTGGGATGTGTACTTTTTCTCTAACGAAAAATGTTTGACAAGGCCCCTTTTGACTGCAGGAATAGCATTCCATGAGAATTTCTAACTTTAAAAAGTATGGAAGAAGTATTTTTCAACATAAAGGTATTCTAGACCAGAGGTTGACAGATAGTGGCTCATGGGCCAAATCCAACCCACCATCCTATTTTTGTAAATAAAATTTTATTGGAGCACAGACATATCCATCTGTTTGTATATTGTCTATGGCTGCTTTCACAGTAGAGTCCTGTGGCCTGCAAAGCCTAAAATATTTTCTGTCTGGCCCTTTAAGAAAACATTTGCTAGCCTCACCTATAGAATAATTAGTTCCTCAACATCAAGAAACTTTCAGTTAGGTTTGATATTTCCCCCAAGGTAGCAAGATAGTCTTATGCAAGGGATTTCCAACAAATATTAAAGTCAAGGAGAATCGATAGTTAAGACATCCATAAAGAGAATTCCTGAAGTATTTGGGTCCATTGGGGTTCTGTTATGCTCTATTGAAGGACTGAGGTATAGAACCAAATAAACTAGGAACTGACTGAAGATCAGGAGCATGGTTCATTACAGCAACCCTACCTCCTGAGTTTGACATTTTTCATTACATTTTTGACTGTATTATATGTCTTTTCTCTATTCCAAATCCTTTATGGTTTTCTTTTTTTTTCTTTATTTATCTGGGAGAGAGAGAGCATGTGCGAGGAGGGGAAGGAGCAGAGGAAAAGAGAGAGGGAGAGAGAGAATCTCAAGCAGACTCCCCACTGAGCATGGAGCCCGACTTGGGACTCAATCTCATGACCCTGAGATCATGACCTGAGCCAAAACTAAGAGTCGGACGCTCAACCGACTGTGCCACCCACGCTTCCCCTTTATGGTTTTCTTTTTAAGTGTACTTATTTTGCTTTGTTATGAGAAGATTATAATGCCTCTAAAGATACTTGGGATCACCTGTGTTTGGCACAGAATTAACCATTGGAGATTATGGTAGAGAATAAAGCCAGTAATCCAAAGACTTGGGCTCTGTTTCCCATTCAACCATGCAGTCATTCTTTCAATTAAGGCAAGATGGTTGATATGCTCATGCCTTAGGTTTGCTTTTTTATAAAATGGAGGCACTTGAGTAATATTTACTACACATTAATAATGAACAGTAGTTAAAATTCTTGACTTATTTGAATTTCCCTGATGGCTAATGATGTTGAACATTTTTTCATGTGTCGTTAGCCATTTGTATGTCTTTTTTGGAAAAGTATCTGTTCATGTCTTCTGCCCATTTTTTGACTTGATTATTTGTTTTTTGGGTGTTGAGTTTGAGAAGTTCTTTATAGATCTTGGATACCAGCCCTTTGTAGTGTCATTCGCAAATATCTTCTCTCATTCCATGGGTTGCCTCTCTGTTTTGTTGACTGTTTCCTTTGCTGTGTGGAAGCTTTTTATCTTGGTGAAGCCCCAAAAGTTCATTTTCACTTTTGTTTCCCTTGCCTTTGGAGACGTGTTTTGAAAGAAGTTGCTGTGATAGGTATTAAGGAGGGCACATATTGCATGGAGCACTGAGTGTTAAATGCAAACAATGAATTGTGGATCACTACATCATAAACTAATGATGTACTGTATGGTGACTAACATAACATAATAAAAAATTATTTAAAAAATAAGTAAAATAAAATTCTTGACTTATATGTCCATAAAGGGATGAAAATGTATGATATGTATCATGTTCTGTGAATACTATGTATTATATAACAATATTCACCGATATTCCCAAGGTGCTTTTATTCGTAAGCACTCAACTTTTTTAAATAAATGTACTATTTTTTAAATTAAAGTGATAGTTGCTTTATGAATAAATTGTACAAAATTGCACATGTATCTGAAAAGCTTTTTCCTTTCATATTTCAAGTTTCTTCAAACTTGAAATTTTGTATGTTTCATTTACGTATCTCTGTAGCTATATGTACATAAATACAGTGTTCTGTTTGCCACAAATGTGGCAAATGTGGCTATGGTGACACCTTTCTTTTGGAAATACAGATTTATGTATTTTCTTTTTTTTATATTTTATTTATTTGACAGGGAAAGAGAAAGAGAGCACAGCAGGGTGAGTGGCAGGTAGAGGGAGAGGGAGAAGCAGGCTTCCCGCGGAGCAGGGAGCCCGACGCGGGGCTCGATCCCAGGACCTTGAGATCATGACCTGAGCCGAAGACAGACGCCCAAAGACTGAGCCACCCAGGCGCCCCCATTTCATCTTTTTTTTAAAAAAGAAATTTGAATACAACTTGTATTTTATTTATTTTAAAGATTTTATTTATTTGAGAGAGAGAGTAAGAGAGAGAGCGTGAGCACAAGCAGAGGGAGCAGCAGGCTCCCCATGGAGCAGGGAGCCCTATGTGGACTTGATCCCAGGACCCTGGGATCATGACCTGTGCCGAAGGCAGACACTTAATTGACTGAGCCACCGAGGCGCTCCTAGATTCACATATTTTCTATTTAGGAAATAAAGGCTATGTTTATTGTCCAGAGCTATTAAATTTCTGTGAGGAAAATGTCATATATGGAAAATCTTTTAGCTTTTGTTGCTAAGTATTTTTGAAAGGGTAATCAGTTAATAAGACTGATGTCATAAAGCTATTGACTATATAAACTATGGAAAATATTGAGAAATTTTTTAATTGCTTTAAAGTATTTTTTGAATAAAGACAGAGTTTCTTTTCAAATATATCATTTATCGGTTATAAAATCTCTTAAATTTAAGATTATTCTACAAACCAGAACATTAAAACAAGCCCATTTGTAAAGCTAACAATATTTATAGTTTTGATTGTTTATTAATTAATTTTTTAAAGAGATTTTATTTATTTATTTTAGAGAGAGATACAGAGAGCATGAGAGAGAGCGAGTACAAGTAGGGGGGAAGGGCAGAGGGAGAGGGAGAAGTGGTCTCCCTGCTCAGGGGTGAGCCCGACTCGGGGTTAGATCCCAGGACCCTGGGATCATGACCTGAGCCAAAAGCAGATACTTAACGCACTGAGCCACCCAGGCGCCCCACTGATAGCTTAATTAATTTAGAAGGTAAAGTAACAGGAATTCCTACTATTCATCACCTGGATAATTAAACCATTTTACTAATTATATTTTATTCTTATATTAGCATGTCACAGATACAAATTTGCTGACCTTTAAGAATTATAAATAACATTAATATCTTATATAAAATAATATATTGAAAAAATCCTCATATTTTGCGTGATCATCAAGAATGAACAAAGAGAGATATCCTATCTTCTAGTTTCAGAAGATTAAAAAGTCAAATGATTAAACTTGACTTCCTAACTTTAATGACTGTAACCATGTGACTTTTCCATTTTCAGTATGATTGTAGAAATAATGTCTAATCTCCTATAGCTAGGTAATGGTGTAGGTTTCTGAGAGACTTCCCAGAGCTATATCCTTGAGGTGAAAGCCCGCACCAAGAGTGTGTTTGGCCAAAGTTCTCTGCTGTCTGGTATCTGCAGGTGGGGCTCAAGTGTCTGCTGGTTCACAGTGGTGGGGCCTATTGATTTTTGACTCTCACTTGGATGCCACTGGTGCTACAGAAGGAGGTCAGTTTAAGAGTTCCAGTCTTTGGGACACCTGGGTGGCTCAGTCAGTTAAGCGTCTGCCTTCAGCTCAGGTCATGATCCTAGGGTACTGGGATCGAGTCCCGCCTCAGGCTCCCTGCTCAGCGGGGAGCCTGCTTCTCCCTCTGCCTGCTGCTCCCCCCTACTTGTGCTCCCTCTCTTTCCCTCTCTGACAAATAAATAAATAAAATATTTTTTAAAAAAAAGAGTTCCAGTCTTTTCATGAGGATATTTTTCACGGGCTCATCTTAATATATAGGTCATTAGGTCCATCTGGACAATACAGTAACTACTACTTCCAGAATCAACTAAAGAAGTCAAGTTTGGCTATATGAACCTACCTCATCGCCATTAATTTACTAGCAATGAGTCACATGCAGTGATTGGATCCATCCCTTGGATCCCTTTAACCTGAAATCATGGTCCATGTCAACAGTACTATTTCTTCATTTTCTTCCCATTCTTCTTCTTCTTTTTTAAGTGTTTAAACTGGAACATTTACTCAGCTCTACAGAAGGTATTATTTTTTCTCAGTAGATTTTCTCCTTTTCTTTCTCCTTCCATGTTTGACCCCTAAATAATGCTGTCTTCCACATACAGTGTGTAACTGTGCCACCTTCTCTGTGACCCTGGAGCCTTCTAAAGACTGCTCCCTTCAGGAGCTCTTCAGTTGTTGGACTCCTGTTTTCTCCAGAATTCCAAGAGAGCCTAATAAATATCACTAAGAAGCTGGGGTGCATTTATGTTCTTACTTTATTCTGTATTTCTTTCTTAAGAAGAACTTTTTATCATTTCCCAGCTGAGGGAATCAGAGTAGTTTGGCCGTCATCATACATCATCATCAAACATAGTAACAGTGAAAAATATTATATTCATGAGCTGTTTTGTTGCATTTAACATTGTGAGTTAATACTCTAAAGGTACTTTTAGAGACATTTTGACTAACCTTGTTTAACTTACACATTTCTTTATTTGTATGTGGGAATTCATATGCCTAATTTTTTCTAATTCTTTAAAAGTGTACAATAACCCATTAGATAATATTCTTTATTTTTAGGGAACAGTTGATATCCACTTGTATGTATTCTCCACCCAAAGCCCTCAGAACTTATGAGCTAGAAAGGAATTTAAAGATCATTCCATCCCATTTATTTCATCAATGAAGAAACTGAAGCAGTATGATGTTGAGTTGTCCAAGGCGACAAAACTAACATGTTGTCAACACTAAAGCTAGAAATAATCCTGAAGAGAGAATGACATAAACTTTGTTCATATTTGCAGAAATAGCATGTATATGAACTGTGAGCTGGAAGTGAGCAAATCAACCCCCATGAAGCAGAGCTGGTACTTATACTATGGAATGAAGCAAGTGAAGAAGTTGGAAATTTATCTCAATTGCTCTTATCTTTTGTAAAAGACATTAATTTGGTTAAAGGCAATATTCCTTTCAGATATTTGGCAGAATAATAATAAAACAGTTTTATAATATTAAAATATAAATATGATATGAAGCCAATGACTTATCTTGAGTATCACCAAGAAGTTGGCAATGAGAGCAAATAGAACTAATGCAAAGTTAAAAATCATGTGGCAATAAGAAGATATAAAGTACTTTAAATATACCTGTGATTAACAGTTTAAGGCTACCGCAAATGGATGGTGTACTACTACTGTTTAGATATTGAGCCATTTTTAGATGATCTAGCACATTCCTCTAAATATGGGCTTCATAAGAAATCATATATATCAGTCTAAACACAGTATTCACCTGACTGAGAGAATCTGACATTTTAAGGTTCATGAACTTGTGGTTTCAAGTCGTAGACTTGAGGTTTTGTTTTTTGGGTTTTTTTAGCTGCCAAGTGTTTTGCTTTTTAAAATGTCTAACTATATTTATTACTATAAATTCATCTTCATATTTTAAACTATAATTCCTGTAAAAATTAACTGATTAAGTCACAGTAAAATTTTGGAAAATTTTCTCCGTTTTTTCTGAAGATTGCTCTTTTTCATTGCTGGAAGATATCAAGGACTAGGTGTGAAGGAATGAAAGTGGGGAGAGTATGACTTTACCCCCCAGAGTTCTTGTGACAATGTCTGGAGGTGTTTTTGGTTGTCACAACTGGAGGTGAGGGTAGCAGCAGGGATGTTCTTAGACATCTACAATACACAAGACAGCTCCAACAGCAAAGAATTATCCAACCCCCAAATGTCGGTAGTGCTAAGGGTGAGAAAGCCTGCTCTAGAACTTCACCCTTGAATGTTATCACCAAATCTAGATAAATGTCATCTATAAGACTGGGATCTTCTCTTTCTTTACATATCACTTTTATTTTGCAGTAAATCCTTCAAGCTTTAGCAAGCATTTGCCTAAACACAGGAGAAAAAAAACCAAAACCCTCTGATTTAATAAGTAGCTCCATGTGAAACCATTTAGGCCTTAAGTATTCTGGTCTACTACAGGTCAAATGCCAGTCAGGGAAGCCCAGAGAACATAGTTGTTATTGCAGGGCTCTCCTAATCATTCGGGGTTCAATTCTTACTTTCGTGACCCACTGGTCTGCAGAACCACATCAAAGTAGGTCCATGACGACCTTCCTTCCACCTTCAAAATAAATGAGCATATTTATCTTTTGTTGTACGTTATAACAAGAACAAAGCTTTCCTTTGGGAATAAGCTGTAGATTCTTGTGCTGGCTTTGATATAAGACAATAAAATGGATTCGAGATAATTTCTCAATGTATAGGATTACAGTAATATTAGTGTGAGATGTTCACTTTATTTGAAAATTTTCCTTAAAAATTATTTGAATCCATAAATATTTTAGTGCTTTAGGGAATAATAGAATGCAGGATATAACTTAAATGACTGGAACTTGTTTTTATTTAATTTCAACAGGCCAAAGCCCTCATCTTTGTGTGTGTGTGTGTGTGTGTGTGTGTGTGTAAATAAAACAATCTTTAAAAATTACAAAGTTATTATTTGCCTGTCTGAGTAGCAATTTAAATCATACAATTATAGAAATATCAAGAAACAAGCAAACCAATATCCAACAGCCCAATATTTATTTGTATTTTTTTAAAGATTTTATTTATTTATTTGAGAGAGAGAATGAGATAGAGAGCATGAGAGGGGGGAGGGTCAGAGGGAGAAGCAGACTCCCTGCTGAGTAGGGAGCCCGATGCGGGACTCGATCCCAGGACTCCAGGATCATGACCTGAGCCTAAGGCAGTCGCTTAACCAACTGAGCCACCCAGGTGCCCTATTTGTATTTCTATCTATTAAAGCTATTCTGTGGTTCTTTTAGATGAGCATCATAGCCTTAATGTATTAAAAAAAAATTTGCCCATTCTGAAATGAGTTGATGAAGTAATCTCACACTAAAGTTCAGCAGAGCATTAATGGGTTTTACACAATACCATTTTGTCTGTGTGTAAATGGTTAGATTGTGGGCCACTCACCTTGGACCCACCATATTCTAGGTGGCCTTTCCAGTTGGGCACAAAGTGACAGCATCTGGCTTACTATTACACCTGTAGTCTGTGATACTTCACAGGTGACATCTGTACTTGGAGATCACAGAGCTGTCTGCCAATATTATTCTCTGTGGGGAGATGAGGTGTAATTGCTTAAACATGAAAGACTTTTGAAGCAATAGTTGGTCTAATTGAGGTGGTTGTTACCATTAAACAAAGTCAGGTCCTTCCCACCTACTGAGGTGAGACTTCTGAGACTGTTAAATTGATTTTTTTAATGTCTTGTAATTTCTGTGACATTTACATTGAAAACCAAACTAACAACTGTCTGATCTCACGTAGTGTATCTCCCCCAGTATAAGCAGGCAGGGTACACAGTGGTTAAGAGTGCACTAAGCCACTCAGAGCCAGACCTGGATGGAGTCTGCCTGGCTGCATTACTTACTCAGACCTCAGTTTCCTCTTCTGTACTGCTAACAGTGCCTGCCTAATCGGTGGGTGCACTGTGAGGATCAAGGGTGCCGTACTGGTTACTTACCTGTGGGTCCCATGTAAAAGTAAGATAGGAGAGCATATGTGAAAAGGATTAACACAGTGCCTGGTAGATTTTGAACATGTGTGTATTTCTTTTTCCCTCCTCTCTTCTCCCCTCTTACTGTATTTTCAGTACTGAGCCTAGAGTATCTCTTTATTCCTCCCCTTCTGAGGTGAAATACTGTGTTGGAGCCAAACTTGTCTGTGGGATTCTAGTGGTTATTGGCATAAGACTAAGACAGTAAGAAATATGAATCCCATAGGGCCTGCAAATTAGAGATGGTTTTGAACCAAAAACAGAATATATTAGTGATGTTTACAGATGAATTAGAGTAGTCACTGAGACATCCATGAATTGCAAAAAGAAAAAAAAAAATGTAAGTAGTATTGGAGAATTGCTGGAATCACAGGAAAGGCCATTGGCAGTTAAAGCAGTGAACATTTAAATTAGGGAAGTCAAAAAAAGATGTTGAATATGGAAAGATTATGGTAAACATCAAACACCTATGAAAGACCCTTGGGAAAATTAGTGAAACCTTCAAGTATTTTTTAAAATGATTCAGATATTTTTATTAATGGTCCTGTGAGAATCTTAAGTGAAATACAAAATGGTGTTTTGTAAAAAAAAAAAAAAAAAAATTACGAACCAGGATGTTTTTTGTTTTGTTTTATTTTTTTTTTCCTTTTTGGCTATACTAAGAAAAAACACATCAGTATAACTATAATTTAAATTTTATCAATTATAAGAGAAATTGCAATTCTTTTCAAAATAGCATTTTCCCCCAAATTTAGTTTGAATCAAAGCTTTCTTTTTCACTATTTATTATGGAACTTTGTTTTCCCTTTTAATTGAATCAGGCTCAGGTAAGGATACAGAAGTATCCAACTGTTTCACTCCAGGTTCCATCACTTACTAAAATGAGTGACTTTTGGCAAGTTTCTAAGTCTCTCTCAGCCTCAGTTTTTTCATCCATAAGATGGGATAATAAAGTTGTCACTTAGGATTGTTGTGAGCATTAAAGGAAATAATGTAAGTAAAGTTACTAGCACATTATTATTATTTCCACCACTACTAGTAATGTTGCATCTGGAGAAGGAGGGTCAGTTTGTACCATCTCACAATCTAAAATGTAATAATAATAAAAAGGAATAACAAAAAGGAAATTAATAAAGTGATAGACAACTTGTCTTTCCTGAGCAAGTAAGGAAGTTAAGCTTTCAGAGCTTGGTAACTGGTAATTAAGGTAGACAAGATGCGATAAAGTAATCCACAGAATATTGAACATGAAGTTAAGAGTAAGTTCTGAACTTCTGTTGTTTATGGGATGTTTAATTCCCAGAGTTCATTTAAAGACTAAACTCTGAGCAGAAAAGATTCTTCTAGATAGAGGATTTAAAATCTATATTCCTTTCCTATGCTCACCTTTGCGGAAGAAAACTTGTGCTATAAGAAAATACTGGTTGCAAAGAAAGAGAAAGATCAGAGAAGAGCCACACAGCACTCCAGATCCATAATCAGCATTCTGGGAAGCTCAGTGGAGGAACTGAAACCTCGCATAAAAACCAGTTGATAATGCTTCAGTGCTTAAAGACAATCTTTGGCCAGTGTATAAGCCAATACTAAAACATAACAATAAACTTCTGGGAACAAACCCAGCAGGACAAACCAGCCTGCAACAGGCACAATAAAGAGAATCTGCCCAGAACAGAACAGTTCCTTAGGTCAGGATCATTGTGTGTCTATGTTGGGGGGTGAGGAGGCATTGGACATTTTTACCAGAACCACTGAATATCTTCTATAGTTTGTTAGATACTTACAAATACACTTATAACAAGTGTAATCTAAACTTAGCCTGACCTAGGATTAAGAGGGGATTGGCAGTCCCTCAAAGTTGAGACATATAACTAGGTCTGAGAAAGGAGATATGGTACAAAGAGAGGGCAGCAAAGCCTTTTTTTTGTTTTGTTTTCTGAAATGAAGAAATTTGTGACACTAGAGACACAGGAATGCCAGAAATACTCCTTTGGGGATCAGATTATGAACTGAGGTCATGAGGTAGGAAGGGGCATCTCCCCCACTTCATGAGAAGCACAGCTCGTTGAGGGAGATGCACTGCCCTGTGGAACCTCAGGACCTGTGCAGCTCTGGACTGTCAGAGGATCGGGAACCATGAAGCAATAGAGTTCTCATGGAGGATGCTGGTGACTGTGATTCCTCCCTAAATTAGTTTAATGCCAGAAGGGTGAGAACGTTAAACAACTGGTTTTGAGAATATTTGAAATATCCCAGGAACTCCTAGAATTGTTGGGGATTCAGCAGGTAGGGGTACTGACTCAGCAAGAATTGGACCCTAATGCTACTCTGACCTCCTTTATAGTTACAGGCTCACGGAATCCTGGGGCATGCAGTTGCCAAAATATACTTAATAAATTGTAGTTGGATCTTACTAGCATGTGGGCTCAACCATTCTCAACAAATCCTTTTGCCATCTTTATACACTCCTGGTTTAATGAACACTTCCAGTTATTGTTATAGAGACATTCCTGCTCTGGACAGACCCTAATGATGAGTAGAATAAAAATTCCTGGAGTGAGCAAAATTTATGTTAAAGAAGGCTTATTTCTGCCAGAATAGGCAGGTCATTATAATAAAACTTTTTAAATGTCTAGTATGTTTAAGATTTCTTAAAAGGTGCTAAAGCAGGATGTACATGAGGATAAGTAGCCCATAATGCGATGCAATTAAGGAAGTGAAAATACAATCTGATCACAAAGAGACACTTCCTGGCCATGAAAAAGGTAGGCATGCAGCATAATTTTATCAATGGAATAGGGGAAGCCCCAGTGCCCACAAGATGTTAAAGAAGGCTGGGTTGAAGTACACAGGAAATGTCTCAACCCTAGCCCAGGTGCCTCTTAAAATCCTAACAATGAATTTGTACAAAAGAAGCAAAACCCGTTTTTAAAGAAGAGGAAGGAATTTCTCAGAGGAGCGCTGATTAATTTTATTGGAGGAAGACAAAATGAACATTGTTAAGAACCTTACTACTAATATATTCTCATGTAGACAGCCATTGGACTGTATACTCTCAGAAATCTATGATAAGTATTTAATCTGAAGTTCTAGGCATTTGGGGATGTTTCCTTAACCTGCAAACAAAGGGAAATATTCCTTATAGGAAGTAAATAGAAGGCAGGGGAAATATTTTAAAAAATGAATATAATCTATTCTTCTATGCCCAGCACTAAAATAAGCTAATGTACCACATATGAAAAAAATGACATGTATATGTATCTTTTAACAGATAAATAGAACTTTGTAGACACAGTTGAATACTACTGTGTTAATTACAGTTGGTGGTTATGAAAATGAATTGCTTCTCTAGAATGGATTTGGGGGTGGGGATTGCAGGAGTTGAGTGCTCCACATGAGCTGTGCTTCAGGATCTGGTACCTCTATCAGGAGGAAAGGGGTGGTTACTGTTCACTTTGAAGCCTTACCTAGTTAGCATCCAAGGTGGCTGCCCTGCTGCACACTCCTTTCCTCCAGCTGATGGGATGAACATGCTCTGTGGCCACTTCCCTCAAGGTCTCTGATGCTAGCTTGATGTGTTTAGCATATTCCCTTTTTCCTTGGCTGGATTCTAAGTGCTTCTAAGACTGGAATTTTTAAGCACAAATCATTCTTGAGAACTATGGAAGGCTCCTGAGCTAATAGCTTGTATTTTCAAGAAGTTTTAACTTTGGGGACTATTAGTGATATTAATGATGATAAGGGTAACATAGTGGCTAACACTTAGCCCTTACCATGTAGACCGTACTCTGTTTTTCACTTATTTCTTTTAATCCTCATAATAAAACTATTAAGTAGGTATGGTTTTGTCCATTTTATAGGTGAAGAAACGGATTAGTTTCCTGTAGTAAGCAAAGGGTCCAGGATTTGAACCCAGGCAGCCTGACTCCAGAACTCCTGCAATTATCCATTATATTATGCTGGCTCCTAAAATGGCCTGTCTCTTCAGTCATACTTCATTTCCCAAATGAGCTTTATTCTAGTCACATCAGCTCCTTTTTTTGACCCTCAAATTTTTCCTCAGAACCTTTATTCCTGTTTAATATTTTGTTTCTTCTTTACTTTCCTGGTTTTTCTTTTTCTTTTTTTAAGATTTTATTTATTTACCTATTTGACAGACAGAGACAGCGAGAGAGGGAACACAAGCAGGGGGAGTGGGAGAGGGAGAAGTAGGCTTCTCACAGAGCAGGGAGCCCGATGTGGGGCTTGATCCCAGGACTCTGGGATCATGACCTGAGCCGAAGGCAGACACTTAACAACTGAGCCACCCAGGCGCCCCACTTTCCTGGTTTTTCTTATTTAGTTTTGCAAAATCCTAATTTTAATTAGTGAAAATGTGGAATGATGAAACAAGTTATGGAAGCAAATTATTTTTCCTGAATTTTGTCATGTAGTTGACCAAAACTAGGGCAATATGAGACTAAGCTTAGCTATTTTGAAACTAAGTCTATTTAAACTTTCAAAAACTATGTTTCATGGGTTTTAATTTATAGTCTCTATATTAGGGAATCAATGATACTGCTAAATGATAGCCACCCTCATTTTTTAGAATTCTTTATATTGTTTATATACTGCTAAATGATTATTAAATTTGCTTTTTTGTTGATAACAATATTCTTAAAAATTGATTTGAAGAATATTGGGTTTTGAAGCTCACAGACATTGCTTTCATGCAAATCAAACGAGGGCCTCAAGAGCAGTATGTGCAGACTTGAAAATTCAAGGCAAGACTCCATGAACCAAAAAAAAAAAAAAATTGTGTAGCAGTTTATGTCCTTGCACATTATGGTCTAGTGTCAGCATGTGTTAAAATGTCTTAACTAACACTGATTATTAGGTTCTCCAAAGAAACAGAACAAATAGGAGATATCTGTACATATATGAGATTTATTATGTGGAATTGGCTCATGATTATGGAGGCTGAGAAGTCCCATTATCTGACATCAGCAAGTTGGAGATCCAGGTGTAGTTCCAGTCTGAGTCCAAATACCCTTGGACTGGGACTTAGACTTGTAGTGTTCAGAGGAGAAGGCAGGAGAAGACCAATACCTCAGCTCAAGCACCCAGGCAGAAAGGAGGAATTCTCCTTTCCTCCACCTTTTTGTTCTCTTCAGGCCTCTGAGGGATGAAATGAGACCCACCATCAGTAAAGACGGCAATGTGCTTTACTCAGTCTGTGGATTCAATCAAATGCTAATCTAAGAGGAACAGCCTTGCAAACACATCCAGAAATAATGTTTAGCCAAATATCTGGGCACCCATTGGTCTGGTTGACCAGATAAAGTTGACACATTATCATCATACTAACTGAATGCTTTTTTTTTTTTTTTAAATCTCTGTGGTCATTCAGACACAGTTTCTGTCACTGCTCTGGTGTGCCTTAGATACGCTGCTGCCATCTATGTGCTCATCAGACTCCCTAAGCCTTTACTCGAGAACCCCAAATACACAAGGAATATCAAGAAAGCATAGATGGTAGTAGTGGAGAGGGACTATATAACAAATAAGAAAGTCACACCCTTCCCTGTGTTTTTCATTCCTTAATATTATACATTTATACCATATCAACAATTAAAGTGGCATTTATTGACTGGTAACCAATACTTAGAACTCATCCTTTATTTCTGATTGTCTTGCCCTTGGAGTCTGACCTTTTCTGAAAAATATTTCATAAACCGAAGTCCAAACCAAGTATTAGCAACAGTTATTACAGAGGAAGAGATGTGACTAGAATAAAGCTCATTTGGGAAATGAGCTTTCCTTGGGTGAGAAAATATCATTTGTACTCATTTGTTTCTAGGGCACTGCATATCTTTACTTTTCTCTGTCAGGAGAGAATAACAAACTGAATCATGAGTGCCAAGTAAGATTCTTGTGAAAGGAGACACAATTGCTTCATCTTATAGATATTTGTCTTGTTCCCGTTTCCTATCAGATGAAGAATTTGAATCAAATCCCTTTTGAAGATTTTCTTAACTTTGCAGTCTCTACACTGGAATGGCTATTAGCCAATACTGTTTTTTTAAAGCTACTTTGAACATGAAATTTATATGAAGCAGCCCTGCTTTACTTCTTAAATGTCACTACAATTCTGAGTCAAGATGGAAGCCAAAGAAGAAACTTAATCCAAGATGTTCAAGTATGAACAATGTCAAATAGAAGTACGAACATTGTCCTTCTGTGAAAGAGCTCTGTATATCAATTCTGAAATGCAGCTCAAACATGATATAGAATGATGTGGGATAAGTCATTTTTAATGTTAATAAGCCATTTCTATAAAAATGAGTTGATTTAAAAAAATGATATCCATGTCTATTATTCCATTCTCATATAAATTGAATGTGTTCTCCCATAACAGAAAATTTGATTCTTCTGCATCAATCGCATACCTCTCCCCACTCCCTGCCAATTCCTGTAGATAGAGGTAAAAGTAGTCTACAGTGGTTCTGACAAACATGGAGGGTGAGAAGAAGTTATGACTACAATGTGTCAGAAGAGAGATAAGTTGCCTAGTATGACCAGATAATTTCTTCGTCATTTACTGATAGTAATGCTATCTTTATGCTTACTGGTATACATATCCCTGTAAAACAAACATACTGGTTTAAGAGTTTAATCATTCCTGAGAATCTGGAATTGTGGCAAAAGAAATAAAAGAACTAACTTCATGATGTACTAAATTTACCGACGAAAAGATATCTTACTCTTTAAACTGTTGAATACCCCTACTTCCTTCTTTCCCTGTTCAGAAAATGTTTATTGAACACCTATCATGTGATAAGCCCTACACTAGACTCTGGTGAAAGAGATGAACAATATAATACTTGTCTTTCAAAATCTCACAGTGGAGATAAGTAAACTTAAAATTACAATGAAGTGTAATACAAGCAGGTCGACGTATGCAAGGGGTGATTGAGGAGTGTGGAGGAGGGACGGCTCACCCCTCGGTGAGGGGAGGACTCAGGAAATCCTTTTATCGAGGTGATACTTGAAGTATGACAGTTGGGGAGCAAAATGTGGATAAAGATGTTTCTCACAGAGGAGGGGATATGCAGAGAAGAAGGGACCTTGCTGAGGAACCTGTACACAGTTGGATGTTGCTGGAGAGAACTGTGAGGTGGGAGAGGGGAAGGAGGAGAAGCTGGAAGGTGACAGATGACAGATCACACAGGAATACTGCTACCACTGATGACTTTCTTCAGGGTGTTTTCATCAGATTTGCATTGAGAAACTGTAGTTTTTAGACCAGATTTCTGTCAAAGTGAGAAGAGCATCTGGTAGCAGTGGCAGTAATCCAGAAGAGAAAATGATAGGGCCGGGACCCAGTGAAGTCATTCACTGAGTTGGACTTGTGCATCCGTGAGGAATCTAGGTTTAGAAATGCCAAAATTCACCCTAGGCTTCAGCGAAATAAAGTTAGAGGGCAGATTGGTTGGATGTTACTCAAGTGTGAGACTGACAGAGATGTATCTGGCCTGACCAGAGTGACAACTGGAACCAGAACTCTGATATCTTGAGGGTGCTCTCTCTTTCTCTCTCTCTGTCTCTTGTCTCCATTTCCTCTTACTGTCTTGGTATCATCTTTTTAAACCACTTTTTTTTTTTTAAGATTTTATTCGAGAGAGAGAGACAGAGATAGCAACAGAGATAGCGAGAGAGAGCACAAGCGGGGATGAGAGGGAAAGGCATACTCCCCGCTGAGCAGGGAGCCCGATGCGGGGCTTGATTCCAGGACCCTGGGATCATGACCTGAGCCGAAGGCAGATGCTTAACCGACTGAGCCACCCAGGCGCTCTGAACCACTTTCTTATATGAAGCCAGAACTAACGTCACTAACATCTTTAAGTCTCACTGCTGAAGGAAAAAGGTTTTCTCCCTAGGAGAAGACCTAGGGAAGGGGTCTAACCTGCCATGATCAGGTGTCCATCCCTTAACCAATAACTGTAGCTGTGCTTCTTTGGGTCAGTGTGGGTTTGGTTCCTGCTCTTGAATAAATCAGTGCAGCCAGAAAGGTAGACTCGGGCTTTTGCCATTAGGACAACGCGAAGAACGAAGGAACACAAAAATGTCCTTTGGGGGAATCTACAAAGTAGGCAGCCACCACTGTCATGGCCTAGTAGAGGCTGGATTTGGGAGTTCTGTAGGAATGTCTGAGAAGTCAAGGCAGTAGGTGTTGGACAGTTGACTTGAGGATGTGAATGAGAAAGAGTCAAAGGGGACTCCCAGGCAGCCGCGTAGATGGTAAGCCCATTCATCAAGCAGTGACATAAAAAAAGTCATGTCAGCTGAAGTAAAGGAGACATGAATAAGGTAAAGGTTATATCCCCTGGGGTGAGCAGGAGGAAAACCTGATGGGAACTTGCAGGTCATATAAAATAATTTCCAGGCAGCAGGCGCTTAGCTTGAGTTGGGGAGCCTAATTAGAATAGGTATATTCTCCCATAGCACTCAGGCTGCAGCATGGGAGGAAAGACATTGATATTGATTTGAGGTTTTGCAGAGTATGTGAAGTGGAACAGCTAGGAGAGCAAAGGAATTAAGGGCATTAGCAAGAAAATGGTCAAAGTGATGGATCATAATACGAAAAGGAAGGAAATAAAGACTGGGGGATCTGCATGAGCAAGAGGCTGGGGGTTCTGTGTGCTTGGAGAATAGGTATAGTGCAGCTGTGGGGATGGACATCATGGACAGGAGGATAAATCATGTAGCAGAGGGGAGTGTTTGTGTAAGATCTGAGGGGGGAATAGAAGCCCTCAGCGGGAACATCTGCACATTTTTTTATCTGAACTTTTGTTCTCTGTACCCTCTCTCCTGTGCCCATGGATGAGCTGTCTGGGGAGCTCAACAGTTGTCCACTAGGCCCTGTTTATAATCACCAACTCAGAGACACAACACCAGCAATTTTCACCTCTCCTGGATCATTTCTCTCTCATCACTGGATCTCTCCCTCCAGCACGCAAAGATGCTGCTTTTTCTCCCATCTTGAAATGAAATTTTCCCAGTCTCTTCTCCATTGTCTCTTGAACCCTCTCACCCATCAGACTTCTGTCTACATTCCTCTGAAGCGCTCTGATCAGGGTCGCCAGTCACCTTGATTCTGCCATACCCAATGGTCGTTTTTCCATCTGTCCCCTGTCTTCCTCCCTGACCTACAGTCGTGGTGATTAACAACCTCCCGGGCACGCGCTTTCCAGACTTTCCGGATTCTTCCATGCTCTTGTTTTCCTTCAGCCTCACTGCTTCCTCCTCATCTGTTTGACCTCTAAACGTTGTAGTGTCAGTGGATTAGGTTCTTGGACCATTTCTGTTTTCTTGCTCACTTCCCTCTCTTGGTGGTCTCAGCCTGTTTCAGGACTTGAAATACCATCCAGACATCAATGGTTCCCAAATGTGTGCTTTCACCTACACCCTCCTCAGGAGGCCAGACTCATATATTCACTTTGACTCTAGATGAAGACTCACCCTGTCTCATCATGATTTAAATATTTCATGTTTATTAGTTCTCTGATAGTTTCGTCAGTGTATCAAATGAATAGAGAGACTTAAAATAACACAGTGTATCTGTGGGTAAGGTTAGCGTTTATATATAAATTTGTTTTAATTTTGTGGGATTTTGTCTTTGTCAGCGTTGGTTTGTTTGACTAAGGCAGTGGTTCGGGGCGGGGGGGCAGTTAGTTTCCCCAGGGGAAATTTGGCAATGTCTGGAGACATTTTTGGTTGCCACTGCTGTGGAGGGGGTGCTACTGGCATCTATTGGGTGATAGCCAGGGATGCTGCTAACCCTCTGCAATGCACAGGACAGCCCCAAATGTCAATAGTGCCAAAGCTGGGAAACCTTGAAATAAGGATTTGTGAATTTGAATCATCTTAACTCTCAGTAGAAAAGACATTGAGCATTGATGCAAAGAGCAAAGTAGTTTGAATCTTTCTCTTAAACACGTATTTATGAATAATTGCCAAAAGGTGGTAGCTATCCCCGACAAATGCACATTGTGAATGGTCCTCTTGTAAGCCTGAGATTCCTTTAAGCATGCCTGTTGGATTTTGAGTACCTGCAGTTAAATAGTGTTGCTCTTGGCAGGACTTGGTGAGCAAATGAGGTATGAGCTCTCTGATCTCTGCAGTCTGCTCAGTCAGCCATGACCTTCCCAGTGTCTCTTCTTTCTACACCCTGTCTGCAGCGAGCCATGGCCCAGGCAGTTCCCAGTGGGGTGGCCAGAGACTACCACAGGGGGGGAATGCAGGGCCCCAGGGCGGAGGTTCACGTGGGGTTCAGGATAAATTGGAATGATTTCTGTTTTGCAATGAATATCATCCAAACTGGCTTTATACTTTAACTCCCAAAAATCTTTAAATCTAAAGCTTTTGGATGAAGTACTGAGCAATGAAATAGAACTTTTTTTAGAGAAATTGTGGTTACTTCAAATACTATTTGGATGCTGACAGGGATATATTTTGCATATGTTTTATATGTATGTGTTCACGCAAACACAGTTGTGTGTACATGTACACCTACAAACAATGAAAATTACCACACACTCTTAGCTACTTTGCTTCTTAGGAGTTAGTATAATGACAGGGCCATAATGAAATATATGTTGGAAAAAGAAGCAATTTTGTTTACTGTGATAAGCAGAATTGTCCCTAGTACGACTTACTATATCTCCCCCATGTTTCTTCCCCTAGTTCTACCTGATCATTATAAGATGTCCATTCTTGCATTTTGTATGTTATAAAACAAAAAGCCTCTATTGAAGGGTAATACATTGTGGTAAAGATTGTGATTTAACAGATGATCTGATTCTTTAATTTTAATAAGCGTGCTGCTAGTCATTTCTTAAAGTTAAATGCTGATAATTTGCGGTGTATGTTTTACAAATTTTGTTCTTCTTTTCCTTAAATTTTTGTTTTAGAAGATATCTGACTATGGGAATATTATCTTGATATATTTTATGATTTATACTAGAAAGTTTAACAAGGAATATGTATATATATGCACACACACATTGATGTAGGATTAGATGCAAGAACAAAGCCAGGAAATTAGGAATTTGGCTGTAGTTGTTTATCTGAGCTGCCTCCTGTGTGTTGGTGCCGGAATGATCTCACAGCAGGCCATGATCATCTGTTCTCACAGGAAGCGAGGCCCAGTGCAGAGGGGAAGAACCACAAGACAAGACGATCTTCTGGTTCAGGATTTCATAAGGAAAAAAAATGTATATTTGCCTGGTATGTGAAAAAAATCATTAAAAGTAATTGTATTTGAGCCAGACAAAGAGCACAAGCAAATCAGTGAGACAAATTTCAGGTTTAGATATTTATACACACACACACACACACACACACACATATATATATGCATATATGTGCATGTGTGTGTGTATATATATGTTTATGTGTGTGTGTATACACATACACATTGAATAGGCATATTCCATTGAAAAAACATAAAAATTGAATTTTTCTGAATGTCTAGTATGAAAATAAAAATAAATATCTGTGGGGTGGCACAATTATTTGCATTGCATCCAGATATGCAGAGCAAATCATTTCTTTTAATTTCTTTATTTCTCTAAACCTGTCTTCATCTCCCTGGCAATTCCCTCCCACAGTAGGTGGGGACCTCTAGGGACCCCAAAGTGGTATCTGATCCTGTTTACTTAGTGTGATGCAGTGATTTTATTTATTTATTTGAGAGAGAGCACATGCATGCGCAAGAGTTGGGGGAGGGACAGAGGGAGAGAGAGAGGGAGAGAAGCAGACTCCACACTGAGTGCAGAACCCCACTCGGGGCTTGATCTCAGGACCCCAAGATCATGACCCGAGCTGAAACCAAGAGTCAGATGCTTAACCGACTGAGACACCCAGGTGCCCCTGATGCAGACCTTTAGGTAATGCCCAGCCTCTTTAATTAGAAGGCTCAGTTTTTGGCCTTAGACAGTAACAAAGTGGAAAAGCGTAACAGCATTAACCTGGGGATGAAAGGTTGCAAGGGTTAGTATCTCCTGGCTTCCATCAGAAACAAATGCAGACACTCTCAGGAGGAAACAATCATTCTCAGGCATGTCCTCTGGTTTCCAGCAGACTAAGATGCCTAATAGGAACTCCTAGTGTCATCAAATGCACAAGGAAACAAACTAGCATCAGTCAAAGTCAGCAGGAAAAAAAATAAGAAATTAGTCCCCAAGAACTTTAAATATTGGAATTAATCAAATTCAGAATATAAAATCATTAAGACATCTTTAAGTAAATAAAATGATAAATCATAAAAAAATAAATAAGCAGCAACAGAATATAAAAATGCCCAGGAAGATTTGAAAATGAACCAAAGAACTTTAGATATTAAAAAAATAATTATCAAAATAATTAAATGGCTGACTTAAAAATATTAGAGTGCTGAAGGAAAATTAGATGGATCTAAGGAGGTTAGAACATTGCAGAGAAGGGCAAAGAAATGAAAAAAAAAAGGGGAGGAAGGAAAGAAAGAAAGGAAGAAAGAAATTAAGACATTGGAAGGTGAAATGAGAAGGTCTAACGTTCCTTTCCAAAAGGAAATAGTAAGAGAAAACAAAATAGAGTGAAGAAGAGCCAGTATTGGAAGAAATGGTTACTGGGAGATTTCCAGATATGCTGTAAGAGACACGGATAGAGAAGCACCAGGTGTACTGTGCAGAAAACCCTATCAGGACGCATGGAATTGAAACTCCAGGATAGCAAAGACAAAGAGAGAATCTTTAAACTAACGGGAGGAAGAAAAATGACCTACCAAGGAATAACAGAATGGCCTCACACTTATCAGTAGCAAAAAATGGAAACCAGAAGACAGTGGAATAATACCTTCAGCATGCTAAGAGAAAACAATTTGCACCCTGCAGTTGTGTAATTAACAAAATTATCTTTCAAATACAAATCAATTTCTCCACATTAAAGGAATTTTTAATGAATGCATTTTCAGAAGAAAGGAAATTATGCCAGAAGACTCAAGAAGGAATGATGAAAAGGGAAAATGGTAAATACAAGTATATGCACAGAATTTCTAGTCCAAAACCATAAATACATGTGTATTATCTGAAGGAGAGATCCAGGGAGCTATTCAGATTAACTGAGGCAAACTTGCAGAGTTAAAATAGAGAGGAAACTTATTTTATCACTTTAAATTAATCTTTTACAACTGGAGACTCTTTGTTGTGCTCATGAAAGATGTATCATTACCTTAAGACAATACTAAAATAATATAACAATGCTTGATTTATGTTTTAACATATTTTCTCAAATATTCTAATCCTTGATCCTTTTCGTGGATTGAGTGGCCCCCAAAAGGTATGCCTACTTCCTAATTCTGGGAATTTGTGAATGTGACCTTATTTGGAAAAAGGGTCTTTACCGATGTAATTAAGGATCTTAAGATGAAGAGATCATCCTGGATTACCAGGGTAGACCTTAAATACATTGATAAGTGTCCCTCTAAGAAACAGAAGAGGTGAAGACGCAGACACACAGAGAAGATGGTGTAAAGATGTAGGCAGAGATTGGAGTGATACAGCGGTAAGATAAGAATCAAGAATGCCTGGAACCATCAGATGCAGACAGAGGCGAAGGAAGGTTTCTCCCCTAGACCTCCCAGAAGGAACATGGCCCTGTTGAATTTCAGACTTGTGGTTTCCAGAACTGTGAGAGAATAAATTTCAGTTGTTTTAAGCCCCCTAGTTTGTAGTAATTTGTTATGGCAGCCACAGGAAATTCATACAGTCCCTGACGGTTAAATTTATACTTTTCTCAAAACAAACAAACAAAAAAACCAAATTCAATTTAAAAATGTAATGAAGTATCTGCTGTAATACCATGTTGAAGCTGGTTTCTCTAGGCATGCCATTTTCTTCCCTTGTTTCTCTTTGAGATGGCATCGAGTTATATGCGACCCAGATGTGGCGTATTTGACTTGGTGTTGGCAAGACGGCAGCTGGTACCCTCAGACCCAATGGTACACTCTGCGCACTGCTCATCTCAGCTGCAGTGTTGCTGGTATAAGCTATTCCCTCGCCTACAGGCCAAGGGGCAGCGCTAGCTCCAGGCTTGGCTCTCTTTGGTGTCCACTGCTAATCAAATTCAGGGGCTTCTCTTTCCGGTAGCCTCCTAGGGTGAGTTAGCCTCACTCCACCCCTCCTTGGCATTACGGACTATAGACCCACTGCCTCATCCTACATGTAGTCCATGGCCTACATGGTCTTACCGCCAAGACTCAACTACGGGGCATCCTCCCTCACCACCTCAAGCCCATTCAGGGTTGCAGGGCAGGTCTGTTGGCCCTCACAGCACCACTCATACCGTGTGAGAGCTCATGCCCTGCTCAGTGTATCATGATGCAGCTGCCCCAGCTCAGATCCCAGGGGGCATCCTAAGGAGATTTCTCCAGACTCTCCAGCATGGAGTACAGTGCAGGCTCCTCCTCTCAATGATTTCTTCAGTATCCTTTACTTGTTATCCCAAGGAGCTGGGTTGGTACACCAAAGACTCACCTCTCCCGCCTCTGTTCGTATGCTTCTCCACTGCCCAGGGTGGCCTGGGAACCCCTCCTGTCACTTCTTCTGGTCCTTTCCACAAGAACCACAGTCCACATGCCTGCCCATCAGAACCTGGGAGAAACTTTGGGTTGTGACCACTCTTGGCTTTTGATACACTAAAATTATTTAGAAAACTACTTTTCCATGAAACCTTGTTTTCAGACTTAACTATCTTGGTACAGAATCCTATTTTGAATGATAGGGGTGAATATTAACTTTCTTTTTGACTATCTGAAGTAGCTCTCCTAATCTTTTCCCAGACTTGGGCTAACTGTGGAGAAGGTCACATAAAGACAAATGTGAAAGAAAAAGGCCTCACAAACATTTGTAACTCATAGAAGTACTTTACAATGATAGAGTGTTCTACAGCCTTTGAACTATAGTATCTTATTAGGTCCTCAATATGGATTATTATCCCATTTTATAGTTAAGGCAACTGAAAAGTTAAAATGCTTATTTAAGATTATTGCACTTATAAAAGGAAGAGAATTATTAATAACTCACATAGTGTATAACCCTACTTTCAGTGTTCTACCTCCAAGGCCATATCCTTTGCCTCGGCTTCAATATTAAAGCTGAAGCCTGGGGCGCCTGGGTGGCTCAGTTGGTTAAGCGACTGCCTTCGGCTCAGGTCATGATCCTGGAGTCCCGGGATCGAGTCCCGCATCGGGCTCCCTGCTAGGCGGGGAGCCTGCTTCTCCCTCTGCCTCTGCGTCTCTCTCTCTCTCTGACTCTCATGAATAAATAAATAAAATATTAAAAAAAAAAAAAAAAAGCTGAAGCCTGTTTCCAGGTCCTGAGACAGTGCTCCAGTCATGTTCTTAGCTCAGAACCCTCAGTGCCCACCCAGACCTGTGCTCTGGAGCTTTCGCCTCACTTGAGTACTTCTTGGAGACTCAGCTTTGAGTTTAAATAAATAATACGAATATTTTATACAGCATAGCTTGGTGTTTTTTAATGTGGCAGTTTTTCTTGTATCCTATATTGTCAAAATGGAAATTCTGTTCTTTTCATTCTGTCAATGCTAGCAAAACTCATGATCTCAGTCTTAGAACTAAGATTTGAACTAAAATTCATCGTAATTTATCTTTTTCTTATGGATATACATTTATGTGGCCACTCTTTTTTTTTCTATGTTAATGAGTTTATATTGAAAAAGTAACCTGCAATGGTTTAAGAAATGTTTATTAGTGCTTTCAGTGTGTGAGTCTATACATTTGAAATGGGCTCTTTATTTAGATCTGTTCTCAACCTCAGATTTTCAAAATCAGAGAATTAAGAGACCTAGTCATAAAAGAACTAAGAAGCCTGAACTTTTCATTGAGTCTTAATTATAGATACCATTAACATTGTAATGTAATAATTATAATAGCTAACATTTATTTAGAACTTGCTAATCATATTACCTAGATTTTCTCACTTAAACATCAAATCTACATGGCAAGTACCTGTTATTATCATGTTTTACAAACGAGGATGTGATGATACTAATTCCTTACATTTCAGTAATGATTTATGTTCTACAGCGTTGTTTCACCTACATTAACATATCCTGTGATTTGACATGGCAAGTATTACTATACTGGTAGTTTATAGAAGAGACTGTAACTTCAGAGCTTTTAAATGGTTGGTGCAAAATACTATAGCTAGTAGCTAACAGAGCTGGCCTTTGGTCGTTGGGCTAACTTTTCATTTCTAGGTCTTCTTCCTAGCTAAGGTCTTCTAGTTTAAGGCTCTTAGAAATGAAGTATGCATTTAAAATAATTGCGAGAGGTCCATTTATTTATTTATTTATTTTTTTTTTTTTTTAAAGATTTTATTTATTTATTTGAGAGAGAGAGAATGAGAGACAGAGAGCATGAGAGGGAAGAGGGTCAGAGGGAGAAGCAGACCCCCCTCCGAGCAGGGAGCCCAATGCGGGACTAGATCCAGGGACTCCAGGATCATGACCTGAGCCGAAGGCAGTCGCTTAACCAACTGAGCCACCCAGGCGGCCCGCGAGAGGTCCATTTATTGATGTGTTAATGATGCATAACCACTTAAACCTAATCTGAGGAAGGATGCTTCCTGCATTGCACAGGTGGGAAAGCAAGCAAGACAGACTGGAATCAGGCTCACCTACTGGTCCTGACTGTTGGGCAGTTTTGCTGAGCCTCTCTGCCTCTCTTTCTCCACCTGCACACTTGGGATGGTTGGGCAAAGTTGCCTCTCAGTCTCACTCTAATATATAATGATTTTATATAGTTCTCTCCTAAAAACCTCAGTCTTGTGTGATAAGGCTTAAAAATGAAAGGAGCAAATTTTTAAAAATAATAATTTTAAGCCTCTCCAAAGATTAATTAGGGAAACAAATGGTAGTAGCAATAATGTTTAAAATTAATCTGAAAATGGAATTTGGAAAACAATTCCATTTATAATAACATCAAAGAGAATAAAGTACTTAGGAACAAATTTAACAAAACAAAAGCAAAACTTATTTTCTGGGAACTTCAAAACATTGATGAAAGAAATTTCAAAAGACCTAAGTAAATGGAAAGACATCCTGTGTTCATAAACTAGAAGACAGGATATGGTTAAGATGATAGTATTCTTCATATTGTCCTACAGATTCAACACAATCCCTATCAAAATCACAGTTGGCTTTTTTGCAGAAGTTAACCAGCTGAACCTAAAAATCATACAGAAATTCGAGGGACTGAGAATAGCTAAAACAATCTTTAAAAAAGGGCAAAGTCAGAAAACTCACACGTCCTGATTTTTATTATTTTTTTTAAGATTTTATTTATTTGAGAGAGAGCATGAGATGGGGGAGGGTCAGAGGGAGAAGCAGACTCCCTGCTGAGCAGGGAGCCCGATGCGGGACTCGATCCAGGGACTCCAGGATCATGACCTGAGCCGAAGGCAGTCGCTTAACCAACTGAGCCACCCAGGCGCCCC
>NC_138376.1:21156545-21196919 GCF_054177405.1 Leptonychotes weddellii | reverse complement strand
TTTTTATTATTTTTTTTAAGATTTTATTTATTTGAGAGAGAGCATGAGATGGGGGAGGGTCAGAGGGAGAAGCAGACTCCCTGCTGAGCAGGGAGCCCGATGCGGGACTCGATCCAGGGACTCCAGGATCATGACCTGAGCCGAAGGCAGTCGCTTAACCAACTGAGCCACCCAGGCGCCCCTCACACTTCCTGATTTTAAAACTTACTGTAAAGCTAAAGTAATCAAGAATGTGTGATACTCTCATGAGGATAGATATATAGATCAGTGGAGTAGCACTTAGCACAGTGCTAAAAGTGATAGCCATTGTCAGAGGTGTTGTGATAAAGACTTAAAGACAAAGGCCTGCTCATAAGCCCCTGCACTGCTTTTGCATGTGCCTGGAGCACCGTCCCTGTCTCACAGCTTAATTAAACCCTTCATGACCGCAGGGCAGGCTGCTTCTCTGGTGGGTGTTTCCTGACCACATTCAGCCACTGAGTTACCAGGCTTGACTGTTTCAGTTCTTGCAAATCTGTCATCTCACTTCTGGCAGCCCTGATTTATTTGTCTGTCTTACCCTCTGGGTGCTACTTGAGAGCAGGGGCTGCTGCCTCACTCCCAAGTTTCCCAGCTCAGGGCTCTGTGCTTGGTAGGTGCTCAGTTAATACTGTTTGAAAGACTGAACAGTAAGGGTAGGGCCTAGATAGATTGTTTGAACATGGTCACATGCTTCCATAGGAGCCCTAAGCATCTGCTTACCAGTAAAGAGGATAATCTGAACTGTTTTATGTTGGGAACTTCATCTAATTATATGGTATCACTCATTTATCTAGTATATTTGGAATCATAGTATAGTCCTATTATTAAAATAGAAAGACATTAAGAAATCTACATTTAATTATAAATTTAAATTTATTTGTTACAAGTCAGTAGAGAATAAAAGATTGCTAATGGGTAGCAGATTGAGAAGGATTGCTCTTATTAAATATTTTTTCATTTCTAAAGGCTCTTTTTTGAAGGATTTCTGTGTTTTATAAACTGCCATGGAAGAAGCACAGCATACTCCATCAGCTGCTAAGAGAAACTGAAAATTTTAGATTTCCATGGAAATCCTATTGTCATTTTTAATGATGGCATTGGTATAGATGTGTATACCAAATTTTTGTAGTAAGTGATCTAGTATCTGTTTCTACTTGCCTTAGGCTGTGTTCTTGCCAAAATTTAGTAAACCTCTTTAGAAAAATTCCACTTATCCCTATGCCAGTTTCTCTAGAAGCCAAAAGCTTTCATCATAACTCACCTCCCTGCTTAATCTGAAAAAGAACAAAGCTAAAGTTATTGAAATGTGATAAATTATGATAGTAATCTATCTAAACTGTATGCAGCCATTATTGACTTTATGTGTGTTACTACCTTGAGAATTTGGCATTACCTGGTGCTTGTGATAACCTTACCTAGAAACAGAGGCATGGGTAAAATCATCTCAGAAGTGTCTTTTAATTTTGTCCTTCTCTGTAATCTTTTAAAGTAGAGGCTTTCATTAAAGACCAAAGAATATAAAACAATTTCACTTCTGTCTTCAATTTATGGTGCCTTTCATCAATTGTTTCAAAATATTTATGCACAGTTCAGGAGACCATTTCTGTACATAGCACTGAAGTGAATTTGGAAGGTGGCATTTCAGTAAGTATAGTACAGAGAAACTTTTGACTTGGAACTGTGTCATAATTTATAATTGGATAGCTTTGCAGGTTTCTAAAGAAGAAAGATCACCACTTATTGGCAACCCAAATGCATTTGTTTGTTTCCTTTAACTAGTTATACCCTGTGTGCTAAGTTACTCTCCTCTCCCTTTCCCCATGAGGCCCAAAATAGCTTTATTAATAGGAACATATGCTGTTTATGTTCTTAAAAAAAATCAGGGTGGTCTTAGATGTCTGTCTTCCATTCTGGCATTTCCCTTTATACAACCCTTTTGAATTTTCTGTTTAAAAACTGGCATTCCAATAGCTTTTCTTTGGCCTAATGCCTGGGTCACATATAGCAGCAGCAAATTAGGAATGTTAAGACGTCCCCCAAAGAAAAATGTTTGTTATGAAAGTAGAGCTGATGTGACACTTGGAATTAGAGCTTCTTAACTTATCTAAATGACGGTTAATGATGGGTTTCTTTTATTCTTATTTTAAAGAAGGGGGGATAAAAATGAAAAGAAATGCCCAGAGGCTGAGATTGGGTTTGGTTCACCAAACTGTTAAATGTCAAATGTACAATGCTGGTAATACACCTTTTTCTCTCTTTTTAGGAGCTAATTTTGTTACTCGAAAAATTAGCCGGTCAGTGGCTAAGATTTACCTTGGACAACTGGAATGTTTCAGCTTGGGAAATCTGGATGCCAAACGAGATTGGGGCCATGCCAAGGACTATGTAGAGGTAGGAACTGACTCATTATGTTCTTAAAAATACCTGCATCAGTTGATGTTTTCAATGCCGGGCCTCTAGTGGAAAAGCATGACCTACAAGAGGTGGTAGCATATAAAATTTTGCTAACGCAGATATGTGTAAACTTATTACTTTCATTTTAAGGCTCCACAGTTCAGCTTTACTTGTAGATTACACTGAGTGTTCCTTGAATGAGGAAACCTCTCACAATTGTTCTTTTTGTTATTTAAAATGAAGGTGTTGGTCATTCTTTTGGATGATGGATGAAAAAATGTTTGAGTAGTGTTCTTTTCTTTCTAAAGCTTCTTTCTCCTTCTCGCTTCTTGCATCTTCTCCCTCCTGCCTGCCCAATATACATATAACTAACTGTGAAAGAATTTTTAGGTATAAAGGTGAAGTTCTCAGAGCTTCAAGAAATACTACCTAATTTCAATTTGTATAATCCAAGACTTTGAGATTTACATTATGCTACTAAGGTACTCTAAGAGTAATATTCTTATGGAGCTTTTGATTTCTGGTTATTACCCTACACATTTCTTAAAGTATGACTTTGCACACCAATAAATTTTGTTCATTAAAAAGAGAATTGCTAATAGTGATGCTATTGCATAATACTGGATATAGTTAAAGGGAAATTTGAATTTTCGTTCTTGGGACTTAGATACACATTAAATTTTGGTTTGGGTTAGATATGTTACATGTATAAGTAGTGTGATTTTTCTTTAAGCAAATGGTTATATTTTACCTTTCCCTGATCAGTATGCTTTTAAATATCCATGGTGGTTTCTGTGGCCAGACATGAAGGAGCATGTTGGTAACATTGTCTTTTTCCCTGGAGTCTGCTTGTCCTTGTTTAGGTGCTTACAGATTTCCTGTGTTCAGGAAACTATTTCTGTCCTTAATGATTCGTCTCTGGGAAACCGGATTTGGCTTCCTTGTTCATTGATGCGATTCAAAAAGAAACTTGAACATTTACGAAAGAAAGCAAACAAGTAGTTTATTTGTTAACACAGAGGTTAGTCTCGGCAGTGTTATTATTTTTGTTTATAACAATTAAAAATGTATACTTGAACACCTAATACTGATTTATATTATGGATAAAAAATTAGCTCTAATTTTAAATTTTAAACAGTGTAACATTTATATCATTTCAGTATGTTCTTCTAAGCTGTCATTACAAAGAGGCATTTATTTTACGACAGTAGACATTAGGTACATTTTAAGAACATTACATTAAAAAATATATAAGGCCACAGTTTCAGAAATTTTAAGAAGTAGGAGAAAGGAGATGTTATCAATAGATGCTGAAACTCTGTTTTGTCTAACCTATATGGCCTAACCTACTTAAAAATATGAGGTAAGTTTTATAAAAATGAATACATTACTTTTTCAAAAATATCATTCTAGCTATCTGTATATACTTAGAGCAATAGAAAGCTGTATAGGTACCTTCTTTTCCAAACTCTTGTTCTCCAAATTCAGAACCAAATAGATCAAATTTCATTCCATTTAATTTTTTTTTTTTTTGCACCAGGGTAAAAAATGAAGTTTTTATTAGAACTCAGAAATAGGGGTGCCTGGGTGGCTCAGTCAGCTGAGCATCTGACTTTTGGTTTCTGCTCAGGTCATGGTCTTAGGGTCATGAGATCGATCCCTGCATCAGGTTCCACGCTCAGTGGTGAGTCTCAGAAATAGATTTTGATAGTGAAACAGCATACCAAATGTTAATAATGCTTATTACTGGTTATGTTTATTTTCCTCTTTATATTTCTATATTTTCCATATATTTGAAGTGAATGTAAACTTTTTCAATCAGAAAAAAAAATTAATGACATTTTAAAAATAGGCCAGAAAAAAAATGCACAACACTATTAAATAAATACAGAGTAATGAGTAAGTCTTTTGTGAGCTCAGCGGAGCTGGAAGAAGGACTGTGCTATCATCTCACTCCCAAAATGCCAAGCCTAGCACTGGTCCTGGGTGTAGCTCAAACTTTGAAACAAAGGGGCCACAATTGTTTTCATTTAAAGTAAAAGCATTTTATGTACATTTTGGCTCAAAGACTTCAAAAAGGTCTTCCCAAATGCTGTTTTGAAGATTCCTTGACAGGATGGTGTTGGTACAGTGAGCCCAATAAGCCAAACCATCCATGCAAAAGTAAAATGTTCTGACCTTTCAGTAAGAATCTAAAATTTTCAGATTTTATGGAGAAACAGACATACAAAATTAAGTCATTCTCATTGGCATTCAAGACCTGATTTGTTCCACAATACAAATAGGTTTTGCTATGAAGGATTCCCCTGGGGTTCAGACAGTAACACATGTTGATGATGTAAGAAGCATTGTATAGTTCTCATTTATGGGTCCTGAAAGACGTCTAAATTTCTTGATTTCTAAAAAAAAAATGCCATTATTAAGAATTCATTGTTTGCTGTTTCCATTTTAAGAAATATCATCATCCTTTGCATTTCTAAATGTATTAAAATGAAGTTACTTCACAGACTTGTGACTAAAAGTAGATGTTGCCAGAATTAAAGTCAACAAGCATAAGAATGAAAAAAGAGAAGCATTGTTTGTTTAGAGTATATCTGCATCCTGGCGCTATAACCAGCTTTAGAATAAAGAAGCCTTGGCAAGTACAGATCAAGCAAGTCATAATAGCATCTTATTTACACTCATTTGAATTATATAATCTTTCTCATTTATACACAAACATAGTGTACTGGTGAATCTTTAAATTAAGTGACGTACTTTTTTAGTTATGGATGAACTTCCACGATGAAGAGTAGAGAGCGTTTGACAGTGTAGGGATCCTAGCTGTGTCAGTGATTTGCTTAGGGTTTTATATCTCAGTTTACCCATCTGTGAAAAGGGCATAATAACAACCCTGTAAAAAATTAGCATTAATGTGCTGTACATTCATGATTAGAATCTACCTCTGTCTTGTAAACATTTTTGCAACAGTTTATACAAAGCCATTTCCTGTTGCTGATTCAGGTTCATTAATATCCATTTATAGTCTTGTTTCCTAGATCAAAATGATTTAAAACTTAATTTGAGTGGGTAAGCAGTATTTCAACTTGAAATGAAGAATATAAAAACTAGGGGCACCTGGGTGGCTCAGGCGTTGGGCGTCTGCCTTCGGCTCAGGTCATGATCCCAGGGTCCTGGGATCAAGCCCCGCATCGGGCTTCCTGCTCGGCGGGAAGCCTGCTTCTCCCTTTCCCACTGCCCGTTTGTGTTCTTTCTCTCGCTGTGTCTCTGACAAATAAATAAATAAAATCTTTAAAAAAAAAAGAATATAAAAACTATATTAAATTTTATTGTACTTCAGGATAAAAAAGTTATATGCAGTTATATCTTTTCCAATATTTTATTATAAACTTACAGGATTGTTGAATTAATTTTACCATGAGCAGCCATATACCCTCCACCCAGATTCTATAATTAACAACTAACAATTATTGTTGCAATTTGAGAAAAAATATTACTGTTTAAAAACTTCTGTAGTGCTTGATGGATCAGAGCTCTAAATACTCAGTTTACACAAACACAGGTTATCAAGAATTTGCACTTCTTATGGGATATAGTCAGTTGACAATTCAAACTTTTAAATTTTTATCTTCTTACATAATTATATGACACCATCTTGCTCTGTTTTCATGCCTGCTGCCCTCCACATACATTGAAGTAACTCCTTGTATTCATGAGAACACACTGGGGGCTGTTGTATACCACATCCAAGCAAATTCAGGTAGTCAACATTTTAACTGCATGGTCAACTGCAAAGGAGAGGACCTCTAACTTCTCTAGGGGGCATTGGTCTTTCCACATATCTTCTGTTCAGTACCTACCATGGTCATGGTTCTAGTTGCTACACATGACAGTCTTTTAAACTTTGTATAAAGCCCAATAAGCCTGCACAGTGCTAAATTGCACAAAGGTAAGCAGATTTCTTTATTTAGGACTGACTTCTCCAAACTTAGGATATACGAATGCACCGTGGCCTGCTAAGATTAATAAAGGTTTCTCAAACTTATTTAATTTTGCCACCCTTTTAATAAAAAATATATATTAACATCTAGCAGTGCAGAGGTAGAAAATGACACCATATGTTTAAAATTAATGGTAACAGTTTGGTTAACAAGGTCCCAGTGTGATCCTACCTTGATGAAACTAGCTAGAATACAACTATAGCCGGAAAATATTGAGAGGTGAGCTAATTGACAAGGGCTGGACTGGAAGTATCTTTAAGTTTTTACCACTCACAAGAGGGTCCTTGCTCTTGGGATACATGGATAATCAAGTGACCTAAGTCTGAGTTTTTTCCAAGACTCAGCAAAAAGCCATTTAAAAAATATCATGAGGTTTTACTGCCAACAACTGACCATACAGGTGCTCTTGGAGAGTTCTCCTGGCGCAAAGGCAATCCAGGGCACGTTCAAATTATTAGAGGAGGATTTTTGAGATTCATCTGAATTTTTAATATAATGGTCTCTCACACATACCTCTTTCTTTTCTCTCTCCCTCCCCTCCTTCTTTCTTCCTTCTTTCCCCTCCTCCTCCTCCTTTTTTTTTTTTTTGGCAGGGATCATAGATTAATTTTTAAAAAGCTAGTTTTAGAAAAAAAATAGTAGGGGCGCCTGGGTGGCTCCGTCGTTAAGTGTCTGCCTTCGGCTCAGGTCATGATCCTGGGGTCCTGGGATCAAGCCCCGTATCAGACTCCCTGCTTGGCGGGAAGCCTGCTTCTCCCTCTCCCACTCCCCCTGCTTGTGTTCCCTCTTTCACTGTCTTTCTCTGTCAAATAAACAAATAAAATCTTTAAAAAAAATAATAAAAATTGCCAAATGTTGGACACTCATTATGTGCCAGAAACTTTACTGAGGACTTTACATACATTATCTTATATGATACATACACCAGTCCTTTACAGATGAAGAAATTGAGGTTTGGAGAGTTCTGGGGATGATTTGCCCAAAACCATGGCCAACAGAGGTGAATGAACCCCGAACTCCAGCCCAGGCCTGATACCTCAGCCATTCTCATAACCACTAATTCACTTTGACTTGAGGGGAGCAGAGACATAAGCAGTGAGGTCTGGCTAACTTTCCATTTCCCAGAGAGACAAGACATTGAGCTTCTCTCCCTTTTCTCTTTATGCCATTTGTAGTCCAAGGGGAAGAGAAGTATCTGGAGGACAGCATGTGGCTGAGGCAGTGATCAGATCTTGCTGAACCCATTATTTTGACTGTATTAGGCAAAGATGCAGAGGATACGTTTGGGGAAAATGGGTAGTCAGGTGTCCTTCCCTAGCTATCCATTGTCTATTGTCCAAAGTCTACATGAGTTAACTTTCCTTACAGCCTTCAGTTCTCTGTTGATACCAGAGACCTGGGGGAAAGCCCGGGAGCCTCTGGCAGGGGGGCAGGTAGACCGTTGAGAGAGCTGGGGAGAATTAACCAGTGTTTCCCCTTCTTTCTTCCTTATCTGGCAGTCTGCTGCTAGCATTTTGCATCCTATATTAAGTCACACAAATCTGGAAGAAAAGGATGCCATTTAAACTTTCTGAAATTTTATTTAAGGGAACGCTTACTTGTTGCAACAATGTCAACAAACTGTTTGTTTGCTTCTATTTTTTTTTGTTCAGGAGAGTAGCTCGATTTTTTGTTGTGTTTGAATTCTCTAAAGTGTTCATGGAACCAGAATCTGTTCTTTAGGTAAGGCCTCACTTAACAGAAATGCAGGAAGTCATAGTTGCCCTATTTCCACTGACCAGGTCTTGAGTGATTGGGGATGACATCACAGGAGTGGCCAAGCCCCCAAATCCCAGGAACACTAGGCTCTGTTTAAATTGTTGTCTCAGTGACTATACCAGCAGAATTTCTAGGATAGATTATTCATCAAGTTTTCATCCACAGATAGTTAAGAAACAAGGAGGTGGATGCATTTTTAGATCATATTTTCAGTTGTATTTAAAAAATTTAAAATTGAGCATCTGACATTAAGTTAGAAAAGTAGTTCTTGGCAAATGTGTATAAGTGCATTTATGTGGAGAGAAAGAATGAAAATGAATATGGAGTGGAGTTGCATATTCAGTAGATATAATGCCCGTGGAAACGAATTATGAAACTTCGTGTAAATGCCATTTAAGTTCTAATGGGTAGCAATTAACCACATTAAGGTAGAAGCTTGTACTCCACCCTTTACTCACTCCCACTGATGCTAAGTGTCATCACACCACTGTGGATCATGAAATGACTTCTTGTACCTAAGAAAGTCATGGCTCTGTTCTTGAAAACAGTCTTAGGAAAACAGTGTAAAAAGCCTCCTGTTACTCAGATTATCACACTCATTTACCTACATCTAAAGTGTACCGTGAGGTTCGGGAGCTTTCTCCTTCTACCCCCAGTGGGGCCTGCCCAGTGTCTGTGTGCTGTTCCTCATCCTGGCTGAGCTGCCCTTCCTCACGCTCTCCTCTGTCCTTCCTGCTTCTCTCTGTTGTCTCTCCTTTCCTTGGTGCCTCCCACTTCACATCTGCCTCTGCCCACAAATGAAAATTGGCTCTTTAACTTCAGTAACAAGACTATTCATGTGATACAGACGTAATTGCCTCTTAAAAAATATGACATCACCTAAATTTAGTGATGATTTTGCCTGTAGAAGGTATATATCTTTAATATTAAATGCTTCATTTTTACATTAGTGCTCTCTGGAAAGGACAGAAAGTATTTGCAAGTATTTCCTACTTTCGTGTGTCCCATGCCTAGAAACGCCCATAAATTACTGTCTCTCTCATACACACACATACCCCACTACACACACACACACAGAGTCAAAACCCTCATTTTTACATTCATTCTAAAGTACTGTTTGGTTTTATCCCACTTACCTGCTTTATTGAAAGGAAATCATTTACTAAAATTACATGTTTTGTCCTCACAGAGCCCGGGCGTGTGGCCCTTTTCTGTGACTTTCTCAGACCACTTCGGGCCTCTTGCTGCCATCAGGAGGCCAGGCTCCAGGTTCCTGGGCTTAGCCTTAGGGGACCCTTTAATACAAGCGCGTTAATTTTGCCTTTACATCCAAAGCCACAAAGCAAAAAACCTTCCAAACAGAATGTTCTGTAAGGCAAAGACATGCATTTTATTTTCTGCTTCTGTGTATCATGCTAGAAAACATCTCTGCTTATTTTCTGCCATAGAATCGTAGCAGTGAAGTCTCAAAGATTCTCATCTTTTCTTTCTAGGTAAGGAAAAAATTTTGATCCCCTCTGTGAGTGTTGAATCATTTGCATTTGTAAGATCAGTTATTTCTTTTTCTACCTATTGAGTTTAGTAAAGCTGGGATAGCTGATGGCTTTATAGAGCAATTAGATCTGAACTCAGGGGCAGTCTCTGTGATGGATACCTTGATCTGTCCCATGGATTGTTCGCCCAGGGCAGCGATTTTAAGACCAAGAGGCAGACACCTTTTTGGACTCTTTTTGGAAATAGATGCTGTGCAGGAATGAAATGTCTGCCACTTTGACTTGCCAGTTAAATAGCTTTAAAATAGGTGATTGACTTTGTTCTATGTTCTTTACTCTGTGCCTTTTTGTGGTTCAAGAATATTCAAAAGCCACCACCATCCTCTTGGGGTCAGATTTCCAAAGGGTTTTCCCATGTAGCTTTTACAGTTGTTTCAGAAACTGAAGGTATCACACATGTAAGCTAACTATGCCCCAATGGACAAATTTGGGATACCATTAAGTGAGATCCCTTTTTCATTTTAGAAAAGATAGACTGGGGCTTCCACCATGCCTAGTTAATTTACAAGGGTAGTTTTATAAAAGCAGTATTCCTTAAAGGCAAAATTGAGAAACCCTTGCAAAACTGTCTATGCATTATTGATTTGAGTCTCCCATGGAAATTATTAGTCAAGCTCCTAAAGAAAGAGATGGAATTACTCCTTAGTATAGCTTCCCCAGCTTTCTCTCAAAGTCACGTAAAATATTTGAGATCACTTCTGCTATTTTTTCCTCATATTATGAGGAGAATGATTGGGTTTAACTCATTACTGTTTATTACTTTCTGAAGAATCCAAGTAGATTGAGATCTCTGAGAACCAAACCATTCCTCCACAAACATAGGATACGAAGTGGTTAGTTGTTTAGTATCAGTCTCTCCAGGAAGCTCCTTGAAGGCAGGAACTGGATATTATTCCTCATTATTGTAATTGTGCCTCCCAACATGCTTGGTACAGAATGGCAGATGCCCAATAAATACTCTATTTGACCATTTCTTTATACAATTTATAAAAATGACTATATATAAAATTTGTTTTATTCGTCTCATTATTAAAAGATTATTTTCTAAACTTAGCAGAAGATATTCCCTACTGAATATGATCTTACCACATTTAGGTTTCAATTGTGATGGATTTACTTGACTCCAGGAAGTAATGTTTTCAAGCAGTTTTCTCTCTTGTTGCATGCAGACCGTAAAGGAAAACTGAATAGTGCCCATATGTTCTCATACTGTGGTAGATTTCCCAATTATCTGCAGATTCTACTATCATTAGACTCTATTCCTATTTGTAAAAGAAGGATATATGAGCAGATGGAAAAAGTAGAATGAAAGAATGATATACTGGTCCTGATTTACCAAACAGAATTTCAATAATCACAAACGTGGCATTAGCTTACAAGATAAGTGCCCCTCAGCATGACTGGTAACGCTGACATCTATCTGCTCATTCAGAAACCTCTTTACTTGTGTGGTCCTCACTATATTTCTTCTCAGTTTTCAAGACTCTCATTTGATAGAGGATTCTTCTAGATAAAGCAGGATTTCCATCACAGATTCTATTGTCTTGGAAAACTTTCACTCTTCCATTCCTTCCCCCTTCCCGTCCTGCCTCCCAGTCTATTGTATCCCCCCCACCCCAAAACACACACACACACACACACACACACACACACGGAGCAGGTCACTTTCTAATAATAGGACTTTGTTTTTAAATACATGTAAAAATTAAAGATTCTTATATGGAGTTCTAGGATAGCAGCTGTAGAAAACCTACATAAACCGTGCAGCTAGCAGAAAAGAGAAGTATTCCACAGTATCTTTTTGGGTTCTCTGAGTGTGTAATTTCATTTCCTCCCCTGGTTTCACAGATCTCTGTTCCCAGGTCCATCCTCCACCTTCTGACTCACGAAGTGGAGTGGTGTGCTTCCGCCCCAGGGGCAATGGTGTGTGGGTTGCCTGGGTGGAGCCTGGAGGAGGCAGGTTGCATTCCAGGAAGGTGACCGAGGCCCTTGCCTCTTGGCCATTCTGTCACCATGTCCACACAATACAAATACTCATCCTGGGTGTGGCACTGGCTTCTTGCTCCTTGCAAAGATCAGAATCCCAGAGGCTTTGCAGTTTCACATGTTTTTTCTTATAGTATCTCCTTTAGGTCAAGAATTACTTTCTGATTTTCAATGGATCTTAAATTTCAGGTTTGAAAACAAAATACAAAGAGCTTTCACCAGACTTTTTTTTTTTTTAACCCCCCGAAGGTTATCCTCTTGTATTTGTGTAGTGCTTTATCATTTACATCTTTGGATTCGATTCTCCCAACAAATCTCAGTCAGTGATTAGGAGAGCAGGAATTATTATTTGCATTTTCCATATGAAAAAGCTGGCTTTGAACGGAGATGCCCTGGCCTTGTATCGTACAGTGGGTTCCAGCCTGGCCCCACCGGCTGTTCAGCGCAGCCCCTTAAGGTGAAGCAGCACAGCGTTTCTGGGTTGATTCTTGGTATATTGAGTCATTCCTGTGAGATTTTAAAACCATTTTTTTCACTAACTTCAAAAGTTGACCATCTAACAAGTATTACCTCCCCAGGAATTACAAATGAACTAGAATTTTTACTACTGGCCTTCTACCCGTTCTGTGAAACAAAGAGCACAAATAAGAGAAATTGAGTTAGAAAGAAACTCTAAAACATATGAAGAGCCAAAAGTTAAAGGGCCAGGTCATATATTCTAAATGGGAGACTTCCTCTGCAGTAACTGTTAACTTAATAGTTGTACAATCATATAATTTGAAGAAGATATCAACTCTGTACAGGAAATACAGGTTTAACAGAAATCATTTCATTTGATCCTTATCTTCAAAAAAACTGAAGCAGTTTGAAGAAATGGCATAGGTGGTTTAAATTCCATTGCTTTTGTCAGTGGCAGCTGAAAGCTTCATTGTAGTTAACTATCTGCTAGAGCCTTTGGGAAACCAAAGCATCGTTGACTGGCTGGGCCAAATGAGTCATCCATTAAAATTATCCCTAATGAATTACCGGTTTGCTTGTTTAATTGCGCGTGATATAGGGCTCCGGGATGTTAGAAGTCTGGTGAGACTCAAAGAAATTGTGTTGGCTTAGTTAAGCGTGTCAGTAGGATCTTTCCTAACTCACAGTGCACTGATATTCCCTCCCTCCCCCTCCCTCTCCTTCCCTCACCCCTTCCTTCTGTGCCCATCCCTCCTTTTCTCCTCCTTCCGGTCTCTCTCCTCTCCATCCTCCCACCCCTGCCTCCATCTCACGCATGCTCTCTCTCTCTCTTTTTCTCTTTGTGGGTGGGGGGAGACGGTCTCAGAAACTCCTACTTCAGAGCATCTTTGATAGGGCTCTTAGTTTGAGTATTAACCACCCAGCTTTGCTCAATGAAAGCTTTCTTAAAGCGTGATAAACTACAGCTGGTACGCCCTCTTTTATTTGTGCACTGGGCACTGTGTGAACAGCATTATATTGTGAATAGGTGACTAGTGGGCTTCCTCTCTTTTTCCTACAACTGTGTTTTCCATATAGAATAGAGTAGCAAAAACATCATGGTAATAAAAGGCTAATTACATGAAAACCATGATTATCACATGAGTTTCTATGATATCACATGAGTTTTTGTGATATCATGCTGATACCACACCAGCAAGAATTTTAAGATCTTCAAGTATAGCCTACCTCTCATTTCCATCTTTGTAGCATGTTTGAGAGGTGGTTCGCCAGTCTGCTCATTTCTTCTCAAAATTCTGCTCTACTTTGGGGGTCACTCTGAGCTGCCTCCTTTTGTTTACTCTCTTCCCCAGCCGCTCAACCACAAGGTTTGACCATTTTCCCTGTAGTCCTGTCACCCTTTATTCAGAGCCCTCCGAGTCCCTGCGACCAGAGCCCTTATCCCAAGTTGGCTGGGCAGCCTTCTTACACACAAAACTCTCCACATCTCATCCCCATGCTGACCTTCTTTTGTAGACCCCAGTGCCCTTCAGAGCATCTGAAAATAGGATGTGCTCAGTGTGTTTTTATGGAATGAATGAATACCTGAGAAGGAATAGACCTAAAACCAGATTAGCTTCATTGATTCATTTAATTTAAAGACTGAAACAACTTGCTACATCTTCTGATCCTGTGCCCTTGTCTAACAGGTGAAGTAACTCATTATTCAGAGATATTCACTGACTTGAGATAAAACAGCTGGTTCAGGGACACCTGGGTGGCTCAGTCTGTTAGGCGTCTGCCTTCCGCTCAGGTTATGATCCAAGGGTCCTGGGATCGAGCCCCGTGTCTCCTTTTGCCTGCCACTCCCCCTGCTTATGCTCTCTTTCTCTCTGACAAATAAATAAATAAAATCTTTAAAAACAAAAACAAAACATGGCTGGTTCAGAGTCTGAACATAACCGCAGTCTTTTGTGCTCTTTCCACTATAGCGTCTGTCAGATCACATGACCAACAAAAGGGCTACAGGATGCATTTTGTCATAGCTCTGGAGACTCATCATCTAGGTGGTTCATGCGTCAGTTAGGAATTACACTAGTGTAATTACACTCAGTTACAAGTGACGGCTCAGTTACAAGTGGCGGCTTACTAGGGGTTACTTTACTCACCATGAAAAGTCCAGAGGGGGGTGCAAGCTGCTGCACAATTCATAGATGGCAGGGCCAAATCTCTGATCATTCCTTCTCTCATGACTCCAGGGTGGCAGCAGTCCCAGCTGTCCTGTGCAAATAAATCCCCTAGGATTATGTCAAGGAAGAAAAGACTGCAGATCTCTGGGTGACCAGCTCTAGCATTCTGTTAGCCAGAGCCATGGCCCATGGCCAACCTGCTTGGTAAGGGAGATCATGATGCCACGTTTTAGTCTCTCAGCCTCTCTTTCTGGTCAAAGAAGACAAGAGACTGGGTGCTGCAGGAGACACCTACCTGTGTCCAAGTGTGCATTTGCAAATGGTATGGTTCTGCCCTGGCCACGGTGAGCGAGGGACAGAAGGGGACCTGAAGCACCAGGCTCTTCTCCTGGCCTCACCTCAGAAGCTTGTGTTGAGTGCTGTATCACAGTTGACCTTCATGTGATTGTGAACAACCACATTAAATTGGATGTTCAAGAAGCCAGAGTGTAGACTGTAGTTACTTTAGACTCTGTATTTAAAGGTTTATTTTTTTCAAATCATTTTTGTGATAATTCATAGGTGCTCAGTCTAACACAAATCATATGCTATTGGCTTCCAAATTTTTGCAGCAGTGCCTGTTTAAAGATTGCTAGTAGCTTTTCTCCCCATCAAGAAAACCATTCAGATCTATGGTATAGATCTACTGTGTTTTCCTTCCTTCCCCCCACTCCACAATATCTATTTACTGGTATGGATGGGAACATAATGCAAAACTGTACTTGTCTTATTTACATAAATCTCCCTGTTAGCTTTCCATTTTACCATATCTGCATTTGAGTTTGACCTATTAGTGCTTTTTTGGTTTTATAAAGAAAAAAAAAGTGCTTCCCTCAGCAGAACCATCTGGCTTCGTTTCCTGTTCCTCAGCAACTCTATGTGTATTCTAACAAGGCCAGCCCTGTGGTTTTCCGAGTGGTGCTGTTCCACTGGTGGTCTTAGAATTCAACAGGAGTGATGGAAAAGTTCCACTATAGGCTTCTTTCAAGTCTAAAGTTTCCAAGGTGGAAAAAAATGCATATTATTGTCATTATGACATAGCATTATTTTTTTTCTGTGACTGAAATATAGTCTTTTAAAAAGAATTACACCATTCTATTCTTTGAGGAAGAAAATGCTTCTAAAATGTCTTTTAGATAGTGGGCTACCAAATTCGCATGCCAGCAAGCTGAGGTGACTGAAAATATAATTGAGACATGCTTACAATATGCAGGTTGTCTTAGAATCAGTTAACGGTAACTAGTTTTTTTTTTTTTCCTTAAATTGAGATATAATTGACATGTAACTTATAGTTGACCCTGAAACAACATAGGTTGGAACTGTGTGGATCCACTTTTACAGAGATTTTTTTTTTTAATAAATACAGTACAGCATCTGTAAATGTGTTTTCCTTATGATTTTCTTAATAACATTTTCTTTTCTCTCGCTTACTTTATTGTAAGAATACCGTATATAATATATAGACAAAATATGTGTTAATCGACTGTGTATGTTATCGGTAAGGCTTCTAGTTAACAGTAATCTGTCAGTAGTTAGGTTTTGGGGAGTCAAAAGTTATACATGAATCTTTGTTCAGGGGTATCAGTGCGCCTAACCCCTGCATTGTTCAAGGGTCCACTGTATATTAGTGTCAGGTATACAGCATAATTTTTCAATATTTGTATATATTGCAAATTGATCATGACAGTGAGTCTAGTTTAGTTAACATCCATTACCATATATATAGTTACAAAATTTGTTTCTTTTGGTGAGAACTTTTAAGATGTACTCCCTTAGCAACTTTGAAATATACAATATAGTGTTAAAACTATAATCACCATACCGTACATGACATCCCATGACTTACTTGTAAGTAAGTTATAATGACTTTATAATGGAACCTTTTGACCACCTTCACCCATTTCACCGGCCGCTAGCCCCTGCCTCTGGCAACCACCAATCTGTTCTCTGTATCTGTGAGCTCAGTGTTTTTGTTTTTGTTTTTGTTTAGATTCCACATGTAAGTGAGATCATACAGTATTTGTCTTTCTCTGACTTATTTCATTTAGCATAGTGCCCTCAAGGTCTATTTATGTTGTCCCAAACAGCAAGATTTCCTTCTTTTTGTATTGCTAAATAATATTTGTATGTGTGTTTTTGTATAATAGCTAGTTTTTTAAAGGATCAAATAAAGGATCAAATTAGCAGTAACAGCAAGCCAATTTTGTAACTGAAGGATTCCCTGTACTTTGTATTTTGTGTGACCGAAGGGAAGGTAAATCTGCTTTTGACAGGTGATTTGTAATGCTGCCTTGGCCTTTTAGTGCACTCAGAGATCATCTGGGAATTGGATATATTCCCACAGAGGTATGTGTATAAGGAGGTGAAACTCTGTATTTTTATGTTGTAACATTCCACAGATTTTGAAAAATTTCTCACCATATATGCCCTTATTTTCTCTTTTCTGAAATGCTGCTTTTTAATGTAACATGGAATCAAAAGGTTTTTATTTGTGTACATGACTGCCTGTCTACCTTCTTTCCTTCTTTCCTTCCTTCCTTCCTTCCATCCATCCATCCATACACCCGATATTATGTGGAACTCAGATACATAAGCTATGGAGAGAGGAAGACCCTCATGGTATTTTTTTCTCTCTGTCTCTCTTTTTTAAATAGGTTTCATGTTCATCAAGCAGTAGGCATTACATTTGGGGACAAATTTTACTACATAAGATAATAAAATTAAAGTGCTTAATCTATCGCCTACACATAGGAAGGACTAAGAAAAAAATAAAAAGCCCTCTCCAAAATTACTTAATTATGTCACTTCTTTTTGGTGATTAGGGATGATAAATGCTAAAAGTATAGGACTATGAAATCTCTGATTCTTCCATGAAGTTTAAAAACTGTGAGCTCAGACTTACTATTTTTTATGATGGGAGACACTGAAAAACACTCTGCACCAGAGGATTCAGCTATTTGTGGTGTTTTTCCTCCCATATTAGTCTTTGCCCCTCCAAGACCTTGCTTAGCCTGAATGCTGCTTGAAGATGTACAAAGTTGAAGGGAATGCTCATTTTTAATTTTAAGAGGAAGAGAAAAAGTTAAAAATTGAGGCTAATAAAAGTTAATGAGGAGCATTTAAATCCTTTAATGGTTCACTTTATGTTGCAAGTCAGAATGGTTAATGCTATTATTGTATACGTGTGGCAACAGCCTTTCTCTGCTATAACTCTTTTCCCTTGAAAATGAGCCAATGCGACATGGAAGGCCTATCATACTCTTGTGATTTCTGTTCATTCTTTTGACAAACTCCACACTTTTTTTTAACGGGAGAAAGAACAGGAACAAGGAAATTAAAATATAAAGTTCTGCTTTTGGGTTTTTTCTCTTTTTTTGCCATTTTCCTCTTATTTCACAGATTACTGAATAAAACATAGTTATCAGTGGAGTGACCATTTCTAACTGTCTCTTTGTGCGTAAAAATTTATTTTGGGATGGGAAACATTCCCCAAACCCAGAGGGTACACTTAATATGCCAGTTTTCATTTGAGAAGAATTACTTTTCAGTTGTAGGTGTTTTGGGATGTAGCCTGACTCAACATCCAGTATTAATGGTCCAAAGATAGAACAGCTGAACTTTCTGACTGGCCTTCTTTGGGAGACATTAGCATGTCCCTGGAGACAGTTTCCCTAGCTCTGGTTCCTCGAATCAGTATGTAGAGAAAGCTTATTACTTTTAGAAACATTACTCTTAGATGGCCCTGTCTATTACTCAGATCAAATATATGGTATATATTGCTGTTTTCTTTATGTTAGAAATGAACTAGATCCTCACTGTATCCTTGACTGCAGAGTCCAGACTATGGGAACCTATCCCATATCAGACCACCTTGAAAGAGGTACTTCAGTAACTAGGATGAATAAATAAGCCAGAGAGTCTTCATGCAGAAATCATTGCAACAGTCACAAATGTTGCAGAACAATTCTAAGTGATGGTTAATGCAGTGAACTTTTTGTGATAAAGTTAAATGCCCTTTCTCCTGAGTTAGCAGTGATTTTTCTTAAAAGCACAAAACCAACTTTTCAGTAGCAATTTTTAAGAGTTAATACTCAACTCACCCAGGGAAATTCTTTTATCATGTATTTCCTAGAGGGCATTAACCTCATGAGCTGGTTTTATTAGAATAAAATACATGTTTGTGGAACTTCTCTCCAAATAGGACATGAAATCTTGCTGGTTTGTGCCTACTGTTTTCTCATCTTGAGAACTTTTTGTGGTGAAGACAGTTGACTGCATGGCCTGACACAAGAAGGCCGTGTGCCCTGGTGAAGAGCTTGCCTCCTGCTGCTTCAGGTCCTCAGGCTCTGCTGCTTGCGGCCCACTAGCTGTGGAGCTTCAAGCAAATCACTTTATCATCCTGTATCTTAACTTTCTCCTCTTCAAAGTGAGGGAGCTAGAGTCCTACGCAGTGTAAGAGTCGTAATCTGAGAATACGATTCTAGTCTAAGAAACACTTTTTCCATAAAAGGCTTATTGACCATCTAGTATAAAATATGTTTTGTTTTCAGTGATGCAGACTATGCTTTCATGTTTTGACACTGTAAAATTCCTAAGTGAAACAAATCATTTATACAGCCCAATGTCATCTTTTTTTTTTCCAATTTTCATCACTTATTCCTGAATAATTTAAGCTTTTGCTCTTAACAAGCTTTAACATTTATTTCCTTTTCCTTATCAGGCTAAAAAATTCTATAGAACATCACTATCCAATAGAAATATTCATTCAAGCCACATAAACGAACCATTTAATTTTATATAATTTTAAATTTCCTAGGAGACACATTTTAAAAAAATAAAATGAACCAGGTGAAATTAGTTTTAATATTGTATTTTATTTAACCAAATTTATATATCTAAAATGTATGTAAAAAATATTAAATATTAAGAAGACATTTTATATTCTTTGTTTTTTTCCTCTTACTAAGTTTTCACAATCTATGTAACAATGTATTTTACACTTTACAGCAAATCTTAACTCGGATTAGCCACATTCCAAGTCACATTTCAAACTAGCTCCTACTATAGTAAACACTGCAGTGAAATTCTGTATATTCGTAGATTTCGAGTTTGCTTTATGTACAGAGTTGCATATTTTAACACCAGCATTCATACATGTAGTTATGGAATCCTGGAGAAGGGCATCTGCGAGAAAATGGATTCATCTGTGGATGCTTGTATGATGCCATGTTTTGGATAAGCAATTTGTCATTTTTCTCTGTTGTAAGATGTGACTTGATGTCAGTGGCCTTCCCCTTGTCCCACTAGTAATGGATGGAGACCACAGCCTGGCAGTCCCTGCATGCTCAAAGGACCAGGCAGAAGACTTTCTTCCCAGTTTTTTTCCCAGAGAGAGTGTTCATGGAGGTTTTGGAGGGCTGTAGCCAGCACCATGCTCAAGTGGATATCTTCGATGGTCTGGAATACAGATTACCCTTGGGGAAAAGCAGTCATACAAGAATCACTGTGATTCAGTGGATACCAGTTAAAGAAAGCAACTTAAACCTTAGAGCAAGATCCTTTTGCAATCCAGAGAATCCCAGAATTTTTAAAGTAAAGGACCTTAGAAAGCATGTAGTTGTTAACATAGAATTAACCATGAGGAACAGGGTATGTATATATCTTTGGGTGTCTGATTTAGACTAGATAGATTCATTGTGACTGTTCTTTCAGATAGGTGATTCAGAGGTAGACAGAATCTCAGGTGTCAAGTGGAATTCTGGACTAAATTTAATTATGTGCTTTAACTTCAGACTACAAATCTATTTAATTTGGGGGAACAATTTAGTTGCATCTTTCTGTATGATTTATTCCACTCAATTTTGGAGACTGCCAAACCTCACTAGTTACAAAAACCCAAAATTCTTTGTTTAAAAGGAACTTCATCAAGTCTCATGGTGTGTTCTTTTTATTCTTACGGACAGCAAGACAAATAAATTAAACATCTATAACTTTATCGGTATGACTAATATACTAAGGTTTCGGGTGAATCCTTGTTATTCTTCCACTTACATAGCATCTTCTTTCCCAAGGATTTCAAACTATTTGTTTCTGAACAAGTTGGTGTAGCTTTCCTAACTACAGAGATGTGGATGTTTTAACACCCTTAGAGGCTAAAATGGCTTGCCTTTAGGGTCAGCCATGGGTCTGGGGCAAACCTGCCATTTTTAGCCCGGGATTCCTGATTCTTGGATTTCTGCTCTCATCGTTAGTTATTTAAAAATATGAAGGAAAAGGGTATTAGAGACCATTCCAATACTTGTCCAGTTGTGTATGAACAAATAGGCACAACAAAGTCCGTACTTCTCAGTCTCTCTTTTTAGTCTTTGAACTGAGAGTAAATAATTTATGCTTTAGATTGCCATGAGTTTGTTTGAGGATCAGAGTGATGATCAGAAGAAGTAAATGAAGAAGAGGAAAGAACTTTGGCTGAACGAAGTGATTTACTTTCCATGACCTCTTTGTTCCTTTCTGAATAGTTCTCTTAGCTGGGATGGATGACATTAAAGTGATACCATCTTTACTGAGGTTTATATCACAAACCAAACTATATGCATCTCAAAGAAAATTTTTGAGTCCAATAAATATGTTTTCCCTAAAGAAGTTCAGAACAAAACTGGTCAATACTCAAAAGCTCCTTTTCAAAGAGAAACCTGAGGTGAAGCTTTTAAGTGAAAAATGTTAAGAAAAGGAATGTACAACAAATGGTATAGCTCATTTATTAATCAGGTATTATCTCTAATATATAAGCATTCACTGTCTTATTTATATCTGCACATTAACTTAAAATTTTTCTTTGTGTTTTTGTAAAACGTGTGTCCCCATGGAGGCCAAACTGACTCACAGTGAGAAAAGCTTTTATGTTCTGTGACAGCTTTGCTTTGTTGCAGTGAACAAATCACTGATATTTGCTTTATGAAATTATTGGCCTACTCATCTGGGAAAATAAATACACTATGTCCTATAAGAAAAGGGTACACCTATTTCAGTTGAAAGACCCCCTTGAAGTTAGGACATTCCTAGTAGTGTTCATAGTACTTTCCTTATTTCATTGTACTGGCCCAAAGCAGGTATCTGGTCTTTGATTACTTAAACAAAACTTCTTTATAAATACTTTTAGAAAGTTACCTCTATTCGTAGGTCACAATTATTGCTTTGTGCCAGGTCTGTTTGTTTAAATTCTACTAAAGTTCTGCTCTGAAAATAGGTACACAGAACTGTGTGGCCCTTGATTTGTGAGACTCATCCACTGGTTTGTCATCTTCTTCCTCTGCATCATATGGAGTTTTAAAATATCTGAGTGTGTGTGGGGGGGAGTTAAAGTTAATGTAGATGCACACACAGACACACAAATGCACACTCACACCCATGCGTGTATGGCCATCTTCCCCTAGAAGCCAAGAATCAAATGGGAGAGAAACCACATATGTGAAAACAAGAAATGCTGTTAAGGGTGAGATTGCAGGTACAAACATATGGAAATATTACCCTCAGCCTTCATCGTCCTGTTCACAAATTGACAAAGGAAATGATGGAGCTTTTCTGTGTGCCTAAGCACTCACCCTCTGTGGTCAGGCAGACGGACAAGTGCCATCCTTCTCCTGCCTCCTTGCAGCATCTGGGGCTACCCCTTCCTACTCTCTCATTGTTATTGGGCAGATGATAACTGGTGAGAAGGACCTTGCAAGCTGTGGTGTAGGTAGCCTTGGACCTGTGGAGAACAGGGAGCGCTCTGCAGACCCCTTCAGCCCCGCTGGCTCACTGTGATGAGAAGGCAGCTCCCAAGGGACAGAGCCCTCCCCCTCGTCTGCAGCACAGAATGCTTTGGGAGCTGCAGGGCTGGTTTGCAGACCCAGGTCCCGTCCCCTATATTAAATAGGTTTTGTAAGTATACAGCATTTCTCAGCCAAGGCTCTGTAACCTCCCAACTTCAAAATCTCTTTGAGAAACTAGAGAACACGGAGATGTGAAGAGTTTAATTTCCAAAATCAGTGAATAGCTATATTCAGATAACTTTCACTTTAGGTGAAAAAAAGGAAGGGCCATAAGAATTACAACACCCTGGCTTCAGTGACACAATTACCCTTCATTGTGCTGTGTTCACTTCAACCCTGGTTCTTTAACTTGCAGCAATTAGTGTGTTGGTGTAGCCTGAATAGTGCCTAAGAATCTCAGGCATTCAGTGGATTTCAATCAAAGTGCAGTGTCTCATGCCATGCTAGGCACTTACCTACTAAATCCTGGCACGCTGAGCCTTGGAGCTGGTGACTGCCCATGCGCAGGAATGGCGGACCGGCCACCCACAAGATGGTTCCTCTACATATGCATGTTGTTACGAAAAGCCAGCTCTGAAACATGATAGCTTACCTGACAGTTGTGCTTAGTAGCTTCAACCTCAAGTCTAATCACAGAGCAACAGTTCTATTAATCCTTGTCACAAGCGTCACTCATTCAGTAGTTTTAGGTAAAGACTGTATCTTTAGGAACAGCCTTTTTGGGTGGCTCTGTGAAGAAAGAGTCAATGAATACTACAGTGTGGTGGGTGGCACACACTCACAGCCACCTGGGCATTCCTTCTCAGAGACTCCTACACACATGTTCCCAGACATCCTTTAGGGTCATGCTCACCCGCCAAAGCCCCTAGCTGCATGTTGGTACTGTGGACAGATACACGGGTAAACACCAGTACCTTTTTTTCCTGTCCCTGTCATAACACAGTACCTGTGTCAGCAGCTACTAGAGTGTCCATGTCGAAGGTGGTAGGAGCTTTCCAAGCCTGTCCTCTGCTCCTCACAGCTACCCTGCAGAATAGGTGTTTTTATCCCCATTTTGCCCATGAAGAAAGGAGGCTCAGCTTGGTGAAGTAACTTGCCCAGAGCATGTGTGGGTAGTAGTTCTAATGGAGTTTGAATGTGCTTTCTACTCTTAGGCCATGCCACCTCTCTCTATCTCTGATGCCCTTATTCCCTTTCCTGTACTCCACCTCTTCTTTTTTGCAATCCATTTCTCCTACCATTATCTCCCTTTGGGGAACTTGTTCACTTTGCCTGCAGTGATTTTTGACACTTTTCTTTTATCACCCATGTGTTCCTTGTGACACTAGGCAGGGACATGTGCACCAGCTTTTGCCCTCCAGGGAGGGGAGAGGGCTTGTCAGTAGTCAAAGATCCTGTGGTAGAAGCCCCCGCTGCGTGCTGGGCATCATGCTAGGCCAGGTGACGCTGTAAAGAAGCATTAGCTGGACTTCCATCTGTGGATGCTCATTTGGCACTTGGGGGTCACCATTCTGATATGGCTCTGCTCAAGTTGGCAGTGAGCTCAGCACATTGTCAAAGCTTCAGTCAGGGAAGGGTATTACAGATAGCCTTCCCACGACAGAAACAAATTCATTAGTTAACTTTACTCTTTTGTCTTTGTTTGATCAAATAACTATAACTTCTTTTGGCTTGTTCTGTCTAAAAAAAAAAAAAAAAAAAATCAGCACGGGAAATCTGACCTTATTTAATCACCAAAAGATGTTTGGTGTTGCTAACCAGGAAATGGGTCCTGGAGAATTTTCCCCACAGCTAGGAAGGAGAGGCTTGGCAGAGCCACTGCTCGCTGCATGCAAATGAGAGCCCTGATTAACACTAATGCCCCACTGGGATTTGTCCTTTTGGAAGAGATAAGGCCAAGGCTCCTACCCTGCTGTGCAATCAGCCAGCTACGTCAGGAGCCATTTTCTCTCATCCATGATTGCATTTATTTTGTTATGTACAATTTTAGGTTATTTAAATCTTCAATCTTTTTTTTAAATGCCTTTCTCAGAGGCCATTCTCTTCTGAACCATTTGTCCTGTAGCCCTCGGAAGTCTGGAGGGCCTGTGCTGACATCACGTGCTCTACATTCAACAGCACTTTTCTGTTCTGAGCTTGCCCTCCTCCCCAAAGCTGAAATAAATCAAAGTTGGTTGAGACTCAGTCGCAATAAATCAAGACCTGTCCAGAACTGGAGCCTGCCCAGTCAAAATGTCATAGCTTGGCTTTCACTGAGGATTAATTAAAGGCCTGATATAAAGCCCAGATGTGCTTTAGGAGAGTAGCAAGCTGCCTGGTGGCTGCGTCTCCCCAGGTTTCTGCCCACCCAAGAATATGCTGGAGGAGGACGGGAAAGGCATCCAGGGTTGGGAGGGCATGAAGGGGGAGGGAGGCTCCCATCAACGCATCTGAATGGACTTTATCTAGTTTGGAGGAAATAGAACAAGCTCTCCAACAAGGGAAAAATTCTATGTCAGCCTATGCATATACAGTATTTAAACGGAAGGAAAATACAATAGCTCAGAAATTGTGTTTTAATTGAGGATACAAAATGAACCAAGTAAAGGAGTTCCCTTGTTTTAAAAAAAAAAAAAATTGTAATAAAATTAATGCCTAATGAACTAATAAAAATTAGTTCATAGTGAACTTGTAAATTTTTTAGCCCAGAGAAGCTCTGCAGATAAAACACTTTTGAGGTGGTTTTATTCACAGAAGGCTGAATTAGACAGGGATAGCTTTTGGATTAGGATTTACTCCCAGTTTTTTCTTTAGTTCCACATGATTCCACATAACCATCCAAAAAAGGGCAGTAGATTAAATTCCCATGGAACATGTTTATATGAAAGTGACTATGCAAGATGGACGAATTCTCTGTATGTACAAACAAAATACTGCATTTGAAATAGAAAACAAAATATAACATATAATTTAAAACCTTACATAGTGGCCATGTTTTTATATAACTTTAAACTTAATATTTACCACTGTAGAAATTTGATTCTGAAGTTGGATTAAAAAAAAAATGGGGGGCACCACAAAGATTAAAAATACATCAGCAATCTTTTTCTGTGGTAATATTGAATATCTGAAAACCGGCTATTTAGAAACTTTATAAATAAAACAGTTAATCTCCTGATTGCTAAACAATCTATAGTAGACAGTTGGTGCTAATAATTAGAATACTTTGATAGGAAAAAATAAGGCTATTTGTGACTAGGATAGTTTGCTATTTTATATAGCATGTGTTTATATGAACATTAAGCTTTTATCAATGGAAACTTCAGTTTTTCCCAGAATGATATATTTTCTCACTATGTTATATTGATGTTCACATTCTAGACATGAAACTTTTCCTATGAACTTAAACAATGAAATGGCATGTAAATTCAACAGATTTCAGAAAAACACTGTGGTGTCAACTGAAGTGATCTGAATGGTTTTATATCTATTATCTGACCCAACGATTTAAATATACAACCATATCCAGTTGTAAGGATTTTTTTAAAACTACTCAACTTTTAATAGCTACATTATAAGTCATTATATATAGCTTTTTAGTATTTTTTTGTCCTATAATCTGAATATCTTGTCATCGGAGTAGCAATTTAAATAGACTTTTAACATACCTTTGCATTTTATCAGAAATAACAATTTCAGCTGTTTTCCAGATGATCAAACTATGTATTTCTATTGAGATTACTGAAGATTGGTAGATCATTTGGGATTGTTAAGGATCTAGTGGCATGGTATTTGGCTTTCTAAGGCCTTTCTCAAGGACGCCCTCTTATTTTAGTTATCTAGAAAAAAAATTACTGCAAACTTACGTTTCCATAAGTACAGATAATTGATATTTTCAGTAGTTTTGCCATTTCATGCTTTATTGCTTAGTCCATAAGTAAATTTCATATTTACAATTGCTTTTTATTCTACATTTAAATTTCACTAACACTATGTGAAGCTGAAGAGCCCAGGTCAGTGTGTCTCTAGAGTGAAGATTGGGTTTTCAGAGTCAGGAAATTTAGAGAAATAGACCTTTTCCTACGGCCCGCTTTAAATACTCTTGCATACTCAACTCTCAGCAAACTTTAATTTACACACTTCAAGAACTTTGAGCCAATTGGCAATTGATATATGACGTAGCCTGTGGTACTGTAAAGGAACTTCCAGATTTTTCTAATCCCTTAGGCTTTTATATTTCAATTTGAAGTATTTTCACCTTTAAATAAAATTGTACCCTTTTATCTTTGGACTGTAATCTTCCCAGCACCTACAAAAGGCCTTCTCTACTGTCTAGCCTATTAGTGCATGCAGCCTCCATAGTAGTGATTTATTACTTAGTTGTTTATGTGTTTGTCTATCCAGACAGATAACAAATCCCTTGAGGGCAACAGTGCTGTTTGATTTGGTTTCTTTAGTGTCAAACTCAATAACAAGCACATAGGATGAACGCAGTATCTGCTGATGACTGAATAGACAGGAAACTAGGAAGGGGCCCTTTGATACTTCATTGCCATGGCATGCCAGAGGGCACAGCAGATTGCTATGACAGCCCTTCAAAACTATTACCTAAAAATGTGCCAGCTCTGAGGGGAAGAACAACAGAAATCTCTTAGTACATAAAGTATTTGGAGAAGATGCAGTAACTTTTTCTATTTGAGGGACTTTTAGTTTCTAGAAACAGTAATATATGATCCTCAACAGATCCAAGTTACTATAATTCTCTAAAAAGTGGCCTGGCTCCTAGAATAGTCTTTTCCATTATATATTTTTCCTTATGTGTTTTTAATCACACTGAGGTGAAAAGCTGACTTAATGGACCTAATGTAGTTTTGATAAGTGTGAGTGTGTGCACTGTAAAAATAACACTGCTTGTGCCAGCAAGGACATCTTATTACCAAGCCCAAGTATTAACACACTATTCAGAAAAGACTGATTTTAAGAGCTTGCTGTAGTCAAAAGTCAGAATTATGTTATACAGTGAGGTGGAAAATGTACCTTAATTAACACAGACTGTCCATAGCCCAAGGTATTGGGCCTGGGAGGTGACTCAGGCCTGCTTGCCCTCTGGGACTAAGACTAGGCGCAGAGGGATCAAGGAGCCTGCAGCTCTGATTCTTCAGCTCCTCCAGAAAACATGGCTCCCAGGGCCTGCTTGGGCTCTGCTGCCAGCACTCTGCCTCTCTCTAGTTTTGATTGTTGCTGAAGACATACATTTCTTGCTGGTTAGATGTATGAGGAATTGGCCTAGGGAGGGAAGAAAAGGTTACAGCATAACCTATCTCCCTAGTATATTAGTGTGTTAGTATAGCATATTGGGATAAATGAATTGCCTGAAACACTCTTGAAGTGATACCATCCAGAAGCACTTTTTTGAATTTAGGGTGGGCTACTTTTTCAATGTATAACTTTTTTTTTCAATGAATAACATTTTAGACTAGAAGGTACACTTAGAAGCTGTCTGTTCTGATTAGATGTGGAAACAAAGACCAAAAGAAGTCAATGATTTATTCAGTGTTGTACAGCCAGAGCTGAAAAAATAAAAAAACCTCTCCGCCTTTTGGTTCTTGTTTTTTTCTCTCCACTATTATCTCATATTGTCACATTATTTTAAAGATTGGTGGAAGTTGACCATAAAGCTTCATGATTAGTTTCTGAAAATACATCTAGCCATATGCTCCTCATACATGTACTTTTTAATTTTATATTCTACTTCAATATGTTATCTTAAAAATGTCATCATTTATGAAATCTGACATCATACTTAGCAGCATGAGGTCTTTATGAACATATTTTTAGTGGTAATGTATGCTTAGCTCTTGAAGTTGAGGGGATAGTTATAGAGAGATGAATTTGATGGCTGCTGTGTGCTCTGTGCTAAAGTATCAGCTTTTTCCTTCGTGCATTGTTGGCAGTGTTTGCTGTAGACTCCACATGATAAAAGTATTAGATTGTTACATTTCAGCGGTTATCTGTATCTGCTCAGGAACCGCCTCCACTTGGGTGGTCATCCCCCCCCCATGTTAGGCCCCAAGGAGGTCACCCCCACAATTGTACTCTCTCTCCTGCTTCACCCGGTGGGAGGCCCTGACTGCTGGGGAGGGCATCTAAGCCCCTGCTTTGGCACAAATAGGGCTTCCTGCTTCTCAAAGCTCTCCTTCCTGGAGAAGGGACAGTTCTTGTAGAAAATCAAGTGACTTGAACATTCGCTAACAACGTGTGGGTGGCTACGTAGACCTTCGTTGGGGACTGACGACAGGGTGTCCTGCCACCGGTGACCGGGTTCTTTTTGCCCAGCTTCTTTGCAGTCAGACCCCAACTGATGCTGTCTTCCATAAAGATTAGGTCATGTTTACAAAATTGTCTGAGCTAAGGTTTTCCTGAAGCCTTAGGAGATTGTTTTTTGGCTTTGAAATTTAATATTTTTTATAGTAAACTTATTAAAAGTTCTGCTTTTTTCCATCATTTCCTGGAATGGCCTGAGGGTTTTCTCTGTCTTGGTTCTGTGCAGCCTGAGCACTGGGTTTTCCTAGTGAAGGTCTTCTCTCTTTAATGGACACTCCTCTTTAAAAATCTCTTAGATCACCTTTATCCCACTTTACCCCACAGAGAATTGTAACTGCTCTGCACTTTACCCCTTCTCCACGTAGCCATGATGCATGGAAACAGTGGTTTTAAATTTTCTCCTAGTAATAAAGTTAGTGTTCATTATTCTAGTTCATAAGTATTAGATCAAAGCATTCAGAAAAAATAACATTAGTCACATTTAAATCTGACACTTTAATTGTTATTCACACTAGTTGTCTTGCCAGCTCTATAGACAGGGAGGGTGGATGGAGAAAAAAGGAATAAAGAGAAAAGAAAAGAGGGAGAGAAGAAGCTTCCCTTCTAGTTTTATTCTTCTGTTGCCGCTTACAGTCTTCTTAACAGAAAGGAACATTTATAAAGGATGTGTTAGTTCATAAAGCACTTTTATATGTTTTATCTCAGTTCTTTCACGGCGTTTATCACAATAGTAATTAATTCATTATTTGTGTAACCTGTGATGATCTTTCTCCTCCACTGTATTGTATGCTCCATTAGGGCGTGGCCGCGTCTGTCCTGTTCACTCCTAAATCCCCAGCCACATGCCCACTTCCTGGCCCATGATAGGCTAGACGGAAGTATTGATTAAATGAATAGATTCTTAGAGCACCCTCACCTTAAGTGTGACTCCCCTAGAAGGTTATTTTGAACCCCCAGTCTAAGAATCTGTTCACAAGCTCCCAGTGCATCTTGTTCTTTATTTTGAAACCACAGAACACTTGTAGTTAGTTGTTCAGAGACTTTCTTCCATGCTAGACTGTCAGGCTCAGGAGGGCTTGGCCCGTGTGTGTGATTCTTCATTGCCAAGTCCCTAGGGCCTAGCACAGTGCCGAGCATGTGTTGATGCTTAGTCCATGTTTGTTGAATGAACAAACAATAAGCAACCCCCAGATAGGGAGGGTGGACACCATTTCTCGGGCTTTATAGAAAAGGGAGTTGGACCTGAGAGGGTGAATGGCTTGACTTGGGTCAGATGGTATGTGCTGGAACTATTACTTGCTGGTCTCCTGGCTTTATGTCTCATGTTTTTCCACTGCACCACACTGACTCATTTGTGTGAAATCCACCTCATGATGCTCTCTGAAGAAGACAGTTTCCAGGTCCTGAGAGACACAGCTGCAGCCTCGAGGAAGGGGATCTGAAAATGAAGTCTAGGAGTAATGGCTGATGCCTTCCACACCTCCTTCAGGGACCAAGTGTGAGTTTGCCTGATCAGGCTGACGTGCCTCTCCCAGTTGTCTCCAATAAGACGGAGGTGCGCCTCCCCGTAGGACTTCAGGGTGGCTTGGGTTCCTTTCAGGAATTCCCTAATGAAACCCTCCTTGAGGAAATCTAAGGCAGTCCCTTCTTTTCTCCCTAAGGTGAAGCTGTTGTACATAGACATAATATTTAGGGGTATATGCCCATACCCCAAAATCCATCCATCTCAGAAAAAGATTTCTTCCTCATAGTTCTTGGAGGGATCGTGCTCCCTGGCTGTCATAATCCTTCAGGATCAGTAAATACCACCTGCAGAAAATAGTCACAAGGTCAGGTGATTCTTCCTTGGAAAAAAAGAGACTTAATTTATTAACATGCTATGCTTACCCATACTACAGCTACAGCTGGAACCTTCAAGCAGTAGTCATCCATTCATTCATTTATTCACCAAACACTCATAGGTGATCTACTCTGTAAAAAATAATTCCCACCTTCAGTAGCTTAGCATCTGGGAGGATAATTGTTGATGGTGTCGGCACAGAGACTGAACTAGATAGTTTCTAAAGTATCTTGCAATTCTAATTTTTTTTAAAACCCAAATAATTTGATTCAGGTTTCTTTTCTTTAGCAAGTTTTATTGTGGGCAGAAGTGAGAGGAAAGGCCTTTGGGATCTCTGGCAGCAGGGGGTTGGGAGGGCGGGTTGGGCCTGCTATCCACTCTGAGCCCTGACAGATAAAGGAAGCAGCAGAGAGTATAGTGTGCCCTGGGTGAGCAGGGAGTGGCCTTGATAGGAATCCAGCCTTCACAAGGTCTCAGGTATCCTCAGGTTTTAAGGAGCTTCTTTTTGGTGCAAAGCTGTATGGGAATCATTCAGTATTAGACAGATGGAGGACACTGGTCCAGAGAACGGGGTATCAGTGCCAGGGTCCTTGTCCAGCTCTGATAGTTGTGCACTTTTGGTTCATGAGTTCATCAGTGTTTTTCCAGAAGGAAGCTTGAGATTGTCATATGACAGCACCATTTAGTCATATTAGAGTTAAAACTTCAAAACATCTTTCTTTTTAGGATGTGTGAATTATTTGTATAGATTTAGAATTGTGTCCTAGCCGGGTGGGACAGGGGAGGATTGCAACAAGTTGATTTACAAAAATGAGTACTTCTAAACTAGGGAAAAGTTCATTTCACAAAAGGACCCCCTACAGGCTGCTTTGAGTCATGAGATCTCCCAGTACAGTAAAAATATAAAGCCATATCTTTTTGATTTATACACATCCTTTGCCTCTCTGTGTGTCTCATATGATGTGTCAGGCTTTTATGAAATGTAAAGCACCCCATTCTGGTGTAAAAACATGTAGTTGCCTAAAAAAAGAAAGCATCAGGCCATAGGAATTGCTTACCAAACATATCTTCTAATATGGTAGTTGGCAGAACACATCCCACATCAGTAATTAGGGACTTACTGCCCTGAAAAGACTCGAGTGTAGCTGTGATCAAGCCTCTGTGAACATGAAACTCCTCCGCACTTTTCAGCACACCAACGCTCTGTGCTGCCCTGGCTTCCCATGGCAGCCACTGGATGGATGGCTCTGGGCCCTACCTCTGCAGCAGTACACGTGTTCTTTTCTTCTTTGCCTACGCTAGTGGTTTTAAAGCTTCAGCTGAAACTCAGCTGTCTTCTTGAACCTTTGTCTCCCAAAGTTGTGCCATCTACTAGCAACCTGTTTTTGCCATTTTTGTCCTACAGCAAAAATTCATCTAAATTCTCGTTCTAAAAATAATGATATGGCTAGGAAGGCAGCCTCATTCTAGCAACCTAAAGACACCTCCCAATGAATGTCTGAAAATGTATGTTTCTTTAATGCTTATCAGAAGATAAGCATTAAAGATGCAAAACTGGGACCATGAAGGAGGTCTTATTGGTATTTATGGCAAATCTTATGTTGTGTTTACATATACAGATTATACAGTCATCAGTCTAGGTTTGGTTATATACATTTTTTTAGATGAGTGATTTTGATAAATCACAATAGTTACAAAAAGTTCATACATATACACTCATGGCCTTCATTAAAGGTAATTTAGTCAGTAGCACAGGCACTTCGTACAGGCATACATCTGAGATATTACAGGTTCAGTTCCAGACTCCCACAAAAAAGCAAATATTGCAATAAAGCAAATTAAATGAATTTTTTGATTTCCCAGGGTATGTAAAAATAATGCTTACACTCTACTTAAATCGATTAACTGGCAATAGCATTATGTCTAAAAAATCCTCTCTCTCTCTCTCTCTCTATATAGTGCCACAAAGTGCCTGTGCTACTGACTAAATTACCTTTAATGAAGGCCATGAGTGTATATGTATGAACTTTTTGTAACTATTGTGATTTATCATTATATATTATATATATATAGAGAGAGGATTTATATATATTTTTATATATGTATATATTACATATATATATATATACAAAAACCATTATGTCTAAAAAACCCTATGTGTATATATACACACACACACACACACCTTAATTAAAAAATACTTCATTGCTAAGAAAAGCTAATCATCATCTGAGATTTCAGCAAGTCATAATCTTTTTTGCTGGTGGAGGGTCTTAGATGTTGACCGCTGCTGATTGATCAGGGTAGTGGTTGCTGAATTGGGGGGGGCTGTGGCAATTTCTGAAACTAAGACAATGAAGTTTGCTGCATCAATTAACTCTTCCATTCAGAAAGAATTTCTCTAATAGCATGTGATGCTGTTTGATAGCATTTTACCCACAGTAGAACTTCTTTCAAAATTGAAAGTCAAAAAACTTCTGCTGCCTTATCAGCAATGTTTATGTAATATTCTAAATCCTTTGTTGTCATTTCAACAGTCTTCACTAGGAGTAGATTCCATCTCAAGAAACCACTTTCTTTGCTCATCCATGGCAAGCAACTCCTTATCCATTCAAGTTTTATCATGAGATTATAGCAGTTCAGTAACATCTTCAGGCTGCACTCCTAATCCTAGTTCTCTCGTTATTTCTACCATGTCTGCAGTTACTTCCTCCACTGAAGTCCTGAACCCCTCAAGGTCATCCATGAGGTGGGAATCAACTTCTCCCAATGTCCTGTTCATGTTGATATTTTGACCTCTTTCCATGAATCACAGTGTTTTTAATGGTGTCTATGGTGAATCCTTTGCAGAATATTTTCAATTTACTTGGTCCAGATCCATCAGAGGAATCACTACATATGGCAGTCACCACCTCACGAAATGTATTTCTTAAATACTAAGACTTAACAGTCAAAATGATATCTTGATCTATAAGCTGCAGAATGGGTGCTGTGTTAGTAGGCATGAAGACAACATTCATCTCACTGGACATCTCCATCAGAGTTCTTAGGTGACCTGGTGCACTGTCAATAAGCAGGAATATTTTGAAAGGAATCTTTTTTTCTGAGCAGTAGGTCTCAACAGTAGGCTTCAAATATTCAGTAAACCATGTTGTCAACAGATGTGCTACTATCCAGGCTTTGTTTTTCCATTCTTAGAGCAGAGGCAGAGTGGATTCAGCATAATTTTTAAGGGCCCTGGGATTTTCAGAATGGAAAAAAGGCATTGGCTTCAACTTCAAGTCACCAGCTGCATTAGTCCCTACCAGGAGAGTCAGTCTGTCCTTTGAAACTTTGAGGTCAGACATTGACTTCTCCTCTTTAGCTATGAAAGTCCTAGATAGCATCTTCTTCCAATAGAAGGCTGGTTCCCACTACATTGAAAATGTTGTTTAATGCAGCCACCTTAATTAATGATCTTAGCCAGATCTTCTGGATAGTTTGCTGAAGCTTGCACATCAGCACTTGCTGCTTCACCTTGCACGTAATGGAGATGGCTTCTTTTCTTAAACCTCATGAACCAGCCTCTGCTGGCTTCATACTTTTCTTCTGCAGTTTCTTTATCTCTCTGTCTTCTTAGAATTGAAGAGAGTTAGGGCCTTTCTCTGGATGAGGCTTTGTCTTAAGGGAATGTTGTGGTTTGATCTTCTACCCAGACCGCTAAAACTTTCTAAATATCAACAATTAGGCTGTTTTGCTTTCTTACCATTCGTGTATTCACTGGAGTAGCACTTTTGATTTCCTTCAAGAATTTTTCCTTTGCATTCACAGCTTGACTAACTGTTTGGTGCAAGTGGCCTAGCCTTTTGCCTGTCTTAGCATTCAATGTGCCTTCCTCATTAAGCTTAATCATTTTTAGCTTTTGATTTAAAGTGAGAGACATGTAACTAACTCTTCCTTTCACTTGAACACCTAGAGGCCATTGTAGGGTTATTAAGTGGCCCAATTTCAATATTGTTGTGTCTCAGTGACTACAGAGGCCCAAAGAGAGGAAGAGACTGCCTGGTCAGTGGAACAGTCCAAACATACACATTTATCAATTAAGTTAGCTGTCTTAGATGGTTGCAGTTCATGGCATTTCAAACAATTACAAGAGTAACATCAAAGATCACTGATCACAGATCATCATAAGAAATATAATAGAAAATGAAAACTTTTGAAATATTGCAAGTATTACCAAAATATGACCCAGAGACACAAAGTGAGCAAATGTTGTTGGAAAAATGGCACTGATAGACTTGCTCGACTCAGAGTTGCCATAAACCTTTAATTTGTAAAAAAAAAAAAAAACACAACCCTGCAGTATCTGCAAAGTGCAATAAATTGAGGTGTGCCTGTACATGATTCAAACAGCTTCCCATTCATGTTTGAGATTTTGGATGTTAGGTTTTTCTGAGACTTCCATTTTTCATACTGGTGTTTGGTTATATAAATATATAATATATATATTTTAACAACTTGAGCATTTTTTCATCATATTCTAGATACAATACAATTACCCTTGAGCCTATATATGCTTTGTTTTTAGGCACTTTAATCTACCTGTAAAGCCTCAAACATTTAATATGGATAACTATGTCTGAAGTCAAGCACATTACATTCATATTCCATTTTAAGCCACATATATTAGATGAAATGCATAGTTTTGTGAAAATTCAGAAGTCAAGTCAAAGAGTAAGATACTTTTTACTAAATCATCTTCTATACATGTTTTTTAAAATTAAACTACGCACAGCTCTTTGTAATTTTTATGTTAATTTTTATGATACCTTTTTAATGTATACTACACGTGGCATAAATATTTTCTCTAGAGGCAAAGAAAATGTCCAAGCCCAATTTAAAAATTAAACTATGAAAACAGTTTCTCAGTTTCTTTTTGATTTTTGGTACTTGAATTCATATAAGAAAGCTTTCAAATTTCAAGTATCTCAGTAGTAGGTAAGTTATTAATGGAGGAGTAGTGAAAGTATACTTGGGTTTTTCCTGCCAGATGACTTTCATGAGCATTTTAAATGCAGCAGTATTTGAAAGAACATAATTAAAATTGACTTAAAGTTTTTACTCAACATATACTATCATCTGTCCTGTGGACAGAATTGTGGAGTGACTTTGATACAGTGTTGGGTGAATGCATTATAATTGCACACCTTTGGGCGTTTGCATTACTAGTCTTAGTCAACACTGATTGAAGAAATACTTTCTGGAGTTTCTCTCATACCCATCTCTTTCATAATGTTTCACCCCAGGAGGGTTTTTTCTCCCTCTTTGGATAATTGTCTTCTGAATTCTGTGAGAAGCCAAAAAAGGCCTCCGAGCTCAGGTTCTCCTCCATGTTGCCCCCAGCTGGGTCCTAGCTCACCTTCCTTCTCCAGAATCCAAGAAGTTGTCAACCTAAGATTTTGGAAGCTCATGTACTTGCACAGGGCACATGTTCAAATGGACCTTGAATCCATGGCACATGTATGGTTTGTGACCAAATAATCTAAGATTTTCAGTGGGGAATTGTGAGCTTGGACCTCTGAAGTATATCAGACTGGGAAGGTGGGCTCAGGCTAGCTTTGTCAAATCAGGATTTTGCAGCCCTGGTGATGGTTCTACAACTGCAAGATGCAGACGCCCACCTCAGGGCACTGGCTTCTGGTCTGTAAGATAAAGCCCACACTCCTTGGCCTGAATGTCATGGCCCTGCATGGCCTGCCCTAACTTCACTACCTAGCCTCTTCATTTCGGTTCTTGCCCAGGAGAACATCCTGATCCCTGAGGACAGGGTTTTCCTCTTCTAGGCTTATGTAACAAGTTACCATTTTCAACAAGTACTCATTTTCACTTGCTTGCTTTATCTCCTCTTGTAAGCTTTGTTCTAGAAGAACGATCATATGCCTTGATAGTACCTACCAGGCTTTTGTACACAGTGATCCTTAGTGGAGTTTGATGAGTGGCTGTGTGTGTCCTCTTCCAGCCTTAATTAATTATCTGTTGGTGGTGAGTGATCAGAACTGCCCTGAAGTGTGTATAAAATGATAGGCAGTCCCTTCATGGTATATGTCGCCAGATTCAGCAAATAGACTCCAGTTAAGTTTAATTTCAGATAAATGGCAAGTAATTTTTGTTTGTGTCTGAAATACTGCATGAAAATATTTATACTAAGACATTATTCATTGTTTACATGAAATTCAAATTTAACCAGACACTTTGCATTTATCTGGCACTCCTACTTCTTTCCCTTGGCCAAAGTGGCATCAGGGCTAATTCAGCTCTCCAAAAATGTCATCCCTCCATTTGGTCATAGACTTCCAATGTATGATGTTTCCTTAAGATATACATAATCATGGCAGAAGTCACACCACACCTGGTACTGAGCACTGTGCCAGTCACACCGAGAGCGTAGTAGAGGAGGTGCCTCGGCCTCTTGGTGAGAGGCCACATTCCAAGGGAAAGGTTAGTCAGTCAGACATCAGAGGCACAGTGGTGAGGTGTGGTGAGCACCTGAAGAGAAGTTACAGCTTGTCCCTGGGCAGCCTGATCTAGCCTTTTGGATCCTCCAAGGGGGTGTCTGAATTGAGATTTTCAGGCCTTGTGTTTTGAGGCCTGTGGTTGTAGCTTATTTGAGGAGGTGGAAGAAACCCATTGCAGTTCACTTAAAAAGCCGATGGTGGCCCAGGTTAAGGCAAAGACAAAGATATGTGGATCTTTTTTGTGGGGATGAAATTAAAGCCCAGTGTCTCAAATTAGGTTTCCTTGAACCTCTGTCTCCTGCTTCTGGGTCACTCATTCTCTTTAGACTGTGTTGCTTTGAGAGCAGCCTCCACCTCCTTACCACCTTCACTGAGCATCTAATTCTTCCTGACCACAGCTCAGATTAATGTCACCAGTGGAGTCCGAAGTGCCACATCCGTGAACACTTCCTAGGACTCACCTTACTTATTTGCATTTGACCCCTCCTTTCATGCATTATCTTTCCTTTCTCCTCTCTCTCGCTCCCTTCCTTCTTTCCCTCCCTCCCCTCTTCCCTCCCTTCCACAAGTACATTAGAGCCCCTAGAATGTGTAAGCTCTGCTCCCAGTACTGGGGGCACTGCAGTGAAGGAGTTGCCAAGGTTGCTGCTTTCCATGAACTTAACGATTGAATGAGAGGAGACTTGTACTCAAAGACAAAGTGCTGTCCCAGCTTTGGAGGAAGCCAAGCACAGTGCTGTGAGGGGGTGGCTGGGACAGTGAAAGTGGTGCCATCTGAGCTGACAGTTGGATGATGAGACAGAGCCAGCAAAGCAAAGAGCCAGGGCAAGCACTTTGCAGAGAGGCTTGCAAGTGCAAACATCATCAAACAAGCATGGGCTTGACTCATTTGAGGAATAGGAAACAAGCCATAGTTTCTGGGACAAAGTAAATTTGGAGGAGAATACTATAGTCCATGGAAGACACAGGGAGGAGATGGCAGTCTGGAAGTCAAGGACAGAGGCCTCACCGGAAACCAACCTGCTGACACCTTGGTCTTGGACTTCTGGCCTCCAGAATCTTAAGAGAATAAATATCTGTTGTTTAAGCCATCTTGTCTGTGGAACTTTGTTGTGGCGGCCTTAGCCAATTCACACAGCCTTCCTGTCCTGTCCACTCTCCTTGTACAAAGCCCAAACCCATGGCTTCCGCCAGCACACTACAGTGAGCCCTATGTCTGTCCAGACTGGTACAGGCCTTTCCCACACACCACCCTGCTCCTCCTCGTGAATCTACTGCCTTCGTTCACATGACTGCCTCCCTCCCATGTATATAGTTGTCCTTACCCCAAACCGGAAGTCATCCTAAAGATCTTCCCTCGTCCTCCTCCTCCTCCTCCTTGCCCCCACCCCCACAGCGAGTCTAGAACTAGCTGTTCCACTTCCAGAGACATCAGTCAAATCCCTGTTTCCGTATCCATCCCTATTAGAGTCACCTATAATTTGGAACTTTATTATCGTTATTTAGAAAAAGGTTTTTAACCTGTCTGCAGTGTAGGTATTTGATGGCACTTGTGGTTTGTATGTTACACTCTGATGGCACAAAGTTTTTACCACCATTCAAAATATAATCTGGATCATGTTATTCCCTTGTTCAAATGGCCTGACAATAAATTCTAAATTTGATGCAAGTGCATACAATATACAGACACCTTTACAGTCCGGCCCGCCTCCCTATTTCCATTGTCTCCTGTCATTCACACTCCTGTGTCCTCAGAGCACCAACCTATTTCCCATTGTGTGCAGTTCCCGTGTTTTGTCATCCTTCTGTACTTCTAAATACATATATTTTTAATATATTATATATTAAATTAAATATATATTTTAAATATATATATATATTTTTAAAGATTTTGTTTATTTATTCGAGAGAGAGAGAGCATGAGTGGGGGCGGGGGGGAAGAGGAGCAAGCAGACTCCCTGCTGAGCATGGAGCTGGATGCGGGGCTTGATCCCAGGACCCTGAGATTATGACCTGAGCTGAAGGCAGATGCTTAACCCACTGAGCCACCCCCACCTTCTAAGGTGCCCCATCCTTCTGTACTTCTATACATGCAGTTTACCCATTTGAAATTCACCCCACCTGTTCACTCTAGTTTCTACTAAACTTTAAGCTGCTTAATATAAAGACCTTGTCCTCTCATCTTATCCTCACCAATTAGTTTTCAGTAGTTGCCCAATGAATTTTGTTGGGGTGAATAGTGAATGTGTCCTAAAGGCCTTAGCTAAGTGGTTCTCAAAAAGGGGGGTGATTTTGTCCCCCCAGGGAATATTTGGTAATGTCTAGAGACATTTTTGATTATTACCTCTGCTGGATCAAGGCCAGGGATCATGCATCCTACCATGCATGGGGTAACAAAAAGTTATCTAGCCCAACATGTCAGTAGTGTCGATTTGAGAAACTCTGCCTTAGCTTCTGTCCCTTAGGGAGCTGTCCTTCCAGGCCAAGCTCCATGCCCCCCCGACCCCTCTGCTTGGGGCTTTGTCATGGCTCTTAGGAAATTACTCCCTGATTGTAGCTTTACTTTTCCATATCCTTCCGAGATTGTGTTCCTTGAGGCTGGGAACCTTTTGTGCCTTCACTGCCTGACCCATGGCTGAGGAAATAATAGCTGAGTTAGCATGAAGAGAGAAATGAATGGTAAAAGATACTAATGCCAGTTTTGCCTCTGCATTTTAAATTTATACCAGCTGTTCATCTCTGTGTCTGGTAGTTATGACTGGAAATGCAGAGAGGGGCCAGGTGGAGTACGAATGGTGAACTATGCAGAAGCCTCCTGGCCAGGACACTAGTGCCGAAACGACTCTAGGTGATTGGCACTCAGGCTCATTTTGAGAGTCATTTCTACTCTGTATTAGCTAGAAGTCATATGGGAGACGGTGGAAGAAATAAAAGGGAAAGCACTGCTGCCCAATAGAAGATTCTGCAGTGTTAGAAATGTTCTCTGTCTGCAGTGTCCAGTCCAGTAGCCACCAGCCCCAAGTGTGGCGAGTGCAACTCAGGAGCTCACTTTCCAATCCTGTTCATTTTAATTAAACTTAAATGTCACCTGTGATCTATGCTTACTCTAATGGACAATGCGGCTCTGACATCTTTTTGAGGCTGCCCACCACACAGGGTGGTCTTGGGATCGTTTTGTTCATTGTATCCCGGTTGATCTTGGGCAGGGAAGAATGGTTAAGTGACACAAAGTTCTAAAAAATGAAAAAAACAGTACAGTGGGGGAAAACAGTCCGTTTTTCTAGAGTCACTTCTTCAGTGTGTGGCCGATGGAAGTCAGGCTCAGCTGGTCAGGAGTCAAAAAACATGACAGGCAAGCCAGGCACCACCAGCCTCACACCTTCCCAGATTCAGAGCCCATGGGATAAAAGTATTCCCACTGCCAAACTGCGCCACACTGATGTGCTGGAAGGACTCCGAGGGCCTCTCTGACCTTTGTACAGGTTCAGAATGTGCCACCTTCAGATGGGGATGAATATAAATTAATTCTAGAAGAGATCAAATT
>NC_138376.1:21128732-21156445 GCF_054177405.1 Leptonychotes weddellii | reverse complement strand
AAAAAAAAAAAAAAAACAAATAAAATAAGTGAAATCCCATAGCCCAACCAGCAAATATATTTTGAATGTCCATTGCTATAATCTCAAACTCCATGGAGCTCAAAATCTTTTGCATAAAAACTTGATTTCTAAAAACAGGATTTTTTGTTTGTTTGTTTCTATACTATTTCTTTCTAATGCTTTTGGCAAAGTAGCCGAGTAGTAGTATTTTATGTATGTTTATTCCCTTACTAGATATCTCATTATGGAAATAAAACAATAGATGTAATATCTTACTTTCTATATAAGAAAGATTTAAGTGAAAATGAGATAAATGTATGTTTCAGTATAAAGAAAACACTAAGCAGTCTTTAAGATATTTAATATCATTATTCCCTCCTGTTCTGTTAATGTTTTGATGTTATTAAATGTTTTAATATCAAAATTAGATGGTTATTTAGGGAAGGAAAATTTTTCTGCAACGAGATTATTTTCATAGAACAGTATTAATGTAAGTCTGTAAATCCTTTTGCTTGTAATGGCACCATCATTCTTCCAGTGGAATTCCCCATGGCTTTTCTCAGAGTGGCAGTCAGATCAGATTAGAAGTGTGAGTAAAATATTATTGCAAACAATTAAAGCATTAGGCTCATAAATTGATCAATAATTTTTCAAGAACATGATAGGTCATGATTTCACTTCATTGAAGAAAAATGTGATAGCTAAGATGAAAAGACAGGTTTATTTTTGTGTTAGGTATTCTGTGATTAGTTAATTAAATATTTTCATCGGTTAGAGTGACCTCTTGTCTCTCAGCTATGTATTGACTTTCACAACCGTGCCTTCCATCCTTCTGATTGCAGTCAGGAGAAATCAGATTCTGCTCAGCCACCTTCAGGCTGCGTCTTATCTAACTCAGAAGTACCTTCCTTCCAGAGGGCTTTCTTTGGAGAGGAATATCACTGAGCTCCCGTGGTCTAAACCCAAAGGTCTCAGGTTTGTAAAAAGGTTCATGGCGGGTCAGATATTTTTCAGTATATTTTTTAAAGGGTTGCTTGAGCTAATTTAATTTCTTATATTCATTAATTCCTCTCCTTCCATCTCCACCCCCCTCTGAATAAACGGCCCTTCACATGAATCCAATTTAGCTTCAATGCACCTTATTCACACTGCCTTTTATTGCAAGCCACATTCCAGCCAGCTGTAAGATTGCCCGGCTGCCTCAGGTTTCCCGATTTAGCTCTGGAAATGATTTCAACATGGCAAAAACTTTTCACTGGCCAATTTGGAAAACAGGATTCAATTTGTGAAGAAAGCCCAAAATGGCTAATGAAAATGAAGAGGACGGATAACATTGGGACAAGGGTAGACAGTCAGAGCAAGGAGATGAGAACCCCTTATAATCCTCTAACTGGTGTTCCTTCCTTCTCCCCTACCCGGCCTCTGGTTCCATATTCTTCAACTGAGGTAGGAGGGGGAGGAGAGGGGGGTGGGGGGGGGGAACTGAAGCTGAAAATCAGTTTTGAGCCTTGCACTCTTGTCACTCTCCTTGTGGCTTCTCTTCTTGACTTTGGTTTAATTGCAGCACTGGTATAAACATGGGGCTCTCTACTGGCAGCTGGAGGGGAATGGGCAGCAGCACCCAGGATGACAGAACCCCAGGCAAAATTGCATGGTCTTATCTGGGAGCAGCCATAGGAAGGGGAAACAGTTTGCAGCTGTAAGTGAGAATGCATATCTAATCAAAGTAGGCCAAGGCATCAAATGTTCACATTTACATGGCTGGAGGTAAAAAATAGTAACACTTCCCTTTTACAAACACCATTGAACTTAAAGCCAGCCACCCTGCTAAATTTGAATCTGTCTATTAGATCCAAAAGTTATTTTTAAGTAATTCATATGGGGTGTTAAATGGTTAATTAAAAGTGGATTTATTGTAGGCTTTGGTAAAAAGGTATGTGATTGAAATTCACGCAAGCAGATTGTAGGTTCCAAAGCCTGATTGATTTCCAAGTCTAGGAAGGATGTTCTTCTAGGTAAAAGTTGTGTGTGTGTCATTGTTTTTCTCTTTGGGTATATATACTTCCATCTCTCCCAAGAGAAAATAAATGTCGTATTTAAATATGAGCATAGTTTAATAGGTGCTATTTAGATCTCTACTAATGTCGTTTCTGCTATATATAAAGAATTTGTAATATCAAAAAAATAAGCAATCACATCTTTTCCTGCAGAGTACACTAATTTTGAATAATTTCAGAAGTCTAATACCTTCAGAAGTTAACCATTGACTGTAACAGTTTATACATTCAGATATATCATTTTGACATATCTACTAAATGTGGGTAGTCATTTGAATTTGTGGAAATCTTTGGTCTCACCATTTCAGCATCTAGAAGAGGTATTGATGTAGTCATATAAAGCTGGAAAAAAAAAAAAAAAAAGCCTGTCTGGCTAAATTAGGAGCTCAAATATTTATTAAGTTAATAACTACTTTAAAATAGATGAGACATTTTCTAATCATTCAGGACAACCCCTAACATTTTTGTAAATTAACACAATCTATTCTAGAAGTTTGGGGGTTAGGCTAAGAACATGAGTAGGCCCTTGCTGTGACACAGCCATTCACAGCACCAGTTTGTTCCACAACCCAGCACATTAGACTCCTCCGCTTTGACCATCAGAGGTGTGATAGCTTTGATTTGGAACAGCTCAGTTAGTACACCAGGTTAGATATGGATTTATTTCTCAACTGTCTAGAAGCCAACAGTAGTTGAACACTTGATTTAAGAATATATGAGAATGTAAAGGAAAGAATAAATAAATGAAAATGACTTGCAAAAATAGAAACTGTGGCTTGACCAAAAAAAAAAAGTAAAATCAGGAGTTTGCTTTGGGAAAGAAAGCAAGGCTTGATTTCTAGAATAATAGCCCATGCATTTATGATCAATTGGTTTTCAACAAGGGTACCAAGACAATTCATGTGGAAAGAACCTCGTACCATACACAAAAATTAACTCAAAAATGGATTGTAGACATAAATATAAGTGCAAAACTATCATATTCTTAGGAGAAAACATAGGAGAAGATCTTTCCAACACTGTGTCAAAATATTAAACACAGGGGCACCTGGGTGGCTCAGTCATTAAGTGTCTGCCTTCGGCTCAGGTCGTGATCCCAGGGTCCTGGGATCGAGCCCCACGTCAGGCTCCCTGCTCAGCAGGAAGCCTGCTTCTCCCTCTCCCGCTCCCCCTGCTTGTGTTCCCCTCTCTCGCTGTGTCTCTCTCTGTCAAATAAAAAAAAAAAAATTAAACACAGTTTACTTTATAAATTGGGCACACAAGAGATTAACAACAATAGCTAATAATACACTAGAATAATTATAACAATATACTGTAATAGAAGTCATGTGAATGTGGTCTCCATCTCTCTCTCAAAATATCTTATTGTACTGTACTTGCCCTTCTTCTTGTGATGACATGAGATGGTAAAATGCCCACGTGATGATAAGAAGCCAGAGGAATGACATGGGCACTGAGATGTAGCACTAGGCTACTGTTGACTTTCTGGCTAGACGTCAGAAGGAGGGTCATCTTCTGGGCCATCTTAATGGAAATTGTGGAGAGCGAAACTGTGGATAAGGCTGGACTGCCGTGCCTCTATGTGAAAGCATAGTATTCCGCCTTAAAAAGAATGAAGCTCGGGCGCCTGGGTGGCTCAGTTGGTTGGGCGACTGCCTTCGGCTCAGGTCATGATCCTGGAGTCCCTGGATCGAGTCCCGCATCCGGCTCCCTGCTCGGCAGGGAGTCTGCTTCTCCCTCTGACCCTCCCCCCTCTCATGTGCTTTCTCTCTCATTCTCTCTCTGTCAAATAAATAAATAAAATCTTAAAAAAAAAAATTAAAAAAAAAGAATGAAGCCCTGGTACAGGTGACAGCTGGGTGAACCTTGAAAAGATTATGCTGAGTAACGGAAGACAGACCTAAAAGGCAACATGTTGAAGGATTCCGTTTATATAGAACATCCGGAAGAGTCAACGCTGTAGAGACGTAAAGGAGGTGAGTGGTTGCCTAGGACAGGGACCAAGGATGGAGAATGACTGCTAACGGGTATGGGATTTCTTTGGGGATGATAAATGTTCTGAACTTGGATTGTGGTGGTGGTTGTACAGCTCTGGGATTATACTCCAGTCCCTTGAATTATACACTTTAAATGGGTGGATTGTGTGGTGGGTGAAGTATTTATCAATGAAGCTGTTTTTTTAAAAGAAATTAAAATGTTAATCTTAAGAAACCGGAAGTATATACAAGGGTGAAGTCCAGTGGAACCTGGGAGAGAGGTCTGGGCCAAAGGGAAACACATGCAGCTCTGTCTAGAGGAGTGGATGAAGCTGGGGAAGTGAATCAAGTATCCAGGGAGAAGGTGGAGTACAAATAGTGCAGTTGTGGGGGTGCAGAACCCGGGGACACAGCTATTTTTTTTAAGGACAGAAGTCAGAAAAATGGTCTGAGAGATAATGAGGGAACAGTGAATAGTACAGAATAATTGGAGGCAAGGAGAGAGATGGATTCACAGAGGAAGTAGTTTACAAAGGTAAATTTGGAATGACCAGATATGCAATTGACTTTGATGTTGGGGAGATTGTAATTTTACAGTTAAGTGCAGTGGAGGTGAAAGCCAGATCCAAAGTTTTAATGAATGAGGCTTAAAGAAGGTAGTATAGACTAGGTTTTCAAGGAGTTTGGGTGGAAAAAAAAAGAAGAAATTACTGAGGTTAAAGGAAGTTTCTGCTGTTGATAATGATAATGATATTGTTTAAAAAGGAAAATCTTAAAAAGATTTAGAGGTAGAGGGAAAGGAGCCAGAGAGGGGAATGACTGATAATTAGTGCAAAACAGAAGAAAACTCATTACAAAGTAAAACTCTGGATCTAAGCACTATAAACACTTAGTACCCCACCCCTACCCCCCTTGCTCCTTCTTTCCATTTTGGAGGTAGGCATAAGCTACAGTGTAAGTCTTTTTTTTTTTTTTTAACTGAATGAAAAATATACCTCAGCTGTTGATAGCCTGTCATTTTGTAAAGTGTTTCCAAAATCTGTGCTCTTTCTAACACTGGCTGGACTCTTACCAGTTAGAGGTTGGTGGTTTGGTAAACTCAGGGTCCAGCACTGCTTCTTCAGAGCTTGGGCACAATGTTGTAGACATCTCTAAATATGTAGTCTCAGTTCTAAAATGGTAGTAATAATGTCTGCTTGCAAGGATTTTGATAGAATTATTGGAAAAGTATTATTGAAAAATATAGCTGGTAAATAACTGGTAAAGAATAAAGCCCTAGAATAGACTGTCATGGTTTCCAATCTAGGGCAGTCTCACCATGCCTCTGTTTTTTCATCTGTGAAATGGGTAAGATAGGTCCACTTATCTCATGTGGTTGCTACAATGAGTAAATGAGAACATGTGTGTAAGTCCAGGGCCTGAGGCATCATTAAGTGCTCAATCATTTAAAGTGGGGGCAGCAGCTGCTGATATTACCACAACTCAGAGTGGAAATCTAAGAACAAACAGAAGAAAGAAGAAAAGTTTTCTCCAGTTGTTAATGAGAGCTAATAAGAATGAACTCTGCTGATTTAATCATTTATTCAAATTAAAGTCTGAAGCTGCTGTGATAAAGTTTACCATTTGCTAAAAGAGTCAAATCTCATCTTTTATTACAATAACCACACAGTACTACTTCTGACAGGCACACTTTAGTCTTCTTTTCCCCCTGTCATTGGTGTTGATAAGTGTAATAAAAAATACTAGTTTTGTTCTTGATTTTTAAAAAACCGTAATTAATTGCAATGAAGTAGATAAGGCACCAATGTGAAATGGTCATTGTTCACTGTGAAATTGCTGGGTCAGAGTAAGAAGCACTGACAAGTCATCCTAACAGTACATTTTCTTACTTAGGATGCTATTAATGAAGCTCCTATCAGATTTATATGCCACTGTAAGTGTAATGTCTTAATAATACAAAGCCTATTTGTGTTCACAACAACAGGGTCTCTAACTCATGTTTACCTTTCCATCTCTGATATGTGACAAAGTTATTTGATTTATTGCAGAATAAAATCTGTGCCATTTCTGGTCATTATCCTTTTTCCATTGATATTTTAGTGCTTGTTACAGTAAAATTCCAACAGAATTACACAACCGAGAAAGAATGAATTGATAGGTCCTAAAAGTATATACCCTAATGGATTTCTGATGGAGATTGAACTTGATGGCAGTATGTTAAGTTCTTGAAGTTGGAAATTAATGTTATATTTTTAGGGGACATTCTTGGCATTGCTTTTACCTTTTGGGAGGAGGGAAGGAGGAATATCATAACTTTTCTTCTTTTCTCAGACAAATGACCAAGCAGGAAATTTTTTATAAATTACAAAAACATTCACTTTGAATAGCATGCTGTGATTCCCGGCTAAGTCACTTTGGTTCACCCTGTCCTTTGCATTTCTGCAGACAGCAGTAATCAAAGCAGCATGGGAGCCACGCACAGTCTGATTTGTCAGTGTAGCCCCAGTCAGAAGTCTCCTCTGCTTGGGGGTGTAGAACAAGAGGAGAGGGCAAAGCTGGCCCCTCTGCTTGGAGCTGGATGGCCGTGCAGTGGCCTGGCTGGCCCACCATTGGAGTGGTTTAAACAAAGTCTGTGGCCTTCCTTCTCCAAACCAAAGGACGGGTGTCTCTTAGAGAATGGCAGGTGGGCGGCAACATAGGAGGATGGAAAAGGTTGGAGAGGAAGCAGACAGCCCACAGAGTGGCAGAATGGACTCTGCTTGCCCCTTGACACCTAGGGAGCCGAGAGGCCAAGAAACAATCATGATTTTGCCTCGTCACTTTCCACTGTGATCTTTATAAACTAAAAACACAAGGTTGTTTTTAACACTATGAAAACACTGCTTTGTCCCTTTGCCTTTGTAGTCTCTAGCCAGTGTCAGTTTAGATATATTCCACCATTTCTCCTACTCTTCCTTGGTATGAGAAAGTGACATAAAGTTCAGATTAAACACTTGACTTCTTTACTTGGATTTGCAGACACATTAATTTGATATATGATGAAGATAAACAAGCAGAAAGAGAATGAGTGGGAGAATCCACTTATTCTAAGATAGCTTTCCTTTTTCAACTTCAAAATGAGAAATAATTATATTTATCTCTGTAGCATGGAGATAACTAGGCTGTAAATTAATTTCCATGCAGGTTTTTCTAATAAATTACAGAGTTTTACTCTTTTCCAGAATCAGAAGTCCAATATGGCGTTTCTGGGTCAAGTGCTCTGGGCCTTCTGACCCTATTTCTTTATAACAAGGGCTTTATCCCCTTAAATCCATAAATTATCTGAAACATCCTTAACTTCTCTGAGGAGAGGTGCCAGATTGCTTAAATATTTCCTGTTTTATCAGAGTTCTATATTCATTTTTCACTTGTTTCAACATAGTTTCCTCCTATAGTTAAATCAGCATTTCAGAATTTAACATTGAGTAGGGAGCTTACAGATAAATGATAGAACTTTGTAGCTTAAATAGATAAATCTTGGGCCACTGCCAGTAGGTAAATAACTAACTTCTATTCAAGCAATTTAGAAGTGATCAGCTACAAGGTCGAGCAGCTCAGGGCACTGTAGCCTAATGCACTTTTTAATGAGTAAATCATTGCTAACTGGTGCTCTCACAATTTAACTCCTTTTTAAATATACTGCCCATGAGTTATGCCCCTAAAAAGCAAGTGAGGTACCCTAAGGGCCAGAAGGGGACTGAGAACATTTACAAATGAGCGTGACACTAATGTGAACCAATGGATTATTTGCATTCCACTGCTTCAGTTATCACTTAGTGGCTGCAGGCTCCGATGGCAAGCCTGAGGACTGCATTATGTTAGTCTCAAAAATAAATGCTAATATCTGTGATGTTTTCACATTCCCCACCATATTTGGTAAATTGTACTAGCTTAGCCCCCTAAGGGCTGCCAAGAGTCTTGTTGGCAAAAATGCCACTTTGGTGAAGACATAACTGACTACCAGTCCTATTTGTAGGCTTTCCCTGGTTGATGCCGCTGCATCATTTCCTTCCTATTACTCTGGGATTTGTGCTTTTTATTAAATGTTGACGATTTGAGTTATATATAAATCGCCCTCCTATATCACGTTTTCCTTTGCTGGTAGTGTTCTTTTGATCTTTATAATTCTTATAAAGGAAGCTCTCAGCTGGATCTGATTTTCACAAAGATATTTGATTGGGTACTTGGGACCAGTTGGTGAGAAAAGTAAAATGCAGGGGGTAGAAGGACAATGACTGAGTAATTCAAGTTCCCATGGGCAGGTTGATCATGGTCTTTTCCTTAAATTGAGGCTCTTGCTCTAATTATAATTCCATTATATCAAAATCTTCACTAATTAAAAATTGTATGGTAAATATTACATAGGTACTGTCTCGTTTAAAAATTCTAAATGAACTAGAAGTACAACTAGATTAACAGTTTTTAATAATTGAAAAATAGTTTTGACTAAATAAACATGTAATGGTGTACTTGAGTATTATAAATTTTATTTGGTTAATAAGGCAACAAAACATGAGATCAAAATTGCTTTTTGGTATATTTTATATCTAAATTAAATTAACATTAAACTTTAAATATTAATATTTTAATGATGGAACTTTTTAAATTACTAGCTTAATATACAAAATAATTTGTACATAGTTATGTAGGAAGAAAAGTCTCTAGGTACCAGGCGTGCTGACTTTTAGTTGCATCTCTGTTCATTAATCTGTGTGTGTGTCTATGCAAGTTAAAGACTCACCTAAATTTTTTCAGTAAGACAGGGTTTTAGAGTAGATATATGATATATCTGAGAGCCTTCCTAGCTTTCAAAATCTATTTTGTAATGTATGTAGAAAGATCTTTTTATTATTTAAATTAGTCTTCAAGATATTTAATTTGTTTCATTTTTCTTCTTTTCATTACTTTTAAAAATCCATTGATCAATATATAAAAAAGAGACCAGTGAAAAATTGTGATTAATTCCATAAAAAATTTTTTAAAAAAGGCCTAACGTGTATTTATTTTTAATGTCATAGATTGCATATGTGTAGAAAGAGTGACCTTTTCTCTTGGTAATGGCTTATACTGCCACTGCTAGCATAACTACTATTTTATGAGCTACTGTGAACCAGGCTCAGTGACATTATCCTAATTCGTTTAATCCTCACAACTATTTGCACGATATATGTTATTAACTCTGTTTTTTACAGATCAAAAAACTGGAGCTAAGCCCAAAGGTGTATAACTATAAAGACAAGGGAATTCTGAATTGGATAACCCATGCTTTTTTCTATTACATCATATTGCCTTATCCTTATAAATCCATTCTTGAATATCATCAGGTAATGAATTCAAGAGCCACAGAATTTTAAGATCCTATCTGTAGCTACGTTTATAAGCCATGCTTATCAAATAATCAGCAACAAAAACTGTGTTAGGATTCTCTTGATCACTGATGCTGACTGTAGGTCACTTGCCAGGTGTTGCTAATGGCATTAAGATTGAATTTTAAAGTTTTTATTTCTTTCCTAAGTCCATATGTGGAGTGTTTTCATTTCACTGTTTCTCTCTCCTAGTGATCCTAAGTCAGGATCATTCTAATTGCAAAATATGAAACTTTTTAGTCAACTAGTCATCCTATCATAAGAGCACCAAAAGAGCACTTCTGATTACATTTTGGTTTATTTCATTCCAGCCTTTTATTAATATTTGACACATTCACACATATATGTACATCCTCATACATGCTCGAATAAATGGGGGATGATTTTATTTATTTATATTATAACCATTATTTGTATTTCTAAGTAATTTTGCATCTCTATAAAACAACAACAATTTAATAGCTCTTTGGTCAACCTCACTGAGAGAACTGTGCATGAATTTTCTCTTCCTCCAGTTTTGAGGGACCACGAACTGTAAAGAATTCTCAGACCCCTGCTGCCTGGTAAATATGCTTTATTTAGACAGCATAAACTGTATGTTCCAGTTTGAAAATGCCACCCTGTGTTTTTAAACCAGTGCCTTCCTTGGTTGATTTAGAAAAGAAGTTCTAAAAATAAAATACTCACCATAAATAAACCTACTTATATGTGTGTTCAAAAATAATCATTTTGATTATCTTTTGTGGATGAAGGTTCCTTGACATAGGACCTATCTGGGAAAAGACTATTAACTTTTTCTGTGGCTGCAAGACTTGGAATCACACTGCTCTTTCTCTGTGGTTCTCGAAAGTTATGTAGGCTTCCTTCTACTTATAATCCTTGCCAGATCTCTGACTGTTGGTCGACTTGCCAGATCTTGAGTGATGTCTTTTGCTTCATCCTGCTGTGCATCTTGCAGGAAAGCAGATGCTCTTGACCATTTGAGTAATCTGAATCCTGTTATTTCCAGTAAACTCAGTAGGATTTCTGGGATGAGAGTTGGAGCAGTCCTGCTGAAACACTGAGATGAGAGATGAGAGATTTGCTGAAAAACAGAACAGGCATTTTTTGATAGATAAATTTGTCTCATTTATGTGGCTCTTCTCTTAATCGCATTTTTGTGTTTTTAAGTAAAACACAACGTTTCTTCAGATTCACTTCTTTTGGCTAGTCACTGTTGCCCTTGCAAGGCTGTGTGGCAGAGATTTATGATGATGCACTTTAGGAATGTATTCAGAATTACTTAAACCTATATTCAGCCTGCTTTTTGCCTAGAAAGTAAGCCATCTTAATTTCCAATCTCAGTTGTTTGGTTTTTTAAATCACTTAATGATTTTTTAAAATTTCTGGTCTTTCAAGTTTGATTTCCAAAACAGGGGCTTGGCTGCAAATAGGTTAAAATGTAGGTAGAATAGTATAGCTTCTCCTTTTTTGTTTGTTTGTTTGTTTGTTTCATCTCCATACTCATTTCTTTCATGTTTTGGATCTACGTCCCAAGTTTATTGCCTGTATCACTGGTTCTAGCTCCGCAGGAAAAGGCTGCTTCTCCAATATGTTCAGTCTACTTGATTTCTCAATGCCCTTCTTTTCCTCCTGCCTGTTTCCTTTTTAATAGATGAATGTCTTCTTTACTGAGAGGAACATCCATTTCCAAAGTTTCATCATTTTGCATCTAGGAAATATACTTCAGGAATTATTTTACCTTTGGTTCAGTCTAAAATTTTCAAGATAATAGGAAATCCTCTTTGATTTCTGCTATCATATCTCATATCTCATATCTCTTTCCTTACTAGTTCAGTTTTTTTAAAAGATTTTATCTATTCATTTGAGACAGAGAGAGAAAGAGAAGCATGAGCGTGGGGGAAGGGCAGAGGGAGAGGGAGAAGAAGACTCCGCACTGAGCTGGGAGCCCAACGTGGGACTCAATACCAGGACCCTGGGATCATGACCTGAGCCGAAGGCAGACACTTAACTGACTGAGCCACCCAGATGCCCTAGTTCAGTTTTTCTACCAAGTACTATCACTGTCTAATGGGGATATATACTTACTTTTTTAATTTCATTGTCCACCAGAATACAGCAAAGACCTTGTCATGGGTAGGCAGTGACTGAGATTTCCAACTGGATGTGGGCCATTGTTTCTGTTGCTGGAATTATCTTTGTTTCTAATGATTGTCGAAGTATATTAATGGAATTTGGTTGTCATTGGGAAAATACTGCACCAACCATATTGCCTTCGATATTTGCTTTGAAAAATACCATGTAAATGCCTACTTTCTAGTTACCCTGGCAGAATTAACCAACCGTAGCAGCTGTTTGGACATTAACCAAAATAGCTAGGATCCAAAACAGTGTGCTTACAATACTAGGTAAAGCAAGAGTACTAAGCAGTATTGGGTAAAACAAGAATAGTAAGCCCCAACTTAGCCCAGTTAATTTTTAAAAATTTTCTTGTAACCGTAAAATACTTTTGCAAATTTTCCTTCCCTTCCTTTTCATTTTCAGGCTCTGCCTTACTACCCCTATAATACAAGCTCTACTGAAGAAAATATATCATCACTTATTGTTGTTCACTTTCCCACATAGCAACTTAAATATTTATTGAATAATAAAACTAATTCATTATCTCCCTCTTCATGTTTATCAAAGAGCTTTCTACATCACCGATGTGGAATGAGGTCATATGTTCGTGACGCAAAATGAATAGTGCCTCCCAAGGCCCTTTTGTTACAGACCAGGGTCAACAGTGTTGTCTTCTAGAAGGACTATCCTGCCAGTGCCTATAGAACTTGCCCCCTCTCGGAACACTCTTCTGTGTCTCATGCACAACATCTAGATCAGAACTCACTACATCAAGGAAGTTTTTAAGAGATGTCTTAGAAATACAGCACATCTCCAAATTGACCACCTGAACCCATCTGTCCTGTGCTTGCCCTGGCAAGTTAGTGGATCAGTCTATCAGGGTATTTTCCATGAAGTGGGTTTTCTGCTACTTAAACACAAACAAGTAAAATGAGAGAAAATCTATAGTGAAAGGAATGTTCAATATTATATTATCTCAATATATTATCTAATATAAAAAACTTGGGTAACATGATGAGAAAGAAGAATACATTTCTGTCTTCAAGAAATATTTAGTTTTTTATTTAACATAAAAATGCCTATATTGATTCATAATTGTAAGTTCACTTGAAGTTTCCTTACCCAGCCAGCTTGCTTCCTTATTATCAGGTCAATATCCAAACTCTGCAGGTATGCATTTGAAAGATTTCTGAGAATTCTGAGAAACTCTACTTTCCTTAGTCCCCTTTTTAGTGGTTAGCCCCTCTTACAGTCAAGTCGGTCCTTCCCACTTATAGCTAAATAATTTTCTATATTTGTACCTAATACCTTTGTAAATAGAAAAACCCAGTGAAATATTATCTTTTCCATGTCCATAACTAGATTTTAGAAATAATCTTTGGGGTACCCGGGTGGCACAGTCAGTTGAGCATCTGACTATTGGTTTTGGCTTAGGTCGTGATACTCGGGGTCCTGGGATCGAGCCACACATCGGGCTCTGCTCTGGTCGTGGGGTCTGCTTAGGATTCTGTCTCCCTCTCCCTCTGCCCCTCCTGCTCATGCTGTCTCTCTCTCTCAAATGAATAAATAAATCTTAAAAAAAAATAACCCTTGAATTCGTTTTTCCTTTTTCTTTATTCATGACTTTTTGTAATATTTTATTTAGCAAATGTTTACTGAATGCCACCCATTTATTGAAAATTCATTGTTTTGCCAGGGATGGGTAATGAAATGAATAGAGTGTGGCCTCTGACCTTGCGTGGTCACCGTTCATGCTCAGTGAGATCAGTTACAGTAAGCGGCGGTGAGTGTGATGACAGCCCTGGCCCTGGGGATGTTTAGAAAAAGTTAGGACTGTTTCATACCCTACTTTCTATCATTTGCACTCTTGTGTACTGATCTACTGAGAAAATATTCACTCTTTTAGAGTCTTATTAATTGTATCCTTAAATGCTATTTTCCACATATCTAAGTGTTTAACCTGGTTCTCCACTAGATTCTGTGGAAAGTGCCCTGGGTTTGTTTAGACGTCAATTCACATTTCTAGGGGTTAAATCATGTCTGTTTAAGAGCATTAACATGTACATTGGCCTTTTTCATCTCACCCTTCTCACACTGCTGTGAGTGTAACTTTCTTTTTTCACACGACGTTCTGTGTGGCCAGTAGAAATGTTAGAGCATAGCCCCACAGGACTGGATGTCACACGTCCGCATCTACACAAAATGGAATACCTCTGCAGAGCCAAGAATTCCCCCGTGGTTGCTGGTTACGTTCTTGAGGGTTAACACATCACAACCTCCCTCAGAACACCCATGATTATAAAAATGGAAGGATATCCCTGAGCAATAAACTAATGTAGATTGTTTTACTAACTAAGGACTAACTGAGGACTTTTTAAAGAGATGATAATTCTGCACACAATTATGTAGTACAGATACTGGAAACAGGACGTGAGCCAGTCACATGACCCAGTGAGCTGAGAGTGCAAATAGGTGTGGCTGACCTCTAAATTGCGAAAGTTTGCTTCAAAGAGCAAAGAGGTTTGTGTATAGATCGTATAGCTTGTATAATTTTACTCCCTACGGGAAGCATTACTCAAAAAAATGTGAAATTGCTTTAAAATCCACCTCCTGGGATCTACATGGTAAAGATCTGTTGTGCCAGGTGGCCAACGGAGGAGTGCACCTGCCAGCCATTTTAGTCTTTAAATCTCTCTCTGTATATTGCAGAATACCCATGTTGGATGTGTCTAAAATGCATCTTCCCCTCCAAAATGTGCTTTTCTATAGATATCCAAAGTCAAAAGAGGGTAATGGACAACTTGACAAAAGAAGGTGTGCCTTCAATCCTTACCCTTTTTTAGTCCCCTTAATTTTTCCCATCAGTTCTGCTGAACATCTGGGAATATGCTGCAAACTGAGACCAGTCTTCTGTGGATCTGACTGTGAGACTTCAGGGAAGTTATGTGAATGCAGTTCCTCCCACCACAGGGTGGACGGCATTCAGTTCCAGCAGTGGGACTTCTCTGAGGTGACCCTGACGGGAAGAGAGAAGACTCGCCCTGCTGGTCATCAGCATGTCAGAAACCAAAGCTTGAGGCTAGCTACTCTTTTCTGTTATTCTGAGGACCATGGCTCCGCTGCAGAGGGGTAGCAGAAAGTCGTATTTCTCTGGCATTTTAGCCATGGTGTTCCCCAACATGTTCATTCCTACAAGGTCTCTTTTTCCTGGTTTGTTAACCATGGGAAGGGGTAATACAGATGATTAGGGAATATCGGTACATATGCGAATTAATGAGCTAATTTTTCACTAGAAATAAAGAAGGAAGGGAAGAATTTTGACCTCATGGTATATTCTAAGAAAGTTTGTTGAACAAACAAACAGGAATAATAGTACTAATACCTAATGTTTATATTTTATGTCAGAGTTTTGGGAGAGCTCTCCTGTAAGTAACCTCATTTAATCAGTCCTGAAGATAGCTCCATTAGTACTATTATTCCCATGTTAAGTGAGAGAGATAAAGATCACAGAAGTTCAGGAATTGTCCAAAAGCCAGGCGTTAACATAGGTCTTCTATTCCCAACCGCCTCCACTTTCTACCAGCCTGACACGGCAGCCTCCCCATACCCTGGGCATGGCTTTGTTTCTTTAACAAATTATCACACTCATTTTCAGAGTCTATTTATTACATCCTGAGGATTACATCCTTAGTTTAAAGATAATATAAATCAATAAATGATCTCTTATGTTTCATTTCAAAAACCTCTTTTTTTGGGGCGCCTGGGTGGCTCAGTTGGTTAAGCGACTGCCTTCGGCTCAGGTCATGATCCCAGGGTCCTGGGATCGAGCCCCACATCGGGCTCCCAGCTCAGCGGGAAGCCTGCTTCTCCCTCTCCCTCTCCCCCTGCTTGTGTTCCTGCTCTCGCTGTCTCTGTCTCTGTCAAATAAATAAATAAAATCTTAAAAAAAAAAAAAAAACAAACCTCTTTTTTTTCCTCATCACCATCAGCTCCAGAGCATAACAGAAAACACAGTCAAACCATATCTTCAGCCTTACTAACACCACATTATCTTTATTTTTTTAAATGAAGATACAATAAAAGATTGCATAAGGTTATTTTGCATACACATTTTAAAACATGAGATTAACAATGTGTTATTCTTACTTTGAGCAAATTTTACTTTGTCAGGTTTACTTTAGCATAATATTTGGCAAATAGAAATTGTGAAAATATATGGCAATACTACAAGGAACAATACATTGAGTATCTTGTGATATAATATAGTTACTTTAAGAATAATATTAAAGAATCTATACTCTTAAAAATTTGTAAGATTTCTAATCTACCAATGTAATTCTGGTTTTTAGTTGTTTTGAGTCAGTAACGGAAGGCCATGTGTTTTATTTCGTGTGCATGAGCACTCGTGTGTGTGTGTGTTGACTAAAATCTTTTTATAATGTATCTCGTGGCATTTATATACATTTAAAAATTATTTTAATTCTGACACTCAGAGATTGCATTGGTACATATTCTTCTAGACTTTATGTATACATATGCAAATAGAAAAAACTAAACATAGTTAAACAAAAGGTATACCAATATTTTCTGTAACTAAAATCTGAGTCACAAACACCAAAATTGATATTCTTTTAAATTATTTCAAGTTCATTAATTTGAAATAGCTCTTTCAACTGAATTTTTTGGATATTCTTATACTATTTTATAGTTTTATATTCTTTTTATTTTGGATTATATGTGCCCAAGAATAAGGAACCTCAAATATGAGGCAGTCACATATTTTCCAAAGCAAAGAAACAAAAAATGTTCTAAGCCAACTGAATAATTAAACATTGAGGAATGTGGACAAATGGTCAAATGACTGTAAGTGTTTAATTTACTAGATTAAGTATCTGTACATACTTTAAATAACATTAGAATATTTAGAAATAGTGGGGGTTCTTTCTACTCATATTTTATAAAACAATTTTATTCAATATCCTTAGACACATCTTTGATACCTCCCTGAGTCATCTGTTTCTTAGAGCACATCATGTTCATCCAGGGCTTTTGAATCCATTGCTGGTGCTGCCACAGGAAGGTCTGTCCCAAGCCACAAGTCTTCAGTGCATAACTTGAGGACATCTGCTATTTCATTCATTGCATGGATATATATAGTCATGCCTTCCATCCCTAATATATTGCTTTCTAAAGTGCTTTCTAAAGTATTGTTGACATCAAACTCTTATAATTATGAGATCATACTCGCAATAATTACAGCTATTTTTTTTAACCTCTTTTTTAAAACAGATTGTTTCATGGCCCCTTGAAGCATGGCAACTAGGATTGATTGATGTTTAATTAATGTGTCTTCCCTCTTGGTCAGCCACCCCAACACAGTACTTAGTGGTTCAAAATTATATAATTGAGAGGCTGCCCCATAATAAGCAGGGTTTTGCTAACACTCAAATATGAGGTGACCCCCCCTTTTTTTTTAAAGATTTATTTATTTTAGAGAGAATTCAAGCGAGCGCGGGGAGAGGCAGAAGGAGAGAAAAACTTCAGCCGACTTCTCCCTGAGCTCGGACTTTGAGATCATGACCAGAGCCCAAATCAAGAGTTGGATGCTTAACCCAGTGAGCCACCAGGCGCTCCCGAGGTGACTCCCATTTTGCTAAGGGGTATTAGCAGGAAGATTTGAAAGTTTAAACTGAAACTATGAAAAAAATGTCCACCTCTTCACTATTCTTTCTGTATCACCTCTTAAACTTCACATTTCTTCTGTTGAGTTTTTCCCATGTAACCAAAATAGCAAACTTGAACTCCCAGCAGGCCAAAGTGAACAACTAGAGTCAGGGACAGGGTGAGTCCTAGCACTGCAGGCCGGGTGGCTGTCCTGTCCCCCGTGGGGTGGCACACTTCTGTGCCCTGTGAAAGAGCATGGTGCCCCTTCCTCCTGTTGGCACGCTCGCCTCCGGCAAGCTGTAATTACAGCATGGCTCCGATGCAGCTGTGCTGGTGGGGACACGAAAGCACAATCAGTGGATTGTTTCCTAGGAGTAGAGTGAGTGTATGGTGTCAAAGGATCTCATGAGTTCTCATGGCTGCCGGTACTTCCAAAGAGGTTGACACTTGCCTTTTCTTCGCACCCTGTGGCCCCTCCACAGGTACGAGAGGCTGTTGTGTTCTCCTGCTCTCACTAGCTGCCCTGATGTATTCAGCTTGTCCTCCATCGGGCTGACCTCACGGAGGTACTTGAAACCAGATAAAGTAGGACCGTTATCACTTAAAAAGAAGTACACTGCTTCGGTGTTGTGGTCTCTCAGCTCTGTAGATAGTCAGCATCTTCAGCCTTTTCAGTCCTGTTTCCATCGTGCTTGTTTCTTCAGTGCTGCCTGAATATTGAGAGTGGTCGCTGGTATTTCATTTCTAACCATCTAAACTTGTTGTGGGCCCTGTTTCCAGGGAACAAGTGGCCCCAACGCAGGAGTCCCTCTGGGAAGTTGTGGCTCAAAATTCCATTCCTTTATTGAACGGGTAGTCGTGGCATTGCACTCTCCTTCCAAAGGGGGACCTGGTGATGGGGTTAAGGATGCAGATGTGGACCTAGCCCAAGTAAACGGAAAAGGGGTGTGAGTGGGTCAGGATGCAGAACACCCTCTGACCCACACAGTTCACATTGCAATAGATAATAACCACCCTGACAACTGCCCTTTTCATCTTCAGAGCGCCATACTAGCCTTCACTTAGTTCCTTCTCCCCACACCTCCATAAGGTAGGGTTTTATTACCTCCAGTTTTCACATGGAGACATGGGGTTGGAGTAAGCGACTTGCCTAAAGTCACCAGGGCTGTCCCTCACTGTCGGTCGTGTTTCTCTGTCCTTCCTCCCCTGGAAATAACTCACCCCAGACCCATAGAAATGTGGAGATAGTAGCCGTTCCCAGAAACCTGTGTGATGCAATAATCCAATTCCACTTGCTCTTAAAAACACTGTTGCCCGATTCTGCAGCACCGTGTCTGCTTACAACAGCAAAGCGCAGACTGAAAACACGTAAACAGCTGTTGGGGGCTGGGGCGGGCCGGCGGGGAGGCCGAGTGTAACAGAATAGGCTGCCAAATTCTTGGCTGCCATATGTGCTGTGTAATACTTGTCATCTCAAGTGAGTCATTAAAAGGTTTCCCCTTAATGGGGCTTTGAAGTGCTGGGACAGCTTGAGCGCATCTATAAATTGCCACAAACAGCCCTCTGACTGAGTTAGCTAATTGCTTGCTCTTTGACTTATTAGGATCAACTGAGTTAAATAATTTGTCACATGTGTGGCTCGTAATAAATAATGTGACTAGCCAGTTTGTGAGCTGTTTTGGTGATATATTGTATCCCTTTTGGATGTTGTCACATAGAGCTAGCAAATGCAGGCTGTTTTATTCATAGGACTATCATATCCCTGCATAAAGAGTAAGTTCTGACAGAGCAATTGGGGAAAAAAAAATTTAAGAGTCTGGTTACAAACCAGTGTGTTCATTTCATCTTCAGCCTTCCCATAAAGCATTAATCATCACTTCTGCTGGTTATTAGGCGTATATATCACACATCATGCAAGTCACAGGCGAAAGAATATAAATAAAAGTATTGAATTATTACCATTCGTACAGATCGAATCTTTATAGTTAAAATATAATCTATTGCTTTTGTGAGAAATAAGATATTCCTGCTAACAGCCCAGTGGATGTCCTCGGTAGCTCGGCACTGCATCCAGGCCAGCATTTATGCTGTGGGCAGACATTGGGCTGGATGCTGTGGGCCACACCAAGGACATTGTTGTCCACTGTTAGAAGACAGAGGGTAAGAAGTGGAAAAGATAGAACGAAGGGCAAGGAAAAGATTATTTTGTAAAAGGGGATGTGGGAAGATAATTAATTGTCCAATCATAAGGGTGGGAGTATGCTCTGCTACCTAGCAGTTAGAATTAAGTACTTCATTTGCCCAATAAATAATCTGGTACCTAAAGGTGCTCCCTGCACCACACAGACAGACTAAGTTGCCAGCACATCTGGACTGCCTGGCTGTGATAACAATATCATATATTTGTTCCCACTCAGGAAAGAAGGAAAAAAAGGGCAAGCAGCTTGCCATGTTGTTAATCTTAGTCTGGACTTTGTTCTTGTAGAAAGTATTATGTGACTAATAAGAAAAGAATTGAGCTGTTTTGTAACTATTTTTTAAAAATCTTTTCAGGAATACATCATAATTGGCTTTCCTTATTATTAGCAACAGCAGCTTAGAACAGCAATTTTGTTGTACTTAGCATAGAATAAATATATCCGAAATGAGGGAAGTTATGCTTTTCTTTTATAAAATTGGTAGATTGGTCCTTTCCCAATTTCATGAAGAAATAATTTCTGCAACAAATAAGAATAAGAGAAGTCCAGCTTACCAAAGGTTTCTTTCAGCGTTTCATTTCATGGAATGTCATTTCTAATTTATTTGCCTGTGCTCCCCAAAGCCCTCAATTGAAATAATAATAGCCTTGACTTACACTTTTATGGCAATTTTAAAAATTAAAATATTGCATTCTCTGTATGTGTTACTTCAAAATTAACGTTCTTCTGCTCTTTTCTCTAATGACCTATTCTTTTTCTCTCTTTAAATATATATACTTAGGGTTTTAATATATCTCTATGCTTGCACATTATCACTGGGACAACAGGCAATAAAAATGCCAGAAAGTCTCAAACAGTGAGGCCAAGAAGTCACAAACAGGCCCCAGCTGGAGGATTTCCAGTTTGTTCTCCCCTTTCCCTCCACCCCTTTCCTGGCCAGCCCTTTTTTAACCCATGGTACTTGGTAACTCTCCTTCTGGATGTTCACAGTGTAATTAGATAATGGTTTAAGTATGGAGGGTAGGGGATAGGGTTATGAATGGCTGTGTTCAGTTTGGAGAAGATTAGGTATTTGCTCTCTCCTAAGGGGAAGCCACCCAAACCTGGATTTGTTTCGTATGCAAAACAGTAAATGTCTGTGGCTGACCCTGACATTTATTATTGTAGCATATGGCATAGGTGACATTATCAATTCCCCGAGCCCTATTCATGTTTATTTTTGCTTACATAAATCCATTGGTAAATTTTATCATGTGTGCCTTCCATGAGAAGTGATATATAGGAAGATAAAACTATGGATATGGCTTAATTTAATTGTGTACGTTTCACATTTGTTTTGAACACTATTCCTAAATGACTTCTTAAATTTCGTAGGTATGTCTTGGGTGTAACAAAAATAATGATTCTATTAAAAGGAGTATGTGTAAGGAAAGGGGTATTTAAAAATATTTATCTCAAGGTAACGCACTGGACTGTATTTCCTCCTCTTAAAAGACAAAAGGTGCTGAGGTTGTACACACACAGCCAATCTGAGGCTTCCTCTTTGACAAGCAAAGAGCCACAATGATGATTTGGCTTGGATTGCTTGGCAACTGCTGTGTACACATGGGGGTGGGGGTTGAAGATTGAGATTGTGGATTGATTAGCACTGAAAGTACAAGCTGGATGCGGTACTCATCCTTAGCTCTTCTCAGTCATGTACAATGGCAGGTATGTCTTGGCTTTATATACAAGTGTGTCATACCAGTCACAGGGTTGTCATCCGGTAATGAGGAGCAAGGAGGGGCTGAAGGAAACGAGCATTGATTTACTGCTTATTTCTAAAGAAAAACTGCTGTAAAGTGGCCATTGAATTAAATCAAGTTAAGTGCCCAAGACAGCATGTTGGCAAACACAGTGGTGTCCGGCTGCTTGTCATGGCCTTGTTCTCCCCTCTACCCAGAAAAGCAAGCACCAGGTGTGATCTGCTCCTCCCCACCTGCAAGAGAGAGTAGGCGCCACTTCCTCTGGAGGCAGCCCATGGTAGAGAAGCATAATCAGAGACTACCATAACCTACAGCACCTGGTTGGTAGTAGAAGGACCTCCTCCAGGGCATACAAGTGCCAGTGACTGCCATGGTTTGTGGAAACACCCCAAGAAATCAATCTGCCTGTGCTTATGATGGTAGCACACCAGGAGGAAGCAGAGGGAAGTAGTTGGGGGAAGACCCCTCTTGTCATTAGCAGGTGTCCTCCAGAGTCTGAAAGGGGAAATAGCCCACTAAATGTTCCAAGAGAAGATTGTCTCTATCCCACAGTGTGGTTCTAAACATTGGGTCCTGTGATTTCTTTTTCTGCAGATTCTCAGCTTTTTATTTTTCCAACATTAAAATCTATTTTCTGCCTATAAGCGTTTTAGTCAACTTTCCTGCCCTACCAACAAACAGGGGTAAGATGGTCCCAGGTTTTTCAGCATTCCTAGCCATGTCAGAAATGTTACTGCGTGAACATCTAAAAGCTATGGCTCTCACACAGATCGACAATTCAGAATACCCACATACCAGACATTCACCAGGGAGTAAGATCTTGACAGCCCTCCCCAGCTTCTGCCAAAAGCAAGTCTGAAATCATTGCTGTTAAAAGCATGACACCATGCCAACCTCTTCTTTGCTTTCTAAACCCTCTATCTGCCTCAAATTAGATCACCCTAGAGAAACATACCTGAACCACATTTTCATTCTCTCCCCCCACCTGAATGGCCTGCCCTACGTTATGATGTATGGATGCCTTTGCCTTTTATTTAAGGGTGCTATTTAGAGAAACAAAAGACAAAAACTAAAGAAACAATTTACCATCTCCAAAGACACCTTTGAAAATATTCCCTGTTGTGTTACTCAGTATCCGTGTATAAGAATTCATGCACCTCTTGCCAGAGAAAAGCATTCCTGAAGAAGTAGTATTTTATTCAAACAGTATGAACTATGTAACCCAGTGAGGCTCCCTTCTTGCTTCAGTCGCATTATCCACTTAGAGACTAAGGGAAGCTTGACGTCCTGTGTTTTCTTCCTACTGTCACAGTATGGTTTCAGATCCCTAATTTAATATTTCCTTTTCAGGTTATTATTTCAATTTAGGCATTTTAAGATGTCTGAAATATTTTTGGGAGGAGGGTAGATAAAGTCAACGAGTCGTTGATTTTAAGTGAACATTTTAAACTTAAAATTTACATAAAGAGCCTACTCCTTATTTCTTTTTTGTTTTTTTATTTTATTGAAATATAAGTGACATACAGCACTGTGTAAGTTTAAGGTATACAGCATGATGACTTGAGTCATATATATTGTATATTGCAAAGTGATTACGACAAGAAATTTAATTAACATCTATTATTTCATATAGATATTAAAAGAAAAAAGAAAAAAAAATGTTTTGTGTGTGTTTGTGATGAGAACTTTTAGGATTTACTTTTCTTTACAACTTTCAAATATACCAAGCAGCACTGTTACCTCTAGTCATCATGTTGTGTATTTCATCCCTATACTTATTTATCTTATAACTAGAAGGTTGTCACTTTGTACTCCTGATGTCAAGTAACATACAAATATTGCTTTTTAAGATTCTGGGTTATTCAGCTATTTTACCTGGATATTGATTATCTGGCTACTCAGTCATTTGTAATATACTCTGTCCATACTTTAGCTATGATGAAACATTTATTTGTAACCTTTGTAGCAGAGGGTACTAGAAAGAGGAGGCCTAAACTTAATTCAGAGATTTAGGAATGAATCCCAACTCTGCCACTTTTGACAACTCCGAGGTAAATTTCATCATCTAGAAAATTCTCTTATTCAAAGAATCTTTAAAATTATTAAATGAAGTAAGGACTATAAAAATGCCTATCTCAGTACTCTGCAAAATAGTGTTCTTGATTTCCTTCCATCCTTTTTTGTTCCCTGAGTTTGAGACAATCTTGCGATGAAGTATACTCAGCTTATGAAACTAATTCAACTCAAATGACTGCTGTCTCCCTTGGGTCAACTGTCTATTGGCCTCATATTTATTAATATAGAAAACTATTTCCCAGGTTACCTGTTTACCCACTTAGAAGAGATGGGTGAATCAATTTATGGGTAAATATCTCCTGATTGCAGAACAACGATTGAGAGGTAAAGTTAATATTTAGGACCCTACTTTCTTTACCTCCTCAGGGGGAAGAAAATACCTACCCACAGGTGTGCAGGGATGCCTACAACAGTGGCTGATTGGTGGTAGCGTGTTTCTCCCACCTCCATTCTGCCTTCCGTTATCAGTATTCCTACAGGTGTGTTTTCTTAAAATTTTCATAAACCAATTTTAGCTTTTATTCTAATTTGTCTTCTCAGAATTCTCCTTGATTTGCTGATTTATTTTTATTAAACATCTTAAAGCCATACTTTTTTGTAATTCAAAATTACTCAAGCAGTAGAGGGAAATTTCCTCTTATCTCTTTATTCTCCAAGATACGTGTCCATGTGTTTCTAAGGATCTTTATGGCAGGGTCTTTCTTGTGCAGTGCTTAGAGAAGCCTTTCAGGTTTGCATTTTTAGGTGGGGTGGGTGTCAATAAGTTGGCTAGTGTTAGAATGCATAGTGTTCTGGTGGTCTGAGTGCACAGTGTTGTAAAATCCAGATGAATGGATTCTGGGTTGGTCAAAATTATTTGTCTATATTTGCCCACACACTCCACCAAATCTGTCAGATACAATCCTATTATTACCTTTAAATCTTGCCTAATTGCTTGTATTACCCTATTATAGTATAAATAAAATGTATCTTTGTTAACATTTCAGAGGGGAGAAAACCTTTTTCTTTCATAGGAAACATATTAAGATTATTTTATGAGACTTATTTAACCACTTTTTGATGTAATCCTTATTTTGACTCTATTAGTGTGCCCTTTAAGAAAATGCAATGTGTGAATATTTTAGCTTTAAAAAATTGTCACAAATTACAGCTCTTTTGAGTTCGAAGTGACTTTTCCATCCATTAAAAATTCACCAGAAAATCATCAGAAGGAAACACATAGGGTCTCTATAAAGTTATTGCAAATAAATTGGGAAATGTGGCAGAGTACATCCATACAATTTGTCAGAAGCATATTTTGGCATAAACTGAAAGACAACACTGATTTTTTTTTACTAATTTTTGGTATTAATTAAAAAGTTAACAAAAACTATCAATGTATTAAAAACTAAAAAATATATTTATGTTACCATTCCATGAGGTGGTTTGCTGGGTGCTTTTTTCTTCCTGAAAAGGACATTAGCACACCATCCTAACCGTGCAATATGTACTACCCAGAGGGACTTGGGGATGCCCTTGGGGCACTGGGGCCAAGGACACCAGGTTCTGCAGTCTCTGTTTATACTGGCTTCCTGCTCTTTTCGGGGGATGATGATGATGTAGTGTGGCCCAGAGCTCTTAACCAAAACCAGTTTATTGCTTTGCTCTTTCAAAATTAAGAATAAAGCCTGTATCATATAGTTAGTAATTAAAAAAAAAAACTTAAATGTTTTCCTTGTCATGGTCTCAAAAGATTTTAATTGTTGAACTTTAGTAAGCAAGTTAGAGTAGACCCATTGAATTGACAGCTGGTCGGGAATAAACTGAGGCCCACTCTTTAATAAATAGAAAACCAAACGATTAGCAGCAGAATTAGCTCATACTCACAACTAACTACCTGCTTTCTGTATGGCACTCAGTAGCTCCAACCACTTAACATTTTTAAGCCTTTTTTCCCTTCTGTAATGTAAACTCTGTGAAGCTCAGGCTTTTTTAAAGTGTATACCCTTCTCTAAGTAAGCTTGATACAATAAAACCTTTGTTCTCTGCAGCATTGCAGATTCATATATGTATATACACACATGCACTGTCTAATATTTATCTGGTCTGGAATAAGCATTAATCTTTAATTACTGTATAAACATTTTAAACAGGTGTGGAATAACTGCACTCTCAAAAATGCAGTGTTTATCTCCTCACTGCCTGATGGCTTTCACCTCCCTGTGCTTGAGGTGGAAACGGAGAGGCAGTGGGTAAAGGGCAAAGAAATGCCCCAAATCCCACATGAATCAGAAATTTCCAGTTATAAATTATGCACCACCATAACATCCTTTACCACAGTTTGTGAGCCAGGAATTGAGTTTGAGGTAGTTTATAGGAGAAAAATGTGTTTTTCTGTATGGGTTGGGGTGGTGGTGAGGAGGTTAGGGGTTGTGTATATATCCATGCATTTTTTTTCTTCCTGTGGATTGTACACTCTCAGCCGCCTTTTCTCGGGGCTGTGCACGGAGCCTGTGGTGTGAGGAGATATAAAGCAGCATTTTTCTAACTGCCTTGGAAACAATGAGGGCTCTGTTAACAAGAGCCCAAACCTCTGCAGACGGCCTCGCTGGTTGGAATGACTGGTGAAGCCCAGGTTCAAAGCCATTGGTCTCCAAGTGCTTTAATTCAGCATTATTTTTGCTTCTCTAACCAACCTTTTTTTTTTTTTTCCTTTTTTCTTTCTTCCTTTCTTTCTTTTTTTTTTTCCCCCCTTAGTTAAACCTTCTGAGGTCTCCTTGTTTGGTTGGGAACTGAGCAGTGACTTTTTATAATTAGATTACAGTTAATCAAATGAAGTCTTGGATATTTTTTAATGTCATTTAATCTCCTCCTCTTCCCCCATGGATTTTATCACCCTGGCTTAATTTGTTGCAAAATTTCACCTCAATTTTGCCTGGTTCCATGTTTTCCAATTTGAAAAAATAGAGGACAGCAGGTATTTTCAGTCATCTTTGTTTCTCCTTGAAATAAATACAAACTCAGCTGTGTACTAGACATTATACCAAATAGTTGTCATCTTCCTACTACTTTTTCTACTATTACAAATTTATCAGGTTGGAGAAGTAAGAAAGGTTCTGTAATCAAGGACAAAACAGGGAAGAAAAGGTTATAAAGAAACCCATAGTTGAGAAATATTTCTTACAGAAAGAAATTTATGTCAATGTAAGTGCAGGCTGATTAAGTTAAGATATTTCGGTCGGTTTCACATGATAATACTGTGAAGAAAGAGGTACTGAAGAATGTGGATATGGTGAGCACAGATGATGGCATTTCTGTGGTCCAGCAATAAAAATTTAAGCATTCTCTCTTGTTCAGTCAAAATTATATTCTTTATATTATGTCTTACAAATGAAATTTGAAAACAAGGCGAAGGAAATAGTTCAGAAATATTTCTTATATACAACATTGTTGTAAACTCTAGATACTGTGTGAAGTTTGACTTTACTTAGAATCTTTCTGTGCTTTTGGTCTGGAGGGAGCAGGCAACAGAGGCATCAGGGGTTTGCCGCTTAGCTTCAGTTTGACAAGGGTACTTTCTACGGCGGATGAGGGGGAGATCAGGTTTCCAGTTTGTTAGGCTGAAGGCAATGGGGTTGTGTGCTGATGGGTCTGGTTCTGATTTTTAAGTAGTGTTAAAAAGGTCAAGGTTCACATTTTTTTCATTTTATCCTGAGTTCATCACCAGCAAATCTGCCTTTGCCACATTTAGTACACACTACTAAATGAATGAAGACTAGGAATGGGGATCACAGATTTGTTTCCACCCCTCTTATGTGCTAACATACACCAAATAAAAAGAAAAATTCATGTCATTGCTCATTGACCCATTGCTTCATAGTTTTGACTAAGTAGTCTAATAATTAAAATGTTCAGTTAACATTTCTCATTTATAGTAAAAATAATTTACTTCTAACCTTTGAAAAAAGAATTGAATGCTATTTTATTAATTTATTATTTTTCCTTCGTCACAGTTCTTTAAATTTATACTTCTATTTTTAAAAGTGCTGAGGAACTATATTATGTAAAAATACATGGTATTGAAATTCCCTATCTTTTTTTCTAATACAGAAATTAATAATAGCTTCTCAAATCCGTGCTTTGAAAGATTACTCAAAGTAGCATTCCTATGTAGTAATACCAATAAATAATAAGAAAAGTTTATATAAATAACTCTGATTTCTATGTGTCTTATCTTCAGATTGTTTTTGAATTGATAATAAAGTAAAAAGCACATTTCTTATTTACAAAAAAGTGACTTAAAATTTTTATAAATAGAGGGTAATGATCTGCCCTTCTTAGATAACTTAATTTTTTATCAATTGAAAATGACCCGTTTTTCTTCTGCTGGCTTATAGGCTAATTTGCTTGAAATTGGTTAATGTTGCTTTAAAGGATACAACTAGAAAATAAGGTCTCAAACTCATTTTTAAATTTTGTGATAACTGCAAAC
>NC_138376.1:21111667-21128232 GCF_054177405.1 Leptonychotes weddellii | reverse complement strand
GCCCCTAGGACTCTGTCTTTTTCAATTGTCTTCTGTTCAAGGTGTGTTTATGTAAAGGGAGAACCACTATTTTAGTTTGAAATATTAAACAAAATAACTTTTACTTCTATTTCAATACCGATGGATCACCCACAGCCTCTAAAATAAATAAATGAGTTTAACTCATCAAACAAAACCTTTTTATCATCTGGTTTATGAAGAAGGAGAAGTCCTAGTGTAGAAATATCTGTTCTTTCATCATCATTATCTCCCTTCCCCTTCAAGTTATTTTCTGTAAATCCCAGTAAAATATTCAAAGGTTTAAAGTATAACTAAAACTTGAATTGTTGGGAAAGTGGTTGAAGCAAGTGTTCTCTCTGCAACTCTTATTATTTTAAAGTTTGTGTAATTTTTATGTTCTCTGTTCTTAAACTTATTCAACAATATCTGCTCTTCAGTTTGAATTTTAACAAAAAGAATTTTCAGCAGAATAGGGAAAATGTATTATGTCCTTGTAATCTAGACTAATGTTTTCAGAAGAAAAGTCAAATGGGACCAAGGGTGTTTATAAACCCTTAGACTTACTTGTGATCAGGGACTTGACAGACAGCCTCTGTCCAGATTCTCTCACACCATTCTTTTCACAGAGGGCTATGGCAGCCAGTCAGAGGGCTAATGTAGTGCCAGACCACTCACAGCCCATTAGCCAGTTTCCCTGTGACCTATGGGTACTTCTTGATTTTTTCACTTTTGCCGGGGAGGGGAGGTTTGCAGTGATGACCTTTAGCCACTAACATTTCTGCTTCATGCCCTGAAATCAGAGGAATTGGATCAGCCTATTTAGGGCTGGCAATCTGGCCCTGTAGGCTGCTCTTTTCACAGGAACCAGGTTCTCCTGATTTCCCTCTAACATGCACAGCCCAAGATGCTTACCCTACTGGCTATGTGGCCAAATTAAATCTCCTGGAGGTTCCCCAGGTGCACGAAACCGGAGTGGTCTTTCCTGGTTCCTATTCCCCGAGGAGTGCACATCTCTGAGATGGGACAATACCATTGCCTGGGATAACAGTCTGAGCCTTCTAGCATCTGTTTGTGAGACCATTCAACCTTTCAGCTCCTAAGGCTTTTGAATGACGCAAGGCTGACTTGCTGGCCACCAGAGAGACATGGACAAAGAATGACACTTGTGGTCAAGGAATCAGCATCATTTAGTTGGCAATTTTAAATATTGCTTGGAAACTACTTCAATATATGCTTTGGCCGAAAGTAGGAACAGAAAGCTACATTTTCACATTTGAAAGGCTGTTATTTAATAGAGAAAATAGAAATCATCTTTATTGTTCCAGAGATCAAAATAATATTGTGCATTTGTGTGTGTGCGTGTGTGTGTGTGTGTGTGTGTGTGTAAGGCAAACTTTTAACATCCAGAGTTGTTGCTAATGGCAAGGGCTAATTCAGGTGCAGGGAAAGCAGTGGCCTGGTGCTAATCTTCTAGTTCTAGAACCCTTGCATTGTCAGTTCTATTTGTTCATTATACAAACTTTTGTTTAAATATGTTTCATCTTTTCCCATTCTTATACACATGTACCTATCCTCCTAGAAAGAACATTAACTCAACACATGAATGATGAGCCCAGAACTTCAGAGATGTCAGTCTGGTTTTATGGTCCTTCACATCCTGAGGGTGTTTTCACCTTGTGTGCATTTTACCCTGCAGGTAATTCATAAAACTTCCCTCCAGCAATCCAGCTCAAAAGCAGATGTCTTATTTAGTTTAACAGTACACTAACTGGAAGGCAGAGGAAAGACAGATCTTGTTTCTGTAAATTACATTCTTGAATTGAGAGACCTGAGATTTCATTGCCCTGCTGGTGGGCTCTGAGCCAAGATGCATAAATGCCAGTGTGCTGCTAACTGACCAGCAGCTACTCCAGCAGGATGAGAAAAAGCACCTTGCCCAGGTGGTGTAATCATAATAAAAGCAGAAACATTCAGATTCTTATCTTCTTCCCATCAGTGTTTTGTTGCTGTGTAACTCAGCAAATTAAAGAGCTTAACTTCAACCTTCTGAAAGTACGGTTGGATTTTACCTTCCTAAAAATCCAACGTCTTTTTTACAGCTTTACAACGTAAGATCTTAGACTCTTCTTGTCCCTTTTTGGTGGGGGACAATATACATATATTAGTGAAAAATAACAGCTTTTTTTGAGTCAAGTTTGTTGAGATGTAACTTACTTATGCCCTCTTCAGTGTAATTCTGTGATTTTTGAAACTGCATATAGTCATGTAACCAGTGCCATAATCAAGATTAAAATAGTCAAGATACAGAACAGTCCATCACCTAAAAACTGTTCCTCCTCTCCTCCCACTCATAACTACTTGTAATCACAGATATGTTGTCTGCCCTGTAGTCTCTCCTTTTACAGAATGCCATATAAATGTAATTCTACAGCAGATAGCCTTTGCAGTCTAGATTCTTTTATTTGGCATATGCATTTGAGATTCATCCCTGTTATTGTTTATATCCATAGTTTTTCCTTTTTTATTGCTGAATAGTAGTCCATTGTATGGATCACCTATTTTTAACTGAAAAAAATTATAGAATTTCATGATAACATTTTAACTGTATTTCAGATTTATATTACATGTAGTCCCAACATTTTTAAGTATATATAATTAAATTCTGAGGCCAACAATTTGTGTTGAATTCATGTATTCCTTTTTTTTAACCCATTGCTGGTAGATGTTTTTTTGTGCTTTTTTTTTAAAACTTTTATTTGCTTACTTAGTCTCTCTTCTAACTAGAATATGATGTCTAGAACACCAGTGGGGAACAGGACAATCTTCTGGTCAGTATAGGTCAATCCATGTTATAGGCTTCTCATCCACTCATTCTAAACAAGATTTTCTAATCTCTTAAAATTTGTACTGAAGTAGTATTTTCTTAAAATAAAGTTTGAATATATTTGAAGGCATTTAATAAATAAATTATGATGTTTGCTCTTTGGATACAACCAAGTGTTACAGTTCACAATTCAAATGTGACTATTAAAAGAGCTGTAGAAATCATCTGGGCAGGCTCCCTGATTTTGCATTAGGGAATCTCAGAAGGTTCTGGGTCCACTCAGTAGGAGGCCAGGGTTGGTGGACTCCAATACTCCCAACTCTCCCTCTGAGGCTTGTGGTCTTTTGACAGACGATTCAGAAAGAAGGACTTTAGGGTAATTTTCCTTACTTAAAAAGCAAAAGTCTGAAGTTCAGTATCATGGTGAGGTATGGACATATTAAGGCAGGTAGACTCATTTCATTGCACTTTTGGTGGCCATTGTAGCTAAGATGTGATTTTCAACCAAATTGAATTCATTTATTGTATTAATTTTTTTCATCCAACATACTACAGCCTAGCCCAATTTGACCTTCTGCCTAAGAAAGTTTGTGTTTTTTTTGTTCTGTGTCATGAGATTCATTTTGGTAAATAGCTTGTAAATGGCCTTTGTATAAGCAAGGGCATTTGAAGAAAGCATTTCTATCAATAGAGCTGAAGTGGCACAAGAGATCCTAGTTGGATTTCTGTTTTCTGATGAGGTATCAGTGTTTACTGTTGATCTCCTGGGTAAGTGCTAGGTCTGGATGTCAAAATCAATCAATCAATCATGTGACAGTATCCTAGTCAGTTAATCACTGCCAGGGCTCAAACTGAATCACTGTTTTTTATATAGGTCTGAGTACAAAGTTCATAAAGTATAAACCAATAGAGCAGAATATGTCTCCTCAGACCAGAGAATATCTCCACAGTGCTTCTGATGTCATCTTAGTCCTATGTTAAAAAGAAAAATAAAAAACCCTGAAATATGGCTGACATTTTCTCCTTTAATGTAGCCTGCCAAAGCTTGTAAATGATCTAAAACCATTAAAATTCTCTTTTAAAAAGTTGAATAGATTTTAACCTCCCATGTAGACAGTAAGGAAAAAAAAAGAATAAGAGTCATCATCTTTATTAAATTCTCATAAGATCAATTGATAATCCTTAATATTAATGGTCCCAGGAAGGAACAGAATTGTTACAAATGTATCTTTAAACTTGTCAGTGACAATGATTGTGAGTTAAAAAAGTATTGACTCTGGGTGTCAGAAATAAGCACTTGAATTTACTCTTCTCTCTCTGCATTGCGTTTCTCTGCCTGTTTTTATCCCTGTTTGGTAATATATATTACACTCCTCGGTGAAAATGACAACCAAAGAAAGTAATTGGAATAAGTAAAATCTAAACCAAATACTAGTATCAAGTAGTAGAGAAAACGAATTGGAAATCTAGTGACAAGCAAAGCATTGTTATTGAAAGGTTTTGGAAAAAAGCCTCTTTCACGCTGCTGGCCCAGTTAGGAAGTTTGGTCCCTGGTACAAAGCCATACAGCTGCACACAATATAAAGGAAGGTTAACAGCATATTTGGTGCGTTTATAACTTCCCTGGGGCATTTTAACAGTAAAAATAGTGATTGTTAACCCGGTCCATCTGAACTTAAATATGAGCTTACTTTGCAAGAAATGAGGGGTAACGTCTAAGCAGTTTTCTCTAGATTTCATTATGGTTTGAAGATTTTACTCCTTTTTGTCTGTTTTTAGATGTTTTATCCAACATCCTGAGATATTTGGAGTTATAGGTTAATTAGACGTAGGACTCCCAGCTCTGAGTTCTATAACTTTACTCCTATGTATATGACATAGATCTTCATAAATACAATACACAATTTACTCTAATAAATATACACACTTTACCCTTATGGTGTGACATATGTTCATAAATACAGCCCAAGCTTGTGGCAGATGTGGCAGTGATTTATCTTGAATTTTCCAAGATGTTTATAGACGACTGCCTCAGTGTACCTTCTCGTAATTACACAAAATGTGACTCCTAACAGTGGCAACTTCTAGATTGTCAAAATGATTGCAGCCATATTTGTGACTTAATAAGCAAAACCAAGAGTTCTGAACATGGAGCGTGGCTCAGTCCTGTTATAAAATATAATGAATAATACTTATATTCCTGGTAATATATATGAAAAAAAAAAGTAGAGACATCATCTTCTCAAGGCTTTGGGACATTTGCATTCTGCTTGGTAGTTCTTATACACAAATGGGAAGCCAGTGCATTCAACCTTAAGAGGCTATTCCTGATAAAAAATAAGGTTGGGATCACTTTCCAAATTAGCCCCTACTGCGACCCTAAACAACCAACTATTAGCCAGGGCCAAACCGCAATTTCCAGAGTGTGAAGACCTGGAGAGACTGGAATGGGAATCCCTCCACAGCCCGGATTCGGCATAAGCACATGGCAGAGTCGGCTACCGTGTGTGTCCCCAGGCCTTATTTATTGTTCATGGCTTTGGAAGCTGTTGTTAGTAATCCTGTGCTTCCCATGATGATGTCTGGAACCAAAGTCAGCACATAGGACTGTCATGTGAGTTCTCGAAATGCAAAACAGCAAGACCCAGTCACATTCGCTATCGTGAATGCCATGTATCTGTTTTCTCCTACTAAGACCTGGTCCTTTTCATACTTTATAACTTACTAGAGAAGTCAGTATTGTCTAAGACGAAAGCCTCAGGCATGAGTCAAGAGGATAGATTTGAGTGCTGAGCCTTGGTGCTGCCAAGTGTGTATGCATGGCCTGGTCATTCCCTCTGAAAAGCACGGTGAACTCTGGAGAGTGTCAAATTCACTAGCCTGTGGGACAACTGTATGCATTCTAGGACTGATTTCCTTTCATTTCTCAGACCATGAGTGTGATTAAAAACTCATAACTAGTATTTAATATTTTTGCTCCACCTCTCCATTGCTCACCTCCAAGATCAACATGAGGAATGAGTCTGTCCACTTCCACATGGTCTGTCAGGAATGACGTGGTTGGTCATAAGGGTGAGATGTGTGGAAGGGCATATCAAAACTGCTGAGCCTAATAAGGAGCTCTTCTAGATGAAGCTCTTTTAGGCTAGCTGTTGGGGTGGAGCCCCCTACATTTTGAGCCCTGCTGAAAATAAGAGGCTCTGCCCTGTTGCGTGTGTCCAAATGAGCTACAGCTGTCATGCTCTGGGCAGAGTGCCAGTGTAGCCTGTCTTGAGCAAAGCTGGGGCATCCCCATCATAAAGTGAGCAAGTCAGCTGCAGCTGCAGACTATTAAAATGCAAATTGTGCAGATAGGTTCGCTCTCAGCCATTTGAAGAGCTAATGTCTACATCAGTGGCAAAGTTTGGTAGCTAATAATGTTTTTAGGGCCAGGAGGAATTTTCTGATTTATGGAAGTAAAGGGAGAGAGTGGAGGTGCTGAGTTGTAAGTAGGCGTAGATACAGGCAGCCTCTAGCAGGTGGGTTAGAGGGCGGCTTTCTGTGACATGGCAGCAGGCCCAGGTGAGTTATCTAGAAGGTTTTCATTTTCAGCAACTTTATTCACTAGAATCAAGGGATGAAAATAGTTAAGGTATTTTAAACACACATACACCACCATTATCACTACCACCAACAACTAACATGTTTGATCCTCACTAACCATACTCCGAAATACAAGCCTTATCCCCTGCGGCGGTCTGTGCACTTACAGGGAGGTTTGGATTTCCAGAAAGTGTTCAAGTGTTCATTGTTCAGCCGTCCAGAATTCTGGGGATGTTGAAACTATTGTGGAGAAATTTTGGAGTTGAGAGATTGGATACTCAGACACACCTAGTGTCTATGAATATTAGTTTGTTAATCCAGTCTCACAACTCCAGACTCTCCCCACAGTGTCTACACGTGGATACGTAGGGGGTGTGTGTGTGTGTTACAGTAGTAGTAACTGTAGTAGGAGAGAGAAGGAAGAGGAATGTATGGTACCATGCCTAAAATTTGTTAGAAAGGTAAATTTAAATTCCGTTTTAAACGTTTCAAATTCTGGAATGGTGAACTTGTGTATATTTTCTCCTGAAAAATATTGGTTTCCTGTCAATCTGCTATTTGGCCTCCTGCTAGCACACTGTATTTTGGTTAACAAAGGTAATATTTTTACTGCTTGGTCCAGTTGAATATTTTGCTTAACATATTATCCCTTCAGTTCTTTTTCCTCTGCCGTTTGAGATCTTTTGCCACTCCCTCAAGACAACTATCAAGAGAACAGAGAAAAGAGATCATATGCAGTCCTGCCAGGGGTGTTTTGAGGGAGTGGAATCCACCATCGCTGAACTCATGAATTCTAGATGCTACCGTGGTCTGTCTCAATTCAGAAATAGTTTTAGTTTTAACTGCTCACTCTGCCCAGCCTCCAGCTTGTTGCTCCTTCACTCTTTCTTTAGTAAGCAGGCCCTCCTCTCAGTGGTAGAAATAAGAAAGAAAAGTAATTGAAATTTGAATTACCAGAATATATTACTTGACTGATGGTTTTAGAAATCGATGGTAACCAGAGAAGATACTGACACCAATGGCTGGAAACAGAATTGGGGTCTCCTTCAGATGTATCGGGTCCATACAGTTCCTTTAGTAGATCATCAAGGCACAGAGAGCCCCCTAATATCTTTCCTGACACAAAGTAGGGAGATTGAGTGATTGGTTAACAGATAGCTAAAATATGGGAATTAAAAAAAAAAAAAACATGTGAGTTAGCTATGCATTTGTCATAGATAAAGTGAACAAAGGATTTTTATTTTATTTTTTAATCTGATTCTTTGTTTTTTTTTAAGTGTTTATTTAAATTCCAGTTACTTAACATACAGTGCTATATTAGTTTCAGGTGTACAATATAGTGATTCCACACTTCCATACCTCACCCAGTGCACATCATGCCAAGCATACTCCTTTTTCACCTTTTTCACCCATCACCTTTTTCACCCATCCTCTCACTCACCTCTCCTCTGATAATCATCAGTTTGTTCTCTAGAGGTAAGAGTCTGTGTCTTGGTTTGCCTCTCTCTCTCTCTATTTTTTTTCCTTTGTTCATTAGTTTTGTATTGAAGGATTTTTAATTGCCAAGTGAGTACCTATTATAAACTAGACACTCTGGGTTTTGTTTTTGTTTGTTTTTGTTTTTGTTTTAGACAGCTACACGTGTACTCTGGCCCAACAGTACTCTTTCTCTAATGAAAATATAAAAGATGATCATCAGTTCCTAACACATCGCTCCATTTCTTATCTTCCTTTTCTTTATTTTTTCTAATTTTCTAATTATCTCTGTGCTTTAGAAAGTCATTTCTTAGCAAGAAAAGTATGATAATAAAGGCAATAGTCCAGCGTAATTAATATGAGGTTTTAAAGTGTCTCCTCCTATCAACTTAAAAAGAAAAGACACACACAGGGGCACCTGGGTGGCTCAGTTGGTTAAGCGTATGACTCTTCATTTCGGCTCAGATCATGATCTTGGTCGGGGTGCTAGGATCGAGCCCCATGTCGGTCTCCGTGCTCAGCGAGGAGTCTGTTTGAGGATTCTTTCCCTCTGCCCTTCTTCCCACTCATGCTCTCTCTCACTCTCAAATAAATAAATAAATCTTTAAAAAAGAAAAGAAAGAAAAGACATAAATAATCATTTCAGGACATTGGGAATAAGGTTATTTGTGAATGAAACCTACTTCCCTATTAGATTATTGAGTTTTCTAAGAGCGGGGAATAGAGCTGTAGACAGCTTTGCACCTAATGTGCTCATATACTGAAAGAGGATGGTTCTCCAGTAGTGTTCTCGGCAATAACTTCAGAATGGTTTCTCAGCCTTCCCACTGCTACTGGTGTTATTTCAGGCCATATAATTCAGTCTTTTGTGTTTAGCAACATCCCTGGCTTCTACCCATTAGTAGCACCCATAACCCCAATTGTGATAACCACAAGTATCTCCTGACATTGCCAAATTCCCTTTGGGGGCAAAATGTCCCCCAATTGAGAACCACTGTTCCATAAGGATGGATGGGGGTTAGATAGTGCTGGAGGATGGCACTAACAGGAAATATTAGAAATCTGTCATCAGACTTAGTGTGCGTTGGTATTTATAACAACAAAATCTGAGGGGTGCCTGGGTGGCTCAGTCAGTTAAGCGTCAGCCTTCGACTGGGGTCATGATCCCAGGGTCCTGGGATCAAGCCCTGAGTCGGGCTTCCCTGCTCAGCGGGGAGTCTGCTTCTTCCCCACCTCTGTCCCTACCCCTGCTCCTGCACTCACTCTCTCAAATAAATAAATGAAATCTTCAAAAAAATAACAACAAAATCTGAATTTTTAGAACTGAAATCCCAGTTCAGTACATAGTATTTTTGCCCTTAATTTCAGTAAAATAAAGCCACCAATGTCGGCCTCAATGCCAGTGGCCTCATCCACACACAGAGACACATATTCATCTTTAAGCTCTCTGCTCACATATCCTTACGTGAGAATTTGGTGTGCGTTAAAAATATGACTTCGAGAGCAAGTAAATTTTCCAATTTTACAAAATGAAATTGTTTCTGCTACCAAATCTTACCTGGGTGTGAATTTTTACAACTGAGATATTAATCCTTGAAAAGAGATTTTTATAATGGAAATGCTGACACAACCTTAGGTGCCCTGCTTCGAATGGCAGCATTATATTATTCCACTCTTGACCATGTCTGTGTTCTGAAAACAGTGGTGGCATTGTCTGCCTCTGAATGGTGCTAAAGGACTACGGAGGGGAAGGATTTGGCACTGATATCAGAGTGGGGGAAATAATTTTAAAATAAAAAATACACTTTACGTGCATGACTCATTCATTCAACTCGGGGGATTTGCTAAAATGAATAACTAGGCTTGATCCACATAGGATTTGTATGTTTCACCACCCATGGTATATCAAACTGATGATAATGCCTTCTGGTTCCATCTTTCAGGCTGTCTTAACTGAGTCTTGAACCTGCTAAGATGATTGCCCAATGATAAGTATTCTAATAGACTTCACTTCTCTTTAGTCTAACCTAATATTTTAATTTCCTGGTAGACTCTGTAGCTCTAAACATAGCAGATGTGGACAGCTTGAAATAATATCTTTTGTTGTGTTCCATACACAGGACTGTCAAAGTGCATGCACACACATACACACACACACACACACCCCTGTTATCTCCTTGTGTAATCTTGAGACAACTTTTTACAAAAAGACTATGCTTTGTGCTTGGTGTTGGCAATATTGCAGGTCCCGAATACTTTTCAGAAATTTCCTACGTGCACTTGGTGGGGAGGGAAGAAAAGAAATGGAAGGACTTCTAGCTAAGGCCCACCTGCATTTCTTCTTCCTCTCAACAAGGACAGAAATGAGAACATTCTCCAAGTGATAAACAGACTTCATGACTGATGGCCCCTTCCTACTGTCCTTCCATCATCCCCAGGAATGGAAAAAATAGTTGAGGGTAGTTAATAACGAAAGTCAAGAGAAAGAAGTGAGAATGGGAAAGATAAAATACAAAATTATCAAAGCATGAGTTATGAAAAACATCTTTTAATGAAGGGGAAAACTTGTGGAAAATACTGAAATGTTTAAGAGCATAATGAAATAGGCTCTTAAACTGGTTTGCTGTAAAGCACAGGGCAGAAAATGTATCACTGTGTCTAGAATGGAATGGGTACTAAAGATTCAAAATATGCATGTTGCCTTCCATTTCTGAGTTGTCATTAAGCAAAAACCTTTTATTGTTATAGAAAAAGTGCTTTGGTCAAAAAGATTTTGACCAAAAACAAGCCCTAGTAAATTTAATTTACTGTTTGATTTTAAGTTCTTGGCTCACATACTGCACATTTGTGTCCACGCCTTCATTCACGGGTGTTTGCAACCTCTTGAGGGAGTGCAAATACCCCTGAGTTTCCATCAGCTGCTCCTGCTTCAAAGGGTAACTTGCATTCCAGTTGCCTCCAAGATCATGGTGGTTGGAGTGACAGTTAGGGAAGAGACGTATTTCAGAGCATCCTCTGTGGCCAGGGAAGAGAAGATACTTTGCTTTCTATTGAGAAGCGTGTACTCCGTGTCGCCCTCTCACTCCTTTCTGAGAGTCCGTGTAATTTCGTGTCAGTGGAGCTTCTCTCCGTCTTTCCCATCTGCTGTCGGCAAGGGCAGGAGACACTGGTTGGGTCTGTTACAGAAACAGCACAGCGGTGTCTGCTGAAAGGGTTAATCTTGTTCTGAATAAGAAACAGAAGAGGCACTTGGGAGAGGGAGATCCCCTTGCTACAGAAATGACAGAAGAGTCACCTCAGATTGTCATTAAAAGCAGTTCATGTTTCTGTGGATAGTTCTTAATTTCAGCTTTTTTCTTTATCACTTTTTAAAAATACGGTGTTTAGTGGTAAACACCAGGGTAAGGGAAAGCTCCCTAGCACTTCACTATTGGTGATCACTTCCTTATTAGTTGGCCTGTACGTATAGCCCTACAAACACGTTCCCCATATTAAATCCGCCCTTCAGTTGTGGGCTCTGCTGTGCAGTATGTATGTTCTGAAACAATTAGCGCAAGCGAGAAGCGAATTCCTGCCCTGAAGCTCCTAAGTTTAATAAAGTATGTTATTTCTAGTAAACCCCTTTAATATGAGTATAGGATTATATTATTGTTCACCAAATGCATTTAAATATTTAAATGTTTAAATGACATCAGCAAACACCTAAAACTTATTTCCTGTTGCAATAAAATATATTTTTTCAGTCTTATAGCTCTCCACAATAATAATTAGAAGGTTAGAAGATAGTCTTAATCACAGTAATCACTCAGCCTTTCCCCTCATTGTTTGGAACAAACAAGTGTTTTCTAAATGTCTTAACTGGGCTGTCTCATATTCCATTCTTCTTTTTTTAATCTAACGTGTAAGAAAGAGTGTTTGATTGATGGAACATCCCCTTCCACAACCCCTCCAGTAAATCTCTCAAAGTCCTTAACCTTGTGCAGCCTGCTTGATAGAGCATTTGCTGTTGTTTATAGTCTGTTATCCCTGGGATTGGCTTTCCGTGTAATAAAGTACTAAAAATCTCGTAGAGTAGGATCAACTTGGGTGTTCTGCGGTTTGCATGGTGGTTGTTATGCCTAATTCCCACAGCAGAGAAGGGAATTAGAGGGAGCATCATAAAGAACAAAAGTTAGTGGGTTGCCAGCTGAGTAAAGCCCTCCCTGTGAACAGGTTTGGGTAATAGCGATATTTCTAAAAGGGAGGGCAATGACACTTACGTGAGGTTGGTCTTAGGAAGCAGTTGCAGGTCTGGATCCAATAATGTATCATTGACTGCGTCTGGAATAGATCGCCTGGATAAATTAAGTGAACTCTTACCCTGCTGGGAGCTTTTTTGCTGTGTGCTCTGTGCTTATTAGCCTCCTAGCCCCTAGTTTGACCCTGTTCCCTTTTTAAATTAATGCATCTCCAATTCCCTAATCTAGACATTTTTTTTAATCTCATGTTTCTTTGTTTCCACCCAATTTGAGGAAATAGCTGAGGAGTTTTCAACTGTTTACCCAGAGGCAAAATTAACAGGTGCATTCAGGGTTATTGTAGGACTCATCAAATACACTGAGGGCCTGGCCCAATTCCAGTTGTGATAAACAAACCAGCATTGTAAATTAATTGAAAACTGACAGAGATGAAAAGCCTTATTTAGAGGCCTGGATGAAAGTTTTACCGTGTGCGTGCAGAAGAGCCTTATGACAACACGTATTTTGACACTTAGGTCCATAATAAGGAGTTTCTAATGAACAGAACTTGGGTAATAGAAACTGAAGCTGAACCAAAAGGGAGGGGGCATTTTTAACACAGTCTGGGAATGTATTTACATCCGATAGCAGCTTGGCACAAGGAAGAAACTATTAAGAAGTTTGCCACATGTTTGCTGCCAGTTTGTGCCTTTATTTGGAGATACTTTATTGGGAGCAGAAAGACCATGAAGCTGCATGTGTATAAATGCGGAGAAGTAGGAAGAAAACGCACCAGGAGAAATAGGATGTCTCTGATATTCTGCACTGGAGCACGTAAGGATCACTTACAGGGAAACAAATGGTATTTTATATGCAGCAAATGTCTTCAGGTACAAAAGCTCTTTAAGACCTAACTTCCTTATTGTGAAAAACGAACTTCATATTTTGCAGAGAACACTCACTTTTTCTGAGCAATTCTGGCTCCACGAAAAGGGTTTTGAAAAGTCCTTTGTTAGATAGAAAGAAGGGATTGCAAAACTATCATAATACCGACGGTGTTGCTGTTTTATATAATATGGCAAAGAGCTTCAATCTGAACTTCTGATTCTCTAGAAATAATAGGGTAATTCTTATGGTATATTTTTAGAATGAGGAGGTTATGATAAATATTTAAGAAAGTCTGATTCAGGGAAAAGCTACAGCAACAGCAATTCTAGGATTTGTTTTTGCAATGACAAAATTATCTTACTCGGCATAACCTGAGGACATTTATTGGGTATTCACAAGTTATTCACAAATAAGAAGCTTTCCTGTTTTGTGCTTCTTTTGTGCTTATTAACAAGTTGACAAACTTTTCTGCATCTGGAGAGTAAAAGAACATCACTTGGTTCTTTACTATGTTATCTGCTTTAAGAAAGATCATATACATCAAGTCACTATATTCCTACTTCCCTGTGTTGTCTGTTTCTTAGAATATGTGGCCCATGGATGCATGAACATTAAACCATTTGATCTACATGCTCCTGGTGGTCATACTCCTTTATGAAAATCCTTGCTAGATTTTTTTCCTGAAATGTAGCATTTTTTCCATCTATTTACTAAATATGTATCAAGCATCTAGCACAGGCTTTCAGTGCTATCACAAATGCCTTACGCATAATAGATACACAGTATTTGCTTAACAATTTAATCAAGTGACTAAATCACAGGAAGAAAGAAACATACTTAGAGCGTACACTTGCAGGTCTAGGCCAGTATTTCTCAACCAGTGGTGATCCCGTCCCTAGGGGACAGCTGGCAGTGTCTGGACACAATTTTGATCGTTTTAACTGGGGGGCAGTACCGCTAGCATCTAGTGGGGAGAAGCTAGGGATGCTACTGCATGTCCTGCAGTGCGCAGGGCAGCCCCCCAGCAGAGAACTATCGAGCTGAAAAACTCTGTTCTAGTAGAAGAGAAAACATACACACAGCCATTCCCACCTGCCAGGCTTCTTCACCAGACTTGACACATCCTCCCTGGGTGATTCTTCCATTCCTCGGGTTTCAGCAGCCACGTGCACTCTAGTTCCAAAGTTTTGTCTCCACTCCAGATTTCTCCCTGCACCCAGCCCTGGTCAGCCTCTAGATAATTCACCATCTTCCCTCCAAACATTTGCTTACAGCACTCTGCTAAGCACATGGTTGGCACTCAAAAAAGAAAATGCTTTGTTAATTCAAACTGCAAGAGTGGCCCAAGGCAGAGAGTAGTAAGTGTCAAGAGAAGGTATCAGCAGGAGTTCAGGGTACAGATGAAGTGCTTTCCGCTTTAAGGGCAGCGAGGACTTGGAGGGGAGCTGGAGGAGCAGAGATCCATGGCTATTGTACAGGGAAGGTGGCATTCTGGGTGGAGGAAATGGATGAACAAAGGTATAGAGACTAGAAAGTAGGACTGTGACCAAGGAATATGTGATGGAATGCTCTGTTTAGAGCGTGGCATACTGAAGGGAAGCACTAGATGATGAAAACAGAAAGATTAGTTGGTGCCTGATCATGGAGAATTTAAATGCAAAGCTGAGAAGTCTGCTTTACTTGGTAGGCCGCGTGGAGCCATGAAGATTGGAAATAGACATCATTTGAGGCGGATTTCAGGAAGATTAATCTCAGTGCCTGGACCACCCACGGCTTTTCACCTCTCATCCTTCAAGTTTCAGTTTCAATGTCACTTCCTCAGTCTTCTCTGGCTCCCAAGGCTTGGCTTAATGCCCTTGCTGTCCCACTCTCATGGTATCTTCTACTTGTCTTATATAAATCTTGTCACTCTCTTTCCTCCTCCTACGGTGCTTATTGTCCCCTTAGACTGTGAACTCTCAAGTCAGCGACCTTGTCTGTCTTGGTCTATCCAAATGCTCAGACTAGCACAGATCAGAATTTCAGCCCTGGTTGACAGAGATGTTGCATAGGCTGACCTGGTAGAATTTACCAACTTATCAATATTGGGGTAGAGTGGAAGGATGAATCAAGGATGACTCTAGGGTTCTAAGCTCGCCTAACAGGGGGTATGTGGTGCATTAATAGGGGTAGAAAACAAATGGGCTGACACACATCCAGCAGAAAAGAAGCTGAGTTCCATGTTGCACATGCTGTGTCAGTGTTAGCGTGGAGAGATTTAGCAGGTCTGGGAAATGTGGAAGAGAACTGGGCTTGCAGGTTCGGATGTGAAAGTGAGTTACATTAGTGGCATTTCAAAGCCTGAGACAGACTGAATAGGCTTCTGCTATTTTGATCTTTTGAACATTGCTCAGAATGGCAATTTCACCACTGCCCCCATTGTCTTTCTTGGCATCTTCCAGAATTCTTCAGGAACACATACCCTCTCTCCAATAAAAGATACACAGTAGTGCTTATTAAGTACATCTGAAGGGTCAGGAATGATGTCAGCTACTCTTTTTCCCCTAGAGTCTTTTCCACTATAACCATTTGTTTTGCCAGAGTTTTTTGCCTTCTTGGATCAATAGAGTCAAATTGACAAATTTCCTACATCCTGAAAGATATGGGTTGTAAAACTTCTAAATGTTAAAAAATATCTGCTCAGACACTCTCCTTGGGCTTTGTCCTGTGGCAAATATGACCCTGCTTCTGGCCACATCTCCACCTTTCACTTACTCTTATCACCTGCTCCCTTGCCCAACCCTAGTTTTCCAGAATATAGGTTACAATATAATAATCTCCAAGGTAGGAGATAGAAGTTTGTAATGCAGTATTTCAAAAGATGTAAAGAATATCTTCTCTCTGTGTTTCCCATGCCTTCCAAACTCGGTTTCTCCATTCCAACCAGACTCTTAGTTTTCCCATCTTTGCTGCTCTCTCTGAAGAAAAACACAGTCATTTTTCTTTTTTTAAATAAACTGTGGTTCACTTTAACCCACTGTTGAAGTAGTTTTGTTTCTTTTTATTGGCTTTGAGAATTTTAGAGATAAAAAGACATTAGAAGTCATGTTGTCTAGCCCCCTCCTTCAGTTCCCCACTTTATATTACCAAGGAAGCCACAGGGTGAGTGGCTTTCCCAGAGGCCCACACTGTAGGCCTGGGGTTCAAACCTGCCCCACTATGTTATCATGCATGAATATTGCTGTGAGAACTTAGAAGGGAGCCCTGTGAATAGACCAAAATAATAAAGAGCATTCTGAGAAGGTCTCAGTTATATTAGATACCCACTTAAAATTTGCAAGCAGTGAAGTGGCTGGCTAATAAGCAAAATTAGGGGCCAGCATATTATTCTGATATAATCTATGTGCATTTTATATGAGAACTATGTTTGTATATGTGTGTGTGTGGTGTGTGTATGTGTGTACATCTATGTTCATCACTGATAAATGGTGTAAAGAGAATTTAGATATACTTTTCTTCCACGAAAAGCATAAACAAAATCTTGAGCATGGTATAATAAATTGTGAATATGAGATCATCATACTTTCTGCCATTAACTC
>NC_138376.1:21100683-21111167 GCF_054177405.1 Leptonychotes weddellii | reverse complement strand
AGAAAAGGTGTAGATTGTTATATTTCTTGATGTAAAGTTTCAAAAAATTTTCTATGATAAGGAAGACTATCAGTGATTTCAGAAAAATCCAACTAAATGTAAAAAATATGCCAAGCATTTAAGTTTCAAGATGCAAGTTAAATGCAAAAAGGATGGTATGCCAAGAATTTTAAGTTTAATCCCGAAATAGGTAAAAACTCTTCGGAGTAGGTTTGCTGTGATGTTAACTATTTTAGAGACCAAAGTGGAACATTTATCATATGGTTCAAGTACACATAATCCATTCAGCAAGGATTCAGCAAGGACTCACCCTAGTCTTTTGAACTGAAAAAAATTCATTCTACTTGGAGTCTCTTTTTTTTTTTAAGGATGTTTTTATTTAGGCGAATTTCTACACTTGAAAAATATAAGGTTTAGAGGCAAACTTGTGTTTAAACCCCACCTCTGCCACTTAACCAGTTGTGAACATGGGGGTAATAAGCCATGTGAGTAGGATCATTGTGAGAATCTGGTGGCATATATAAAGCTACTAATATGGTGCCCAGCATGTGGTAGATATTCAATAAATATATTTGTTGCTGTTGTGATCACCTGTATATTTATGTTGAAAGTAAACCTATGAACAAGATAAGGAAAAAGGCTCTGGAGTGGAAGTCTGAATAGAAGGCTGGCATCATCACTCACCAGCATCTCAGACAGGCTGTGTGGGCATGGTGGCATCCGTCCCGCTACCCATTCTTCTTTTGGAAGGGCCCGATGGTGTAGGGCATGGTAGTGTCAGGGGCTGCCCCATGCTCAGGCAGGATAGGCTTTAACAACATGGGCCTTGCATTGGAGAGAGCCACTATAGGGCCCCAGTCATTGTGGTTTGGTTGTTTTTCCACCTTAACTGTACATTGACGTAGGTTATTTTCTAAAATAGGGGTCAGGAGACCCAGAAGGATTGGTGGGTGTCTCCTTTTGATCCACATGGTCATGGCCTGCTTGGGGCTTCAGTGGACCTGCCTGCCTGCTCAGCGCGGCACCTCCTGCCACTCTGAGGCCACCCACTTGGGTGGGCGGTGGCACTGGCACATCAGCATGTGACTCATAATCCATACCTTCCGTGACCTGCCACCTAGGCAGAACCGAACCACGTAGCAGAGTTCGATATTCTTTGACTAAAAATATACAATTTGAGCCTCTGTATCTCATTACAACCTTCGAAGGCAGTTTGTCTTCTTCCTCCCAGCCCCTTCTCCCAAATTAGGATACTTATAGCTTCAGAAGTAGCAGGAAAATTCGAATCAAATTGGCCTTAACTGTAAGGAAATATATTGTCACACATCACCTGACATCCGGTGGGCTGGGCTTTACTGTTGGCTGATCCATAGTTGCCCAGGACCCAGGCTGGGTCCTCTCTGCTGTCCATAGTATAAGCTTCATCCCCAGGCTGGTCCCTGAAGATGACGGTAGGCCAGCCGCCAATAGCAGTGAGGGCCACATTCTTTCCCATCTAGAGAAACAGAGATGATGTCCAATGGCTTTCCCAGAAGTCCCTGGCAGACCTCTCCTATCTCATTGGCTAGTGTCTCTGAATCGTATACCATTCCTGGCCCTCTGCCAGTCAAATGAGTGGGATTGCTCTGATAAATCTTAAGACTAGAGCTGTGGTCTGCTTCCCTGAGGTTCAAGGATACCCAAACTATACTGGGGTTCTGTTAGGAAGGGAGAAGGTAGGAAATCACTCAAGTCATTACAACAAAGTCACCACAGAATACTTCCTGGAGGAGGGGATCTTTGTGCTGAGTTTTGAAAGATAGTGTTAGAACATAAGGAAGAAATTTTAAGTAGATGGGAAGAACACGTATAGGAAGTTCAGATGTCTGAAATAACATGGTGTTTTGGAGGGAACCATAAGTACATGACTATAGAGAATGAGAATAATGAGATATGAGCCTGAGGGAGAGGTCTTTTTATCATGGCCAAGCTTGAATGCCACTCCGAATTATAGGATATGCAGACTAGATATAGGGAAGATTCTGCATTAAGACTAAGGTTGGGGCGCCTGGGTGGCTCAGTTGGTTAAGCGACTGCCTTCGGCTCAGGTCATGATCCTGGAGTCCAGGATCGAGTCCCGCATCGGGCTCCCTGCTCAGCAGGGAGTCTGCTTCTCCCTCTGACCCTCCCCCCTCTCATGCTCTATCTCATTCTCTCTCAAATAAATGAATAAAATCTTTAAAAAAAAAAAAAAAAGACTAAGGTTGGGGAAATGGAGAGGAAGTGATCTTTAGAGAAATACTTCAGAGGTAGGGTTGCAGGACTTCCTGGCCAGTGGGCTATAAGAGAATGAAGCGATGGACGGGACGGGACAAGTCCCAGGTCCTTCAGTGGGCTATAAGAGAATGAAGCGATGGACGGGACAAGTCCCAGGTCCTTCAGCCTCTGCAATCACCCGTGTTAGCATCATTTCTGATAGTGTGTCTTTGCGTACATGCACACACACAGACAGACACAGACACACATAGAAATTTCTATGGCAGTGACATTACAGGAGAAGTAGGGACATGCATACAAAATATTAATTTTTATGTGTTCTCTTCCCCATTGTAATAATAATGGCTTTCCTCTTCTCAGTTTTTAGAAATCTTTTAACGGAATGATTTCATTTGTTTGAGGATACAAAAAGTAACTCTTTTAAGAAAGATTTGGTGATTTCTAATTAGCTGATTTTTAGAGAGAATCAGTCATTTCAACCCTCAGTATTTGGTTATCAGCTACTTGTGAATTTGCTGGGTTACCTGTAAGTTTCATTTTGTAGTTAGAGTTTGGGAGGAAACATACTATTTTCCAGTATCATGTTTCTTACAAATGACTGAAATATGCTTAGTCAACCTCCTCCCTGAATAAAGTTCACCTTTGAACTAAAGACCAACTGGAAACAAGGAATGCCTTGAAATATTTGGGGATGTTCTGAAAGCAAGGGATTATAGAGAGGGCGTCCATTTTATTTTTAGCACTTCCAGCCCTTTGGCACTCCCTAAAGATAAATGCCCAAGACTTATTGGCCGTATTCTTTTACTGCTTAGGATCTTTTTACATTGCTAAAGCATTAGTTAACAAAACTTGAAAACAATTTCTAGAGAATTTAAAATGTACAGCTTGTTCAGTCTCTGATACCTAAATTCTGTATACTCTTTGTCCATGTGTCAACATCGGGGAAACATGAAAGAAGCTTGACTCAAATTTCAGTCTGTGCTATTTTTTTTAAATTTGTATTATGCATACAGTGGAGCTTGATTATGCAGCAGTCCACCCACACAAAGCTAGTGGCTGCCAGATCCGGTAAGCACCAAACTGCCACTGAGGCATTTTACCCAACCCAAACGCCGTTTACTGAGACAATACTGGAGACCACACATTATGGCTATTCTACTAGACCTTTTAAAAGTCCAGCCTGTTCACTTGCCTGTTTTGGCTCCTTACAGAAAACATTTCTTCTGGATCAGCTGGACACCAGAGCCCAGAGTCTCTACTCAGTGTTCTACTTGGAAGTGCAGCTGACCCAGACTTTGGTTTCTTAACGTAGCCAAAAACTAGCATCTGGCCCTAATTTAGTCTCAGCTTATGGGCTCCCCACTAGCAGCAGCAAATACTTCTCTCACTCTCTTTCCTCTCTCGCTTGGACGGGGCACCAGTTTGGGGAGAGGAGATCAGTAATACATGCTTCTATTTTTCTCGCTGAACTCTCTCTTCCAGGAATCTTCTTCTTTCTACTTGCACAAATCTATTTGGCATTTCTGGTTGTCACCTTTGCCTTGGCAAAGCTGTTGTTGTGACTGCCATCTTTATTTAATGCCCATTCCAAACCAGTTATTGAGAACCTGCTAGCGAGAACCCGCCAGGCACGATGCGTGTGTTCTGGAAGTGTGTCTAAGGCAAGTGGAACATGTGAGCAGTGTTGTCATTCCTGAGGTGATGGCCTAGCTGCAACTTCCAGGTGCGAGATCGTGAAATGTCTCCATAGAACAATATCCGTTTTATCTTTTAACATTTGCTATTGCCTGATGAGGGCTTTTCCTTTCCTAGTCTTTTGGATTAAAATATGTTCCTGAAATTCTAACATCTGAAGAGCACTTGTTTTGTATATTAGATGCTGCAAGGGCTTTAAATGAGGGGAGGAAAAATGCAGTCCCTGCCTCACGGGTGCTTCCCCCAGGTGTCTGCTGCCTCGCAAACGTGGGAGGAGTTTAAAAAATAATACTTCCCAAAGCATACCTCAATAAAGTTGAGTTCAGACAAACAAATGAAAACCGTCCCCAAAGTATTCCTCTCATGATTGTGAGTTAAAGATGCAACTGATCCCAGAACATCCCCACAAAGGCTCAGCGTTCACAAGAGCCAAAAGATCGGCCCACAGCTGCTGCCTGCTTGTCGCACTGTCAGCGTGACCAGTAGCCCACCCTGCTCCTTCCACAGGTAGCTTCTAGTGACAAGTGCTTTTGGCTTTGCCTGACAAAGCTCATTGTGGAACAACAAGATTTTATTTCCAGTTTCTGGGCGAGAATTACAGCATCAGTTGGAATAGTACATCTGACTTGGAATTGACCAGAGTGGTCAAAATGATGGATCTGAGATATACTTGAAGGGATAATTGTACACAACCAGTTTAAAAGCTGGTAAATATTTAAGGGTCAGGGGTTAAATGTCAAAGCCACAGAGCTTGGGCTCAGCTCCATAAAGTATTAAGAATGACTGCTAATTAAATCCAGGGTATATTTCACCAAAGGGAAATAAATTTGACAGCTAACAACCAATACTGGATTACCACCTTACAGAGGTTAGGGATCATGCTAGTAATTGTAGATGGTTTACGGTTTTTAACCCAATAGTAATCGGGAGGATGATTGCTTACAGTTACAGATTACCACACTAAACAAAGTTAAGTCTTGTGAGTCGAAAATAAGTATTACCAAAAGGCAGATATACCTAGGCCCCCTGGCTTACTTTTTGTTTAAAAATAAATGCCCTGTGGCGGTTTCAGAGCAAATCCCTAAAACAAATGGAGTCGAAAGACATGCTCACTTTTTTTTTTTCTTTTTCTGAGCTGAAAACTTTTTTTCTGTGATTAGTAATTACCAGCCAGTACAATAGCCAGCTATGAAATCAGCAAATTTGATTTCCAAACCAGTACAGCAAATTGAAAGCAGAAAAATGTCAGCCAAAGGTATAATAGTCCCTTTCCTGGTCACACACTTGTTATACTTAGATGATAAGATATTTTACTTAAATTCAGCGTTCTTAGATGGGCATATAATTTGGACGCTACTTTAGATGCCCCACCTTGGGAAAAAGCTGTTTACCTTAAGATGAGCTATACCTTGAGCACTAAGCAAACAGAGTAATTGTAATATTTTAATAGCTATGTTTACATGCAGATCTTGAGATTACTTCTGCATTAGGTGATTTATAGGGCTATATTAAGTAAATCACACTTGGAATGCTGTTCCAAAGGATGAGTCACAAAATACTGACATTTCCCCTTTCTCCTTTCAAAAGAGAGCTCCAAGGGAAAGAGACAGAAAAAGAATTCCTCCACTCCCCATACTAATCTTAATGCTAATCAAAAAATCATCCCATTTACGTTTGTATTTCAGCTATTTTCCATATTGACTTCCGTTGAAATGTCTGTTTAAAGTGAAATTATCTAATGTAAAATTTCATAGAGATAAGTTGATGTTGTAGAAGAAAATAGCCAAAGCCATTATGGAAAACCTTGTCATTCCTAATACTGCGGCTTCTGCAGGCTGAACTAATTATTGCCTAATCTTTAACTTGAGGTATTGGTTAAATCAATTAAGTCGTTAGGAGTAATTTCAATAATGCTAGTGTTTGCGAGAACTACATAGCAAACACAATTCGCCTTAATTAGACTTTTAAATTCAGAGCCCTAAGTCTGGAGCCAAGTCCTCTATTTTGAATCTCTCTATATTCACTTAGTTGTAAGGGGAAATTTTTTAATATGTCTGGCTCTAAGTAATTAGTTTGCAAATTTGTAACGTGAGATGTTGTAGGAGCTGAGTTTGGGAAGGGAAGCAGAGCCTCCTCCCTTTTCATTTTATTAGCTTTTCCTGTATCTGGAGACTTCCTGCAAGGATGGAACATTCCTTTAAGTTCAGCTTGTGGGAGGTTTGCACCCATAGCATAAAATGCCTCCAGACAGGTACCTGCCACTGACCTTCGTGTACTTTTTGCCCTTTAAGAAAAAAGAAGAAGCAGTGCTTTTCTTCGTCAAGCCTCTCAGAGCCTGTGGTGGGCAGCTGAGCCATATGGGAGCGCCTGAGTTGTGTCTGTGCAGTCCTCCTGTCTCCTCCTCCCTGGGAGGCCTGGGTCTCCAGCGGCTGCCCTCCGTGCGCCTCTTCCTCTCTGAGCAGTAGATGCTGAGCTGGAGATCCTGTCCAGACCTGTGGGAAAGTGCACAGAGCACCAGCTATTCAAACTGTTCCTTTCCCACTCACTGGGAAAGGGACTCCAGACAGGAAGGTTTCATTAGCCTGAAAGAACATCGCTCCTTCATTTTAACTCTTTGGCTCCTATGGCAGTAAATCCGTTGAGGGCAGTATTCACATTTTAGATATTGAAGTTCTTTCTTGAGAGAATTATAATGGCTTTGCTCCCACAGAGACTTTTCCTAGTTATTTCCTTTACCAGACAAGAGTTAATCATAATGCATTCCTGCCCACAGAAAGTCCAGGCTTTAGTAGTGGGGTCCGTCACACTGGTCAGCACTGTAAGCAGTGCCATTTTAGCAGCGTGTATGCAAGTAACAGATTGGGAATCTAAAATTCGGATTATATTAGAATTTTAATATTCAGTAAAGTGTAATTTGTTTAGGGTTTTCCCATTCTTCAAAGGTTGCATTTGTCTAATTTTATGGCAACTTACTACATGACTGCATGTAGTAAGCAATGACTGCATCCCCCGCGGTGGAGAAAAGCTCGCTCTCTCTCCCTCTCTCTCCCCCCCTCCACCCACCCCCTGCCGTTTTGTAAGTGCAGAAACATCACCACAATAATGACATACAATTATAGTAAACATTGAACAATCTGTGCTTTCTCAGGTTTATCTTATCATCTAAACATATGGTGAGCCCAAATAGGTTAAGTGTCTTTTCCCTAAGGTGCAATATTTCTGCACTTTTGGATGCAATTTAAATTTTATTTTTAAAGCCTTACAATCACATATTTGAACATTCTGAAAATTAAACCTTGTCTGAACATAATTGCAAGAGTTAGCGGAAATTGAACAAATGAAATATAAAGACTTCCACTTCCTGTATATGAATTTTTAGCCTTTTCCCAAACTTTCTCTATTGTAAACTTAAAACAAAGTCTTATCAGCAAGTAACATAGAGTAGCAGCTGGATATCATTAAATCCCCCTGTCTAAGCTATTCTTCTTCATTACCTTTTTCCTGACAAGCTCTTGCTCTGCACAGAAAATGTAACTTTGTGATAGAGATTTATGTAATTCAGGTGTCCTCTATTCTGAGTGAGAGCTTGGCTGCAGAAGAAAGGGATTTGCAAAAATCCATAGAATTTTATAAAAAGAAAGGGAGAACCTGACAGAATTCAGTGAAGAAACACATGTTAACATAACCAGCTCATCAACCACTTTACCCACTCTCTCTTTTATAGGTTATTTGCATAATAAGAATATTTTTCTGCAAACTGGAATAGCTGGATTTTATTCTACTAATGCAAGGACATTAGCTACTTCATCATAAAATACACAGCAGTGTTCTCCAAATGCTTTCAGATTCAGTGAAACATTAAAATGTCTTTACTTAAGCAATGTAATAGAAAATACTGACAGACGTCTAACCATAAACACAAATTAGAGCAAGCAATGCCGATGCCTTTCTGAGTTTAGTGAAATGGTGTCACAGTTATTAAGTTGGTGGTGATGTGGTATGGTAACATACACACTCCAATTTGTGAGCATTTAATTTGGTCTCTACAGGCTTTCATATGTCAAAACCTGAGTTCAGGTTTAGGCGGTTTTCTTTAATGATACAACAGAACCACTGGGAAAAGAGACTTGTATCTTGGAGATGACAAGACACTAGGGAATCAAAAAATAAATTAAAAAAAAAGCAAATGAAAAGAATCCCTAATGACTCTCTGGAACATTAAATTGATTAACCTCTTCTTTCCTTGTCACAACAGGGATTTTTTTTTTTACCATGTGACCAAATTGATATCATAAAGAAATATAATCAAAAAGCACCGTCAACTATGCAGTTGATATTTATGCCCACCTACCTGCACTTACTATGTGAGTTATAAATACAAAAAAGTCTGAGAACTTATAAAATAGTTGGTTTATCAAACCTAAATAGGCATAAACTTAATTTAGTGATTTAAATGTGAATAATACTCAGGTGATTATTATCATTTCATTGTGACATAGCTCCCTTTTTTTCACCTTTGTTTCACATTATTTCTATAAAAGCAGAATAAAAATGCCCGAATTGGACATAACAGCTTCCCCCAAAGAATGGAACTGTACTCTCGGTTAGGAATTTCACTTGCACTGCTGCAAGGACAGAGAAGGTAGAATATTGCGCGGACCCAGAACCTGCTCCGGCATCTGCCACTTCCACCCTGTCCCCAGCAGTGTGTCCCTGTGTGCTCAGTACCGGGCTGACTCCTCATCTCCTTTAGTGTTTTAGACATCATGTCCTCAGGGAAAGCTTCTCTGACAGTCTCCCCCTAGGGAGGAGAACCAGGGTCCATGTTCCTCCTGCTCACACCTGTGTCATGTATCATCTCAGTTGAGCACTTCACACTCGTAATTCTCTCTTTCTCGCTCAATCAGTGAAAGATATATGCCAGAAAGAACTTTCAGCCTTGGTGTGTAAGAGGTCATCTAACTGTCAGAGATCAGGAAGGCTCTGTGACATATTGGGGGCCCATCATCTTTTGGGAGGTTGATATGTGTGATCTCATTCACTCCCCTTAGGAAACCTGTGAAGTAGGAGGAAAATCCCCTTCACAGACTCAGAGAAACTGAGGATTAGAGAGGTTGAAAAGAACCCGCCCAAGATCATGCAGATAGTAAATGGCAGAGTCTACATTTGAATTCAAAGGTTTCTGACTAAAACACCTGCTATCTTAAACAATTTCTAAAAATTATTTTTTACTGACTTACCTAGGAACATCTAAACTCAGGCAGCTGTTACTTTGACACCTGATTATATAGTGCTTTGGACCCTTTTTGAGTTATCTGTATGACTTGTTTCATTAATAACATTATGAACCCCTAATGGACGCTGGATACTTTTTAAAACCATCTCCCCCTACCGCCACCTCTACCTCTACTTGCTACCTAGGGGGTATCAAGAGCTAGACATATAATAGTAGATGTTTAATAAATACTTCTTGAAAATATGAAAATTAAAGGTAAAACACTGTATTGTTTACAACAGACAGATGACAGACTTCAATTTTGGATCAAACTCAAGGACCAAAAAATTAAACCTGAGTAATCAGATGTTTTATCTTTTTCCTTTTTTTTTTAAGGGAAGGGGGAATCTATGTCCATTAATAGAGAACTATTTAATGCCTAAATTAAAACAGTTAAATAAATTATGATAATTCTGTAATATGATTTGCTTGCAGCCATAGAAAAGAACAAGAACATTCTTCATGAAACGGGAACACCTCTAAGATAGGATAGGATGACAAAGTAAGGTCAGAATAGCGTGTATTGTGTAGTATTAAAAAGGTGGGTGAGGGAGATCTGAATGTTACTGTGGTTGCCTGGTTGAGGGAGGTGGTGGGGGGGGTGGGCACTGGGCAGAGGAGTGCTCAGGGACTGAATGGAGACAATACAGTATATCCCTTGCTAATTTTTGAGATTTTAGCCATATGAATGCAGTATCTGATTTTTAAAAATTAGATTTTCTGGAATTCTCACATATGATGTAGCTTAATAAGAAACCTTTTTCAATCCCTTTTCTGTAAGAGCAGAATAATCCTGTATTCAAATTAGAAGTATATTAAAAACCAAATGCTGGTGCTTAAATCAAACCTCACAAAAACATTGTAAATAAAGGGTTTTGCTGTGTTTTATCATTTAATGAAAGAGGGAGTTGCTGGCTCTCCACACAGATGTCATGCGCCAAGAAAAGATGGATCCCAACTGGGGACAACGGAGGGAAGATGTATCATGGTGCCTCTGACACTCAGGAACCCCCAGGAGCCCCAGGACCTCAGCGCAATTGCTCAGGGAAATGCAGCATTGTAGGTCTGGGTCTGTTCTGCCAGATGGATATTAGTATCTTAAAATAGACCAACTTTTTTTTTCCACCACTGAGAACATTTTAAATGGAATCTCTCTTAGATTTACATGTTTTTTAACCTTTGGTGGACCCTTAATGAAACCTTGTTAAGTATCTTTCATTTTCTTGCTACTTGATGAAATTAATGTCAGCCGGTTTAA
>NC_138376.1:21093964-21100583 GCF_054177405.1 Leptonychotes weddellii | reverse complement strand
AAGATTTTATTTATTTATTTGACAGAGAGAGACACAGCGAGAGAGGGAACACAAGCAGGGGGAGTGGGAGAGGGAGAAGCAGGCTCCCCGCAGAGCAGGGAGCCCGATGCGGGACTCGATCCCAGGACCCCGGGACCATGACCTGAGCCGAAGGCAGTCGCTCAACCAACTGAGCCACCCAGGCGCTCAAGTGTTCATTTACTAATGAACAGGAATACTGGAATTGTTCTAAGGATTTGAAGGAATGTGCACATTGTGATTTTAAGGAGAGCATATTTTCCCATTTAGACCTTGACTAGAAATAGAGAAAAGCTAATCAGCCACCTCTTAATTTACTTTATTTATTTAATGAGCAACTTGGGTTTGTGTTAATTTCTGCCTTCATAAATTACCTTACTTTTAAATAATGAAGATTTTTCAACTCACTGCCCTTCCATCTGAAAATTGTTTTTTAAACAACCTTGGTTATAGTTTTCTATTTTGCTGGGAGAACTGGGTCATCGAAAATATGTGTGGGATGTGAAGTTTTGTTTTCTGCACAAAGGTTTGTCATGAGTCTAAACATTTCTCTCTCAAGTAATTTACCATTTAATTACATTGTGTTATGTTCCCTCAGGAAGGGGAGGAGAAGGGAAAGGAAGAAAACTCAAAAAAAAGAAAAGTTTTTTAAATGTGTACTGCATTCAGGATTTAGATTTCACCTTATAAAGTTTTTATTACAGTGTCCTCCTCCTCTCCTTGTGTCGTGAAACAGTGAATCACTCGTGTTTGTCTCTGAGGACAAATGTCGTTCTCATGTTTTATCCTGACACCTCTGAGATGAGCTTTCCATATGAAGAGAAGGGAGGACATCTGATGCTTCCAGTGTTATTTTGGGGCCTCCCGTTTTCTGGGAGTCGCTGACACATGTAGTTTGGGCAGTGAAGCCCAGCAGGAGGTGACATCAGGCCCATTCCCCTGCTGATTAATGTGCCTGAGGGTCCCTGCCACACTTTGCCCCCTTCCAGCATGTTGGTTTTAAAGAAGGAGCCTTTCATATGCTCCGCTGCCGGCTGAGCTGGGCAGAGGTCCAGTGGCGCCAACAATTTTCCGTCCTTTGTATGAGTGATCAGAGGCCAACCCCAAGAAACTGACAGTGGTTTCGTTCAGTGCTACTAATGATCTTCAGTAGCCGAAGACTTCCTTCCTCGTGTGGCCTGAACGTTTTGCTGGGTGAATGTGTGATTTGGAAAGTGGCCACAGAGACACAACCTGATAAAGTGCATTGTAGGCGTCACACGTTCCCTGGAGCTCTTGGGATCTGCATTAGATGAAGTTGAACTTAAAAGAGAGAAATGGAAAGTTAACTCTTATGCTAAGGGTTTTTGCAGATGTGCTTTCTAAAGTGCGAAGGCTCACTTTGTTAGTTCCTTTTCTTACTGAATGTTTACAGTCAAGCTAATGGTTCGCGTGGCAGACTATTTTTAAGACCCGAGTGTCTGGCTCTCTCTTACCTTGCCTTGCCTTTCCCACTTGCCGCTTTTTCTTCCAGAACGTCCAGGGAGTCATGGCCCCCGACTTGTTGCTTGTGTTATCTGCGTGCTAAGCAGTGTTGGCATTTGTATGTCCCTCTGGACAAAAAAAAAAAGTCATCATTTCAACCCAAGGATCAGAATGCTACAAGTTAAAATGAACCTCTAAGGAGTTTTTCTGTTCTGCACTCCAGTCTTCGCTCAGCTCCAATCAAATCATGCAACGTAGTGGTTTAATCAAATTTATGAAATTTCTGAGGTTATTTTCAAAACCACCTTCTGGTTACGTGTTTTAGGACAGATCACCTGTGACCATAAAGAAGCTCATCCTTAGAATTATTAATTTACAAAAACTGTCATGCACAGAGATAGACGTGGTGAGAGTAAGTCACCAGAACTTAACTGTAGTGCTTGCTCCCTGGCTTCATAGAGACCCAGCGACCAGTGGTTGGAATGCACCTGAACTAGGCTTTCACTTATGGTACATCTCATGTTTTAATATGCTAATTTGCCCTGGCAAATACCTCCAGAAGTGAGTTTCAACTCTTCAAATAAGTAATCCTACAGGTGCTCGAAGAGCTTTCAGGATTTCATCAAAAACCTAAAAAGAGTAGGAACACCTTTGTTCAGTTGAATCCTCAGAAAGGTAGAATAAAAGACTAATTGTCCCCTGAGTGACATGCCATTCTACACTGTTTGTTTTTACTTTATTAAATCATGCTTCCCCTAAAACCTGCCTCTGGGATTCACAATTCTCTTCAGTGTGTGCTCTTCCCTAGTCCCTCTGCTAAAAACTTTGTCACCTTTCCTAAAATACTTAACTAAAAGTGAACCTGGCATCTGCTTGGTACTTTGCAGTTTATAAAGACATTCCCTTCCCCCAACCCCATAAAGCAGGATCACTGTGATTCATCATTTTACTAAAGAAACTGGTAACCACCATTGGCTAAGTGGCAGGGCTAGAGTGAAGACCTTCTTGCTCATATTGCCTGTCACAAATGGCAGCAAGGACACAGCCACTGATTTCTCCTTTGGATTCAGAATGGGAGGGATTTGACCTAATGGTAAGGAGGCCAGTGTGGCCAAGGGGAAAAAGCCATCTGACTTATTCTAATCCTGAGGTGGTGGTAGTAACCTTTGTAGCTGGTCAGGAAATAGTTTGCAAAACGCCTTACCACAATAACTCTGCTGGTTTGTTCTGATTTCGAAACACTAAACCTGTATCTATATGAGCAAAATAAAGCCAACAAGATCACTACATTCATGTTTGTGGAATTGCTGTTGAAGAATAATTCAAAAAATATAATACTTTTGGCAAATAGTTTTCTAGATATGAGTGAAGGGGTTACATTTTCTGGAGTGTTTGCATAAATTTTCACATGCCAGTGTAAGACCGGGCATAGTCTCCAAGAGGCTCTAATTGTTATCTCCATTTGTTATCTTTGAGATGCCTTGCTATAGTGCAGGGGATTTAATTTTATTTCAATGTCAGGCATCATTAACATCTTTTTGATAATAATTATGAAGTGTAGATTTCTGAAGAGATGCCAGGCATAGTTTATCATTCATTTATCTTTTAGGCAAAGATAACTATATCAAAATGTATTTATTGTTGTCTTTTTTCTTTTAAACCTGAGAAGAGTTTTACCATTGTTAAGAGTAGAAAACACTCATGTCATAGGCTTTTTCTATCTCCCTTCTTTTCTTCATGCTTAAACATACGTTGAGGCCCTGTGGTACACCAGGCACTGTGCTCAGTTACATGGAACACAAAGCTAAACAAACAGATTTCTTCTTGGCAAGACATTGAGTCTAGAATACTGGTTCTCAATCAGGGGCCATGTCTGGAGACATTTTTGGTTGTCACTACTGGGGGGATGCTGTTGACACCTACTGGGTGGAAGCTGCTAAGCATCCTATAATGCGTAGGACAGACCCCCATGACAAAGCAATAGCTGACACAAATGTCAGGAGTGCTGAGGTTCAGAAACCCTGATCTAGAGCAGCTCTCTTCAGCAGAACTGCCTCGGAAGATGAAATTATTCTATATCTGCACTGTCCTGTATGGTTGCCACTAGCCACATGTGGATTCTGAGCACTTGAAATGTGACCAGTGTGACTGAGGAACTGAATTTTAAATTTTATTTAATTTTTGTGTTTTTGAATTTAGATGCAAAAGCTGCTTGTGGCCAGTGGCTACTGTCTTGGACAGGGCAAGTATAAAAGAAGAGATTAATGCGGGTGCCTGGGTGGCTCAGATGGTTAAGCCTCTGCCTTCGGCTCAGGTCATGATCCCGGGGTCCTGGGATCGAGCCCCGCATCGGGCTCCCTGCTCCGCGGGAAGCCTGCTTCTCCCCCTCCTTCCTGCTCGGGCTCTCTCTCACTATCTCTGTCTCTCTCAAATAAATAAATAAAATATTTAAAAAAAAAAAAGAGATTAATGCATTAACTGGTGATGACAGCTCCATGTGAGATGACTCTTAAAACCAGGCTCCTGAGAGGTGTCACGGGAACACAGAAGGAAGAAATCTGAGTTAGACCTGGGCAAGAGTCACCTTCTCTTAAACTGAATGTTGAAAAATTGAAAAATATGAAACATGCCCACATATAAAGTGACTTGAATATGAAGTAATATTCCCATCTACCTAATGAGAAGATTCACTTAAAAAATAGCTTAGGGAGATGACACGAATAACTTTTTAGGGGAAAATGTCTACTTGTAAAATCTAATGGCTTTCCATTTCATTATACAAACATTTAGAATCAGATATATATACACATATCTGTTTATATATATGTGTTGCGAAGTATATATGCTATGTTTTTTTCCAGTTTCACATCTTGTGAAGTAATGTTTTTTCCAGCTCTTCAGTTTCATCTCTGGTGTAGAGTTGCTACTCATCCCTAGAGCCACTGCGTTATCTACACGTTGTCCCAGAACACACTGTCCGACTTCCATCCAAGCTGTTTGTGATAACAGCACTTGTAAAATCTGTTGTAGAGGGGCGCCTGGGTGGCTCAGTTGGTTAAGCGTCTACCTTCAGCTCAGGCCATGATCCTGGGGTCTTGGGATCAAGTCCCATGCTGGGCTTCCTGCTCAGTGGGGAGTCTGTTTCTCCCTCTCCCCTTCCTTCCCGCTCCTGCTCGCTCTCTCTCTCTCAAATAAATAAAATCTGTGTGTACAACCCTTTAAAAATCTGCCCTTGGACAATTTATTTCCTATTACAGGTACCTGCTTACATAACATTGGGTTAGTTTTTTTTTTTTTCCTTTTATCCTTTATGTGTATATTCTTGAAATCCTCAAGGTAACTACCTTCTGTACTTCTTTTTAAGCCAATCTTTAAAAGGCTTGTTTTGAACATCTAGCATTTGCAATAATGAGGCCTTATCTTCAGGAATACAGACTACATCATCATTAAATGTGCCTCCTGTGTTATTGTTTCTCTCCGTCAACCTCTTTAGTGGCGTTCAGAAGTGACAGTGACTGAGCCGTTTTCAAGCTGTTGAATCTTCCTGAAAGAGTATCTTGGTGTTCCAAATAAAGTGATTGAGAGAAAGCCCCATAATGTGAGAGGTAGGACTCCAGTTCAAGAAAGTGAATTGACACAAGTACTTGTTTCTTCTATTGCCTAAGGCCCCCTTAAAAAGATAGTAAAAGAATAAAAGACAGTATGCTCACATCAAAAAAGGAGCAGATGAGAGATCTCATCTAATTTCTGAACACAGAGCAGATCGGAGAATATTAATGAGGTAAGCAGAATAGAAGAAGTTAGCTTCTTCTGAATAGCACTTCTCAAACTTTAACATGCATGTGAATCACCCTGAGTCCGTCTTAGGGGGCTCCCCTTGGGGCTGAGATTCTCTATTGCTGACAAGGCTCCCGGTGACACAGATGTTGCTGTTGTGAGGGACCACACATTGAGGACCCAGGGCCCCAAGACTAGGGGAGGGAGCCTATCCGCCCAGCAAACCCAGAAAAACTTTACAGTAGGATTTGACACAAATCACGGAGGGCAAAAGTCAGTTATAGGTCTGAAATCAGGGGGATTGACTAAGGGTCTGTACAGGGAGACCTCGTGTTATTGCACTTTACTTTGCTGTGCTTTGTAGACACTGTATTGTTTTGTTTTGTTTTGTTTTTCGCAAATTGGATGTGTGTGGCAACCCTGTGTTGAGCAAATCTACCAGTGCCATTTTTTCAAGCATTTGTTCACTTCATGACTCTGGGTCACATTTTGGTAATATTTCAAACTTTTTCATTATTATTTTATTTGTTAGGGTGATCTGTGATCAATAATCTTTGATGTTGCTATTGTGATTGTTTTGGGATGCCACAAACTGCACCCAGATAAGACAGAAGACTTAACTGATTAGTATTTTATGTACCTCACTGGTCCACTGATTGTCCATTCACCATTCTCTCCCTCTCCTCGGGCCTGCCCAGTCCTGGAGACACGATATTATTGAAATTAGGCCAAATAATCACCCTGTAGAGATTTCTGAGTATTAAAGTGAAAGAAAGAGTTGCACATCTCTCACTATAAATAAGCGAGAAATGATTAAGCTGAGTGAGGAAGGCATGTTGAAAGCCAAGACAGGCCAAAAGCACCACACAGCCAGGTTGTGATGCACAGAAAAAGTTCCTGAATTCTTAAAAGTGCTACTCCAGTGAACACGTGAATGATACAAAAGCAAAACAGCCTGATTGTTGATATTTAGAAAGTTTTAGTGGTCTGGGTAGAAGATCAAACCACGACATTCCCTTAAGACAAAGCCTATTGCAGAGAAAGGCCCCAACTCTCTTCAATTCTATGAAGATTGAGAGAGATAAAGAAACTGCAGGAAAAATGTGTGAAGCTAGCAAAGGCCGGTTCATGAGGTTTAAGAACCCCCATTACATCAAAGTGCAAGGTGAAGCAGCAAGTGCTGATGTGGAAGCTTCAGCAAACTATCCAGAAGATCTGGCTAAGGTCATTTTTTTTTTTATTCTTATGTTAATCCCCATACATTACATCATTAGTTCTAGATGAAGTGTTCCATGATTCATTGTTTGTGCGTAACACCCAGTGCTCCATGCAGAACGTGCCCTCCTCAATACCCACCACC
>NC_138376.1:21025015-21093464 GCF_054177405.1 Leptonychotes weddellii | reverse complement strand
TAGAACAAATGATGTAATGTATGGGGATTAACATAAGAATAAAAAAAGAAAAAAAAAATAAAGAGGGCACGTTCTGCATGGAGCACTGGGTGTTATACGCAAACAATGAATCATGGAACACTACGTCAAAAACTAATGATGTAATGTATGGTGATTAACATAACAATAAAAAATTTTTTAAAAATGATTACTTTTTGACCCACTCTCTCTCCTCTTGCCCACCAAGTCAATGTTAGATCAAGGCCAGGAGTGCAAGCCTCCCTCTCAATTCTGTGCCCCCACCTGTGGGACAGTAAGCACTCTTACTCATTCATTTCTCACTGCAAGTAGCTGGCATTATTAGCATGTATACTCTATTAGAGATAGGAGATGTATTTGGTGTCATGAACAAAGACTTTTTTTTTCCAGCTGAAGTTTTCATTTCCTCTTTATTTTGCAATATTCTGCAGACTGAGGTTTTTTGTGAAAGAAATCTGGAAGAATAAAAACAAAGCTGGACATCAATGTAAGATATAAACAGGCAGAGGGCCATCAAAAACAGTTGCACTAACTAAATGATAAGTTATCTGTAGAACTTACCTTGGCCTTTTTACTACTCCTGTACTTTTTATTTATTTATTTAAAAAAAAAAAGCAAGGAAGGAAAGAAAGAAAGAAAAGGAGGAATTGAAAGGCTTATTCCTTGCCTTGTGTGAATGGGAATGGGTTTATTTTTAAATCTCACTTGAACAGTCTTTATTGATCCTTTTTAATAAAAGATGTTTGAAAGCATGTTGGCCATCACAAAAGAGAAAAACAAAAAATCAGACTAATTTTCTCTTATTTTTCCAAGAAATAGATTATTCCATGGCTTTATTCACCAAGGTGAATTAATGTTTCCTTTCAAGCCCATATATGTATATAGGGCTGTTGCCTATGTCCAGGCACCTTTTCTTGTGTGATCAATAAGGCCAGGACCACAAACAGCCTTCATTTAGAATTTAATAGCAAAAACAAAGACACTGAAATTTTCTACCAAAAGTAATTAAGTTATCTAATGTTGACTTTGTGAAAATATTCCTTATTCTGTACTTGTTTGCATGTATAACTTGTTGGGTTGAAATGTATTTACAGGGCTGACTAACACTTTAAACTTGGCTCAAACCTAAGGTAAATTGCTGATTTTTCTTGTTATTAAATGAATTGCTTTTTTTATTGCAGACAATTCATGCACTGGAAAAAAATTGTCTTAAATTATCTAAAGTATTCCAACATACAGAAAAGTCCCACCTTTTTATGTGAGAGATGTACTATGTCCATGGGGGATTTAGCCCACAGCAGAGGGCTATTTCATAATGTAGTCATGTATGTTTTGTCTTAGAATTTATGATATTTTATTGCGTGCCTTCTGTTGTCCCCAAATGTGATGGTTCTTCTCATATTGGATTTAAAATAAATACTTTTCTTTTCTTAGTAAAATTCAACTACGTGCAGAACTGTTCATCCTATCATTTTTTTAATTGGAAACTGAAACATCAGGAAGTTTTACAGAATCATAAAATAAATGCCAGTAGTTTAATTGGTTTTGTATAAACAAGTGTAGAGACTGAATTGGAAAGCAGAGTTGTTTCATATAAGTGAACTCTGAATATATATATAAACACATACGCACCATACACACTCATGTGTTTTTTTTATAAGAACATAAAATGCCTTCAAATTAAATCTGCTCTTCTTCCACTTGAGAGTTCTTTACAACTACAGACATTAAGTGGCTGTTTTATATTATTAAATCTTACAGTATTTAAGTCTTCATAATATCCCTCATGTTGAAATTGCTCTTTCGCCTCATATACCACATCAACAAACTTAGAGAATACAGCTTGGGTGGTCCTGAATGTTCCAAAGGCAGCTGCACTTTTCTTTTTTTCCTCTGGGTACCCTTATCTTGGATATTAATGTTGAAAACATTATAAGACTTTTCATAATGCTCCAATAGTCTTTCTAGTCCTAAAATGTACACTTCTAGAAAGGAAAAAAAAGAAAGGCCATTCTAGCCTCAGTCCTTTGAAAACGGGATGCTTTTTCATTGTAAAAAAAAAAAGTTCCTGTCTCTGCTCCAGACTGTCCTGTGACTGAGGAGAATGAACACCTCCCCAGTCGTGATGCTAGCTAAAAACCTTCTGGCGGCCAAGATAGATTTAATCAGACTCTAACGCTAAACTGGTACTCTGATTGGGTATAAAATTATGTGATCGGTATTAGTTTTTCTCATCAATACATGGGACCCTGCTGAAATGAAAATGGAAGCACAAAAAGGATGAATGGGTTTCAGGTTGCTGTCGAGCACGCAGCTCCCTTTGGAGTAGGGCGCGGCGTCCATTATGCTGGCTTTTCAAAACTTGCTCATGTGAAGCAGTTGTTTTATTATTCCATCTCTACATTGCTTTATATGAAGCTGAATATTACTGTCTATATTAAACAATGCATGGAATTGATTCTGTATCTTTCCCCCTGATATTTCAGTTTCCAGTTATCAAACAATAGGATGAACAATTCTGTATTTAGTTGAATTGCGCTAAGAAAAATTTTAAAAGGACTCTTTGTTTTAAATCATACACGAAGAGCATAAGTTAGTAGAGACTTCATGACTAAAGAAAAAGTCAGTGAATTGCTTCTTCTCTCTTATTTAAGGATCTTAAGTGTCCTGTGGGAATGTTGTAATCCTTGGAAAGATGCTCTTATTAAAACCTTCTGGAGGTGTCTCTGTTTTCTCAAACATACATCATTAGCTATCTAGAACTAATTACCCCCAAGGCACCTCTAGGGATTTTATGATTCTCTCTGTCTCCTGGGACATCATGTAAAGTTTTCAAAAGAAAAAGGAAGCCCATAAGAGTTCTTTCTTTTTCTGAAGTCAGATGACGATAGATAGGAATTACTTAGGAATAGTGGTTCCTAAAATAACTTCATTTGGCTGTTGAGTTCTGGGTTTCTCTTATGAACTTTTGTGTAAAGAACCCTTTAAAATGATCATTTATTAAGTATGTATTAGTTTTTATTCTTTCCTGAGATTCTTGAAAACAAAAAGTGATACTTGATACCTCATTTTAGAAGTACAGTGTTACAGAGAATTATCAAAGAGATAAAGCAAGGAAAGCTCCAGCCAAAAAGTTCCCTTCCCAGGGTACATTCTTTTTGCTCTGGAGTCTAAGAAGTTTATATCCAACTGGAACTTTATTTGTTTCAAAAACAGATAAAAAAAAAAAAAATAGAGCCTGCCTCCCTCCCAGTGAGTCTGAGAATTCACACCAGGATCCCAAACCTGGCTGCTCACCCACATTAGAACTGCAGGACCAGGCCCCTCACCTGTAGCTTCAGGGTCAGCCCACCTGGATTTAGGGACTGGGAATCTAGTTATGCTCCCCTCTGACCTGTCTTTCCTTCTCCTCTCCTCTCCTCTCCTCTCCTCTCCTCTCCTCTCCTCTCCTCTCCTCTCCTCTCCTCTCCTCTCCTCCCTTCCCTTCCCTTCCCTTCCCTTCCCTTCTCCTCTCTGTCCTCCCCTGCCTAACACTTTTGTTCCTCCTCTCACTGCTTGTCTTCCTCACACCCCCTTCCCTTCCCTTTTCCTGTCCTCTCTTCTTTTTCTCCCTCATATCCTCATCTTGGATTTCCTGGAAGATTCTACAGCTGCTCACACTGGGAACCTCTGGTTTTCCCTACTTTTCTCAATTCACTATTAGCTTCAGAAAGTTTAAAGTCCTCAATAAATAATCATCTGAGCCCAATTTATTGACTCAAATCTTTATTTTCATGTGCTCTTTACCTGCATCACAAGGAGCACTGAGCATTCCCTTAACTTCTCTGCGCTTTCAGTCCCTTGTACCTTTACCGTGCTGGGCAACACAGCCACTCTGGCTCATGAGCTCTTCTTCATTCTACCAGGGCCTCAGCTAAAATTTTACCTCTCTGAATTTTGCTCCAACCCACCTTTTATCCTATTTAGAATGCTTTCTTCCTCCATTGTGCTTCCATAGCATGGTATACTGACCTGTATTTTAGTATTTATCATATCTTAATTATAATTCTCTTCTCCTACTTGACTGTGATTCCCATGACAGTAGGAAGGTATTATTTTTGTGTATCCAGCACTGTACCTGAAACATAGGTGCTTAGTGAACATTAGTTGGAAGAATAAAATGAATGAATATCAGAGCTTCTAATTAAAATTACAGAAGCAAAGCATTTTATAGTTAGGTACCTAATTTCCAGTGGGTTTGTGTTAGGTACTCAAAGCAAATCCTCTAGGCATAGCCCTTAGTTTAATGGACCATCAAACTTACTCAAAGAATGGCAGTAGCAGAATAGGAATATAAACCAGTATGTCACTCTCATTAAACTTTGAGTTCCTACTATATATAGTGACAGTAGAGGATTAGCAATATTGCATCTTACAATGAGGCACAAAGATTAAGCCTGTGGATGCTCCCATGCTTGTTGTAACAGGAGGCAAGACACCTCTTTCCACTAAGGCCCCAAAATATTATGGAGGCCTTTAGTTAAAAGATAATCAAAATATTGGCAATTATTATACACATAAAAATTTACATTAAAGATATATTAAAATGTAATGATCTGTAAGGAAGAGCAGTACTCATTTCCTTCATTTATTCAAGATGTTTTGAATCATCTACTATGTGTAAAATATCACCAGAAGTTGTAAGAAACAAAATGTGAATAAAACTTAGCTGATATTACTTACATGACCTTCATAGCATCATGCTGAATATTAGAGAAGACCTCAAGACTATATGCTTAGATGGCTCCTATGAAATAGGACATGTTTCTCTTTGACAAGGGTGGCAGTTTTTAAATAATTACTTCATCATTTCAACCTCAGTGGAGCATGAGAGTTTACCCAGCAGAACAATGTCTTTGTAGCCAAAGTAATCAAGAGACCAAAAAAAGATTTTAAAACTATATCTTCTTAACACAAGACAAACTATGCAGCATGATTCTACTTCATGTGTCAGAATCCTCCTAAAACCATTACAAATCATTCCGTATTATACTGAGAGAGATAAAAAAAGGTAAAAAACATAATGAAAGGAGAGGGAGCAATCAAGACATGTAAAAAGCAACACATCTCTGTGGGTGCCTAAGCTATCATTGTGAAACAGACACCTTCCATTTCCACAGAAAATCACTGGACTCCTCCTAATATGTGTTCGGTACATATAAGAAGAATATAATCAAATCTGTTCTGTTCTGGTTTTCACAATTAATTTTCACAAAGATGAATTTTTAGTTTCCAAGATTGTTCTGTTTAAAAGCTAAAAATGCTTGACTGATTAAATGGTGTTATAATGAAATTAACCATGGTGCTGAAAGAATAATCTTTCTAGATGCCGATCTGATCTTGTCATTGCCCTGCTTGCCTGCAGGATAATGCCAGGCCTCCTCTTTGGCAGAGGAAACCCCATCGTGATTCCCCCTTACCTTCCCCACCCCTCACTTCTCCCTGTCTGTTCCCTGGACAGGCTCTTCATGCCTCTTTATTCACCCTGTTCCATCTGCCAAGAAAACTGTTTCTCTGTCCTTATCCCCCCATCTTCCTCACACAAACTTCTCCCGAGCCTGCCTTCCCAATCTCCAGCCCAGTTAGGTTAGATGCCCTTAGTCTACACCATCCCGTGCAGGGGCCTCCCCTGTGACAGCTCAGGGCTTGTATGTGTGATTGCTGATTTAACCATCTCCCTCTTACCCCAGCCACTAACTTTTCCAGGGGGCGGCAGGGATGTGCCTTGTTAATTTCAATACCTGAGCCACTGTCCTCGCAGGGAGAGCACACAGCAACTGTTCAGTACGTGGTAGATGCCTAAATGAAGGAACTACTAACCACATTTGAAAATTGATATTAGTTATTGAAAATAATCTTCCAAGATTGATCTGTGTGGCATGTGTTAGATATCACTATCTACCCTTGATATATTCACATAAGACTGCAAATATAAAATATATTTCAAGGTAAACCCGTTGAAGTCACCAGGTGACAGTTCAATTATTTTAATGCATTGCCCCGAACCGTTAGCACAAATGTTCCACAAGTGGTTTTTGCATCACTCTCCTTGCATTCTCCTCTTCTCTTTTCATAGTTAATCCTGATCTATTCTTAGGATTTCAGAATTCTTTCACTAGCCCTCTTCTTTGTCACTAGTTCTTTAATTTACACATTTGGTTGGCTGGTTCCTGTTACTCGGCCTACAAATCTGTCCTATGTCATCTCCTTTGAGTAATTTATAACCTCCATAAAATGCCATGCAGAGGCACTTTTTTACATTTTTGAGTAATGGCGAGAAAGAATTGCCCTGGGAATCAAAAATCCAGTGAGTCATAGATTATTTTGTTATTTATGACCAGAGAGTGGTCATTGACAATATTTGGCAATTTTACAGCTATGAACCTAGGCTATTGTGCTTTAGAATGTAATTTATTAAGCAAATAAAACTCTTACTGGTAATGGGTCCTGTTAAATCTGGGGAACCATGTGAGCTCCAGGTCGGTACAGCTGTGGAAGGTTCATAGTAGCCACATACATCTCAGATGTCTGGACACTAATATTTTACACTTACTTCATGGTTTTATTTACTCAGTTGCCGTTATATTCTCGATTGGATTCTGACCAACCATTTTGGTTTAAGAAATCATTAGCTTTGAGTAGAAAGGGAGGAGCCTAGAGAAAATAAAATGAATTTATGTTTAAAAAGCATAAATCCTTCCTTCATGAGATATAACATTTAGTAAATTTAGGCTGTAAAGAAACACCAGATGTATTCATAGAAATTACTGATGTAAAATCATCTTGGAAAAAGAAAAAAGACAAGAACCTAAACTTAACTAAATATACCTAAAGGAGAGACACAGACATAGATACAGAGATAGGTAGACATACATATGTATGTGTACAGATGCACAGAGACACACATCGACAGGGAGAGAGTGTGCCCTAACACAAACAAGTGTGAGTGAGCACGATTAGGGTTTATTTTTTGAAATTATTCATTTATATCAGTAGTTATTTTGTAATGTTGGCCTCAGTGTAATTCCTGCCACCCTTGCCTTTAAATACATTTGGAGAAAAGGATAATCTTGAAAGCCTCAACAAAGTAAGTTAATCTTTTTCTAAATAATGACATTCAGCAGTACTTACTTTCTATTGTTTTTTTTTTTTTAAGCTGGAAATGTATTTCCTTTAGTGTAATTGTTAGACACGTATATCCAACCACATCTAGGATTAGAGAGATTCAGCTATATACTTAACAGCATGAAACACTCTCAAGAAGTTGGGTCTAAAGCCACACACCCAACAGTGATCAACAAGAAAATTCCAAGAATGTCCCTCCATTTGAAATCTTGCATCTGTCTTTCCATTCTGCAAGTAATTAATTAAACCTCACCATGGCCATTGCCTCATATCTCGGTATAAAATAGAGATGGACAAGTGAGACTTAAGTATGTATGGTAGAAGAGGCACTAATGAAAATGGGAATACAAGGAAATGAAACCAGTCATGTGACCTTCAGGGCTGCCCTTGAATTTAGCCATGCACCATCTAGGCTTTCACTGCCATTTCACGCTGTGTTATAATTTCCCATTCACTTTTCTGCTTCCCTGATTAAACTGAAAGCTTCTTGCCATTTATTTTATCAACTGTGTGTGTGCAGAATTTCTAACACAGGATCAAGTAGCAGGAACATGCTTGAATGAATACACAAGTTACCTCCCTACTGGTTGTTTTGGTCCTGCTTCCCCAGACAAATGATGGTGTTCATTTGGAAAATTATTGGGCTCTTGGCTTTTCTTTATTAATTTGTGGGAGTTCCTTATAGACTCTAGAAATAAAGTCCTCTGTCAGTTATGTACAATATGAATATTTTTTCCCACTCTATGGGTTGCCTTTTCACTTTCTTAGTGATTTCTTTTGAATCAAGTCCAGTTTATCATTTTTTTTCTTTTATGGATAGTGCTTTTGTGTCTTTCTTAAGAAATCTTTGCTTCTCTCCATGGTCATGAAGATATTTTATGATTCCTCAAGAAGCTTTGCAGTTCTAGCTTTCATATTTAGGCAATGTTCCCCTAATTTTGTATATGGTGTGAGGTAGGGGTACAGATTCATTCTTTTAGAGATGGATATCTGGTTGCTCTGGAACTCTGTTGAAAACACTTCCCTCCTCCCATTGAATTGTTTGGGTGCCTTTGCTAAAAATTTGCTTTGGTGTCTTTGTTAAAAAATAGGATAATTTTTAGATATTCATTCTTTCATCCATAGATTCTTTCAGTGAATTTGAATGAATTCATGTTATGGCCATTGTCATGACAGGAGTGAAAAACAGACATGGTTCCTACTCTCACAGGGTTCACAGTCCATTGTTCTACCCTTTGCTTTACATTGCAGAGGGAAAGGATTGTATAGGAGATTTAAAAATCTGTCATTGTCAGCACAAGAGCCTTGTCAATAAATCCCATTTCCTCTAATCTGTTCTTTGAATTTTAAAAATACTGTGACTAAAACAAAACAATTACAATGCTAAAAATACTTTCCCACAGCACACAAATTGCCTCTGCTCCCCTCTACCCTCACCCAGTATTGAGATTCACTGGTCTAAATGAAGACCAGATATGCCGATTATATGTATAACATCATGACTGAATACATCAGTAATTGACAAAACTCAAGGAGCTGAACAATGAGCTATCTTTTGTCCTGAGCCTGACAGAACATTGGCTGTCAACTCCAGTGGAGAATCATGAGCTGATTTGTGAATCTCAGCGGTATTTATGGTTCTATTTTTGAAAGATCACTATTGCTTAAATAAAACCCTGTGCTTCAATTATAGATATCAGTGTGTGAAAATATCAAAAGAGACTCTTCCTGTTTTAAAATGTAAGAATACTTAAATTTTCACCAAGACAAATTCAAATCCATTATATATCAGTAACAAATTAATGGCTATAATAGAAGAAGGCTTTCGTACCAAAAAATAAAATTGATAGCATTAGAAATAGTGTTTCCAAAGGCTTAATATGTTAAGTTACAATTGGGCCTACCAGACTCAGGTCTTAATAGGATAGTAAATGCATTTGTAGTTTTTTTAACAATGGATGGAGTGCCCATGCCCAAATTCAAAGCCTTTTTCTGACTTGGATTACACTGACAACATACACTCTAATCCAAAGGAATCTGCCTCTCGAATCCAAACCTAAAGTTACAATTTATAAGAACAGAGTTCTAAATTTCTAAGGACTTTTAGTCATATTCGGTATTTAAGTAGGCATAATAAACAAATCCAGGACCTATTTTATAAGTGGGAATAACTCTCTTCCAGTTTCTAAAGTTGATTTTTGAATAGTTAAATACATCTTCAAAAGAAGGGACTAATTTGGACTTGGAGCGAGGTTGGTTATCTAAACACATTTTTACCTACCGACCACAATTATATGTGTATATCCATATTTCCATATAAATTAAAGCTCCATAATAGAGTAGCCCCAAATTGGAAACAATCTAAATACCCTGTATCAGTTTCTCGAACTTATTTTGTCTCAGAATCTCACCTGCCTTCTTTACAGTCTTAAAAATTATTGAGGACCTCAAGCTGTTTTTGCTTATGTGGGTTACATCTACCAACATTTACCATATTAGAAAATAAAATTGTGATAGTTAAGAGATATTTATTAATTCTTTAAAAAATAACATGGTAATATAAATAATAGGAATAAATAATAAAATGTCTTTGTATTATTAGAAAAATAATTTTGCCCTTAAGAACAAACGAAAAGGTCCCAGGGACCTGGAGGGGTCCCCAGGCCCTACTTTGAGAACTGTGAGGCCCTGTGCGATTGGAATGTTTATGCAGCTACAGTAGAGCAGAACATCAGGCTACCATATAGCCTTATTAAATGGCATGCATGTGGATGCTTTAAATCCACTTTTAATGATACGTTTTTAATAATACGTACTCCCCCACTTAGAAAACAAAATGTATTTTATTTATTATTTTTTTAAGATTTTATTTATTTATTTATTAGAGAGCGAGAGAGAAACAGCATGAGAGAGGAGAGGGTCAGAGGGAGAAGCAGGCTCCCCGCTGAGCTGGGAGCCCGATGTGGGACTCGATCCCAGGACCCTGGGATCATGACCTGAGCCGAAGGCAGTCGCTTAACCAACTGAGCCACCCAGGCGCCCAACAAAATGTATTTTATAATATTTAAATGCATATAGAACACAACAGGAAAAATAAAGAGAAAACATACAGTTTAGACCACTTCTTGTATCAGCACAGTTGATCCTGGAACAACAGAGGTTAGGGGTGGCAACCCGTCACATAGTCAAAAATTGCATATAATTTTTGACTACCCAGAACCTTACTAATAGCCTACTGATGACTGGAAACCTTACCAACAACATAAATAGTCGATTAACACCTATTTTATATGTTATATGTATTATATACAGTATTCTTATAATGAAGTAAGCCAGAGAAAAGAAAATGTTGTTAAGAAAATCGTAAGAAAGAGGAAATACATTTCGAGTACTATAACGTATTTATTGGAAAAAATCCACATATAAGTGGACCTGCACAGTTCAAACCTTTGTTGTTCAAGGGTCAATTGTACTTAATAAAATCAAACAGCTTAACATTGAATCATCTCAAAAAAACAAATAAGTTACCTTACAGAAATCTAAGGATAGACAGCTAGAACTACAAGTTCTGTGTGACAGAAGAGAGACCCATCAGTTCCAAAAATGAGATAAAACAGGCAGGAAAGCTGACACTGTTAATAGACAGTAAGATTCTGTCTTAATTTCTCTTTGAAACAGAAAGCCACTCCACTTTTTAGAAGGATGGATACAGGATACTTGGAGGCCAATTTTTTTTCTGAAACAAAAGCTTTAATTTTGTTGAAGCACTTAGAAAACTATTCCATTGATATCCTAGTTCTATACCTTAAGGTTTGGCAGAGATGACTTTTGCCTAGAAAATATTAATAGCCATATATTTCATTTACCAATGAAAATGAACATATGATGTTGAAGTGTTTTAGAAAAACACAAAATAGAATAAACACATTTCTGCCATGTAAAAGTGTCTATTGATAAGGATTAGAGGTAAATTTCTAGTAGGTTTTCAGAATTTTCTGTTAATGGCTTTTTTGGGGGGCAAAGTGTAGCGTATTATGAATTTCTATAATTTCAAATGAAAGTATGTACAATTCATGATAAATAAGAGGTATAAGTGTTCTCTGGTAGCAGGGCAACTAGTCAGCATAATGTGGTCAATGGAAAGGACCGGCAAGCACGGGAGTTCTGATTCACTGGCAGTTAGCAAAAGCAGCACTTTGGGCACAAAATCCCAGAAGTGACAGAGAAAAGCAGAGTGGCAGTGGAAGTCTACGTGGCAGAGGCCACGATTATTGGTGGTGGCTAAGGTGGCCCCGGGTGCACCAGGCCAGGGGCCCTCCCTGGGCACAGTTGACTTAAGCCTTGTGGATGTCATGGCCCCACTGAAGGGAAGGCCATGCGGTTGGAATGGCTTCTGTTAGAACCAGGTTGGTGTGTGAAAGTCAGCTCTCCATGTAGCCAGCTTGCACTGGCAAACTGAATAAAAGGTTCTTATTGTTCCTGCTTCTTTAGAGAAAACAAATTTATGAATCAAACTGGCCTTTTAAAGCATGAAGACAGTAAAGGAAGCAACTGACAATGGTTTTTTGTCTCGAATTTGAGGAGTGGCCTTATCCTTGTCATCTGTTCTGTTCTGGTGAAAGGCAAGATACACCTTTCCTTTTATTGAAACCGCTAGGATTGTAGCAACTCTTTAAAAATACGTACTAAAAATCAGACACTAAATTACACCTGTGAGCGTAAAGCAGCACAAATAATTTAGTGGCCTTAATCACCCCTCCAAATGCAGCAAGCTCTACTGTATACTTCCTGTACCTCAAGTGTGGAGAGTTCATTTTTTACTTCTGAACCTCTCCTCCACTCTCTCCCACCTCATTTTCCCTCAGTGTAACCGAATACTTTCAGCAACTGGAGGCCCAAACAATCTTGTTAACTTGAAAGTTTTCCTTCAGATTTATTGACCCAGCAGAGTTAAACAGGGTAAGTGTTGATCAACACCTCTCAGGTATTTCTTTAATTATTGGGCTGGCATCTCTAGAGCCTCATAAAAATTTGCAATGTGAGTTAGTAATAAAGTAACTATTTTATTTATTCATTCATTCATTCATTCATTCATTCATTTAGGGGGGTGAATTTTGGATTTTCTAAGGAGAGCCTCTACCTTTTGCCATAAATTGTAGCCGTAGCCTCGATAATATTGTGGTTGAACAACAGGGTCTCCAGAGCTCCTCACTGAAAGAGATTAAACTGTAATTAAACTGCACTATGAGTAAGGAGGGACGGAAAAAGGAAAAAAAAAAAAAAACCTGTGGTTTTCATAAAGCAGAAAAGAAATACATTGACTGGTGTTTACAGCCCAGAGACGTTTTTTGCCTTTGCGACTACAAAACAGTCTTATTTTTAGCCAGCCAAGGTTTTGCAAGAATGCCGTATCAATCCCACAGTTCTGTTCTTTGAAATAATTGCACCAAGCTGGTCCCAAATCAGCAGTAACTAACTGAAAAGCAGGAGGGAAACATTTCTCAAACATACAGTGCCGATGAAATTTGCCATAACACTATGAATTATGTCGGCTGCCTGCATGAAGTTCCACATAATGGGAAAAAAGAATTTAACTAGATCTTAATTGAACATACAGCTACATAATATCCTTTTGTTTAGGCTCAAAAATGGATTTTTTTTAAACCTCCTTATCAGTGCCGCTATTAAATATTGTGGCTCTCCAGCTATCAGTCTCCGATCAGCACAGTTAGTGCATTTTACCTTCCAAGGAAGTGCACTTTGAGCCAGCTGGAGCACAAGCGATGTAGGAGCTGGAGAAAGTCGTAATTGAAACAGGCGACTGCTTCAGTACAGACAGGAAATAAAAGGAAGACTGGCCCTCCAACGGATTAAATTAGATGTTTCAAATTCAGACAGTATCAGGAAAAAGAAGACTTATGTTAGGGGGGGAAAAAGGTAACAGTAAGTTCATTCAGCTGAGTACCCCCCTCCTCCCCTCATAACACATGTTTTTGCTGGAATCTTATTGTGCCGCCCGGTAGGGTAGAATGGCCCAGGCCTCTCCCTGCCGAACAACAGAGTAGCAGGTCGCTGTGTTAATGTCACACTATCCTTTCCCTCCTGCCTGCCCTCTCCCTTTCAGAGCCCTTTGGTATTCTGTTTCCATAAATTAGGCGTGAAATTACGTTGGGCTGAGGATACATGATTTCAGCTGTTTTTTAGTTGGAAAGGAAAATCTTTTAGACCTAAAGCAAAAACATTTTTTTAAATATACTTCCTGCCTATTAGTTTGAGATACGCCTATTATAGAAAATGCTGGCTTTGTAGAAACTTTCTTTTTTTCTTTTTAATCGTTCACACAGAATTCTGTCTTGTCCTTCAGTTCAAGTCAAGTAACGTTAATTGAGTACCGACTGTATACAAGGCCCTGAGCTAACTGGTGTCTCTGATACTTACACATTCATTAAGGTGATACTAACGTAGGGACCTTTCAGATTCTCAAATGAAGACTTGTACTTTTGTTGCAATATTTTGGGAAGTAGATTTTATTTTACATTGGAATAATGAAGTGAAATCGTTGCGATTTTTTTTTTTTTTTCACTTACCTCACATCTCGGTTTTTCTGTTCAAGCAAATATGGGCCTTTGATTTAACACAGTTGGGTAGATGTCCATATCTAAAGTTTGTTACCAGCAGCGCTTGAGACATTGCTTTTTAAGTTCACTGCCTATTTCAGCATTAGAGTATCCTGTGTCGTTTATATGCAGGGAGGAGGTATAGCATTAGATGGGGTGTTTTCTCTGCGATATATTTAAACATGCTGAAAAATTCAACAAGCTAAAAATACTGTAGCCCTCCACTGTCCCCTCTGGAAAGCTGGTAAGATTAAACATTACTACAGCAAGTGGCTAGAATTCCAACCTTACACGTTGAAAATGCCTTTGTTTTTCCTACTCTGTGGCTCTCTGTGTTTGTAAACCATAGTCTTAGAGAAATGTGGGGTACAGCCCAGGGCTACCTGCCGGACTCAGGCCTCATTTGGTCAGGTGTGCTCACTGTTTTAGCTTCTTGAATTAAGCCCTGGGAAAATCCCGGTGCAAACATCTGCTTCATCTGCCCCGCGTCTCCAACAGGAGCAAGATGAGGTGGGGAATGCATCATGTGAGTGGGTTTTGCATGGAAAATGTTGTGGGTTGCTTCCACTCCAGCTGGACAGCTTTATATAGCTATAAACCTTTACTGCTGTATTAAGGTTCTATTCAAAGGGTATGAATCTCTGATATTCATGGTCCAACAAAACTGTTACTAATTACTTATCTACTCAATAGCTACTGGGATTGGCAACTTGAACAACAACAACAATAATCTACGTACTTAGTATTCTCCCAACAAGGGAACATTCTCCTTCCCATAAATAGCATGGCTTGCATTTTTAAAACTCAAAAGAACAAACCAGAAATGGAGACTTGTGCCCTCCATAAAGGCCATCATGCTTAGCTTTTTAAACAGAAAGCGTATTTCTTCCTTCTGAAAGGTAATTTTAACACGGGTCTTGAAGAATGGGGAAATTTTTACAGAGAACTTTGGTTTCTAAACTTAGGGCAGGCTGTACTGACTGCGGGATGTCGTGGTCGGGACTGTGTTCTAAAGAGTGCCTGGAAGTAGACTGTGTCCCTAGAGCGTACCTTTTCAGGAGCAGGGATCAGCTGGTGGCTGCCTGCTGCCCAGATCTGTCAGATCCACGGCCCTAAACCAGGACATACCCTTTCAGGAATTACCAGTCTCCAGAGCTCCCTCCTGCAGAAGTTCTCCCCAAAAGTTTGCTCCCATGCTTCAACATCTTCTGGTGTGACTCTTGCTCTTGGAGGCCCAAGCCCACGTCTGTGCGTTCAGATGCAAAGTAACATCCATCTAGGGCAGCTCTGTGACAAGGCTGTGTCTGCTTTACCCAGGTCCCCAGGAGTTGATGATTATTGTGCAGTACTAGAAAGAAATGAACTTTATGGGAGCCGTTAGCACACTGTGCTAACCGTTTACAGATGCCATAGCCATTTGGCCTCACAGTGGCCCCTCTAAGATAGACTGGACAGGTTATCTGCTTTTTACAAACACGTAAACCAAAACTCTATCAATATCAGTACAACTGGTATGTGGAGTTGCTAGGATTCACTCCCAGAGTTCTCAGAATCAGAAGTTTCTTTATTTCCATATATCGTATTACTTAAACTACACCTTATTTACTTTGAAAACCTAGTTAGGAGACTATGTTGTTCAGAAGGAATGGTTTCCAGAAGTCAGCCACCACATGGGTGTCATCAGGCAGCCTCGTTAAGATGGAAGGGAGGGAGGGCCACATAGCCAGCGGGAGAGAGGTGAAGGCTCTGAGCAGGTGAATATGTGACCATTTCTCCTGCATTCTCCTGACCTCCTGCTCCTTCTACACAGCAAAGCTCTGAATTGCTGAGACTATCTTACCTCACTGTGATTTTAATTATGAAAGAAAAATCAACACTAAGGTGTGAATGATCTATTAGCTTAACCCTTGCAGAGTTTGTTAATTCAAATAAATCTCTAAATGATATCAATGTGTGGGAGGTATTTGAAGTAGTGGGTGGATTTTCTTCTCTGTTCAAAGAGGGAGTCCCCAAACTATTGTATCTAGGAATGAAGTCCATGGGGTTTGTTTGGTAGAATGTAACTCTGAAGTCAGTTGTATGGTAACGATAAGGTCCAACACTGAGTGAAGAGCAGATGCGTGTATCTATGAGTTGTCTTCTCCAGAGTCTCTCTCTGATTTTAATTCTCCCTTACTCCCCAGCCCCTTAGCCAATTTCTCTTGACTTTCCTCCTTCGTGATCCTTTTCATTTCCATGTTAGGATCATGTGACATCTCTTTATTCTAAAACGTGAGCAAGTATGGAAGGTGAACCTGAGCTCTATTTTCTTGCTCTCCTCAGCCTCCTTTGACAATAATGAAGACCTTCAGACTTAAAATGAAAGTTATCTTGATCACAGTTTTCCTGTATACCCATCAGAGAGATCACAATTTGAAAATGAAAACAAGAACAAAGATACTTAGTTTAAGTGCATCTGGACTGACAGACACGTCATGCTTTGTTAAAAGACACCACCTTGCTAAAGCTTTGGCCTTATCAGTATATGCCGTCTGATCCAACACGTCAAGATCACTCACTTGTATCATTGGAAATTAAATCCTGAGCAATTTGATATTTGAAAGAGAACCCATTTTTTATTATCTGAATTTGAGGGCAAGAAGGAGGGGATGGCTGACTCTTCTGCCAGTGGGAAGCTCTGGAGGTGGGCCGAACATAAGGAGCCCACCCTCCCTTGCTTCCATGTGCCCATTCATTCTCCTCCTTGGCTCCAGCTCCCCGGCTCTAAGGCCGTTCCCTCACTCATCTTTGAGCTAAATGATATCCTGGGGATTGTTAGGAGTAAAGGTTTAGAAAGTTTGTATTTAAAAATAAGTAGTGGTGATTGAAATGCCTCTTTACTGGCTCGTGAAGACTGAGCCTAGACCACCATACATGAGACAGAAGTAAAATTGGGGGTTTCTGTGTGATTTGTGTCCAGCTTCCTGCCTTCCTAAATTTATTTGGCTACTTCCCATAAGGAAGAAGCATGTTTTGAAGCAAGCAAAGTGCAGGTTTGTGCTGCCATCGATGTGTCATAGCCTGCAGTTCACACCCCCAGCGTAGGTGTCAACAAAGCTGCCTCTTACTCTCCAAGGTACGTGGTGCCAAAACCAAAAAGTGGGATCTGGTTGCAAGGCAGGCGCTGGCAAAACAGAACTTTATAGTGCCTGGTTCTGTTTGACATTTAAGGGACATTCACTTGGAGGACTCCCAAACACGTAAGGCGCCAAGAGGAGGAATGCTTTCTCTTGAAGATTCGGTGGGTTGCTGGCTGCAGGGAGAATTATAAAGCCCTTCTGATCAAAAAGAGACTCTCATTACTACCCACCACATGCTCCTCACTCACATACCAGCTTCCAGAAAGCCTGGTGCTATTCCAGAGCCTCCCACACAAAGGGTTTGCACAAGACTCCGTGGTTCTACAGGTTCTGCTCTCACCTGAGAAGAACTGAGTACAGGAAGGTTTACTGAATACATCCTTTAAAATCCAGTTTCTTTCAAAATGATCTAGTACAGTCACTTACTTGAAAGTTGTAACATGGTTGTATGGAGTTGCATTTTCAATAGTAGCTTTTGAAATCCTTAAAACTTTTCCCTTAAGGTGTGTGTATGTGTGTTTGTCTCATTGCTGTGTCTCTTAGATCAGAATTTAGGCAAGATTGGCCTCCTTCAGTATGCCATCATAGTTGATGAAATTTCTAGAACTATGGAATGGAATGAGTGCTTTTCTGAAGTGGCATAAATTGAGATCGAAACCAAAACTGGAAAAATGTGAAAACTCTGTGTCCTTGACTTCTTTGTGAAAGAATTGCAGGACGGCGTTTTCCAGGAGTACTTTTGAGTGTATAAAACCAGGAAATAACTGTGTGACATTCCTGGCATCAACACCCCAAAATGAGCCAGAGATGAAGTTGAAACAGAAAACTATAGTGCCCTGCCTGTCATCAAAGAACATGCATTTTGACATGTTCCCAAGCCTATCCTGGTAGACCCCCAAAGTCCTGGGGTCTGATAATTATGGACAGGTCCTGGAGACAGCACTCACTGGGAGCTCCAAGTGCACAACTTATCCTACGTTCTGTGTGAACGATGTCCCATGGAGCCTGATTCCACGGCATCGGTTCAGAGCCAGACCTCCTGGGTTTGGGTACCGGCTTTGTCACTGCCTAGCTGTGAGATGTTGGGTGGATCTCTTAAGTTCTTTGTGCTTCAGTTTTTCCATTGTAAAAGGAACATAATAATAGTCCTTCCTTCATAGGACTCTGATAGGGGATTAAATACAGTGTAAAGTCCATGAAACTGAATATTTTAAAATGTTAATAACTATCATGTTGATAGTGATGATGGTATTGACATGCACTTGCCACTGTGTTTTGCATCACACAAATCAGGATATCAAAAATGTTTCTTGAGGAGGAATTTTCCATCTCATAGAAAGTGGGCATAGATAGAAACAAGTCTAGGGGCGCCTGGGTGGCTCAGTCAGTTAGGCATCCGACTCTTGATTTTGGCTCAGGTCTCAGTCTTGGGGTTGTGAGGTTGAGCCCCACGTTGGGCTCCGTGCTCAGCAGGGTGTCTGCTTGAGCCTCTTTCTCTCCCTCTGCCTCTCCCTTGCTCACACACTCTCTCTCTCTCAAATAAATAAATAAATAATAAAATCTTTAAAAGATAGAAACAAGTCTATTATATATTTATTATCTAAAGAGGAAAGTGAGAGAATTTTTTTTACCAGGTATAACTGTGCTTTTATCACGCCAGCTATAAAATGTAAAATATCCTCAGCACAAAAAAAATTATCATCAGTGGTCATGTGATGTGGATATAGTAACACCATTCTGTTCACTTTCTTGAGCCATTTGAATAAACATGTCTCATCAGAAGCAAAATAACTTTTCTCTGACTGATTATTAGTGAATGGGAAAAGAACCCCTATGAACATGTTAAATGAGTAAAAATCATTAGAGTTTGAGGAATGAGCTGTTTAGTAAGTACTGAGGGAGGGAAAATCTTATTCTCTGCTTCCTCAAGTTTTTTGCTACTCAAACAATGGAAAATACAGCAAATTAATATTTTGTAGTTGTTATTTTTAATTGAAATGAGGACATAAATCGGTGAATTTTTATGTTGCTAAAGGAGCAGATATATATAGTAGTTCAGTATTCCAAATTTACGTAAAATTTGAGGGTTATGATTTGATAAGTTAATATCCCAAGGAAAATATCCAAAACAGCATCAAACTTGAGATTCCAAACATGGCTTAATTGTTAAGAGCACTTGGGGAGCTTTATAAAATTAGAATTCCCAGGCCCCTCACCAACTTACCTAATTGCAATCTGCAGGAGTGAAGCCTGAGAATTTGTATTTTTTTAAAGCACCCCAAGTGATTTGAAATACACATGGTAAGAGCGTAGTTTATAACCTTGAACCAGCTTTGTTTTTTCATCCTAGTTTTTGGAGTACTATCTTAGTGAAAAACAACAAATTTTATATATTTTTTTCTACATATCTTCCTAAATTAAGATAGAAGGACCCCAGTTCACTGTAAGCCTCAAGGAGAAAATTTGAAGGTGGGCTGATTGCTGGAACTAACATTGCAGGGATCTCTCCCCAGGGCCCTGTCCATGGTTCCTGGCGGCAGAGTCCTCTTGGGACCTATGGTGCTTAATGGAGAGGTATACACACATCCCTGTGCATATACTCAGAAAGGAACTCAGCCTGAGGTCATAGCTCTGGTTACCAATTTCTCTTTGGCTATAGGCATCTTGCTGATGTGGCATAGAAAAAAGTGAACTGGCCAGGCCCTACCTTCTTCCCACCCCTTCACTCCACTGGCTATTGGAAAGAGGGTCACTGTAAATATGGATTATGCATACTTATGATAAATTATCAAAACTCCTTCAAGTGCTTCTGTAGGGTCAAGTTGCAAATGTTTCTTGCATATTTTTAAATCAAAGAGCTGTTTAACTTGAGTGTCATAAAATGTGAATGACTGTTTTAATGTGAATGAACTGTTTTCAGAAAAGAACATCTATTTACATGTTCTTTATATTGCAAAGGCCATTCTACTATTGATGCATTTCATGTGAACCTCAAGTTTAGAAGTAATTGATCTCCAAATTTTATTTGAATTCAAAGCATAATTTCTACTAATTTGTCCATTTGTCACCGTGTGATTATTATTTTTAAATCTGAAAGTTTTCTTTCAGCTTTTAATTGTTCTCTATGAGGAACTATATTACCTAGATTGTCTTTCTAATAGCTAGTTTAAAAGATATACATATGGAAAAAGAGATTGGAATATTTGGAAGGAAAATCAGTTCAATTCCACACGATCATTTAAGCAGTTAGACTGGCATTGTATGCATTTGTGTAAGTTTGATACCTCGTGGATTTTAGGTATAGCTGATAGTTCCTTAAAAAAAAAAAAAGTCAGGGGAGCCTGGGTGGCTCAGTCGGTTAGGCATTCAACTCTTGATTTTTGCTCAGGTCATGATTTTGTGGGTCCTGGGATCAAGCCCCACGTCATGCTTTGCGCTCAGAGGGCAGTCTGCTTCTCTCTTTCTCCCTCTCCCTCTGCCCCTCTGTGCACTCTCTCTCTCTAATGTAGATGAATAAATCTTAAAAGTCACCCACCTCAGAGTCTTTGACTGCATATAGAAATCTTTATATAAAAATACATTCACTAATAACATTTAGGATATTATTAACATCTAAATACATTTGGTCTGGAATGGGACATTTCTATCTTCTTTTCAAAGTTCCAAATGGATTTCATATCCCTAGGGTAAGAATGACAAGTATGTCCTATATAATACACACATGAAAGTCCTTTCACTAAATACACATAACTTTTAATCAATCTGTAAAATTATTTGGGTACTATTGTTAATATTCAGAGTTGATAGGAAGCTTTGAAAATGATATTTAATCTTTCCTTTATCCTGAGACAACAATACTAACTCTACTTTTTCATGAAGTCAAGCTGAGGACAAGCTCTCTCAAGGCTAGTATATTTCCAGTAGCTTAACTCTCACCCTGACCTTAGGCATAAAACCTCGTAACTGGTGATTCCATGGTTTCAACCACCGAACACCAAGCTCTCCATAAAATGCCACAATTTCCTTTCCCTGTGATTTTTGCTGATATACATGTATCTGTGTTTATCCACATGTTTGCACTACCAGAGTGATGCTACAGTTTTCCACATTTTTTTCTCAATATTTTGTAGGGAATATTCTAGATTGAGAAACCCATAGAGTAGAGACAAAGAAATAGGATTTGGAGTGTAGTTATTTAACTATGGGAATCTCCATGGGTTTATCATAAAAGAAGAAAGAACTCACGAGTGTTGGTTATAGCATTGGAAAAGTGACTTGGAGATTCACTTCAGAAGGTTAGAATAAACTTCTCATATAGATCTAAACACCATTCTTTGTTGGTTTTGTTGTTGTTTTGTTTCATTTTCTTTCTTATTAAAACATGCCCTCCTGGGGAACATCATTTCCCTATCCTTTGTTTTGCAGTATTTTTCTCCCTGTCCATTTAAAACATAAGTCATTCCCATGTAAGCATACAAAGACCTTTCCATCACTTCTCTTTCTGCCATCCTGGTGGATTCCTTGTCCTCCAAGGCCCAGGCATACTGTACTTTTTTTTTTTTTTTAAGATTTTATTTATTTATTTGACAGAGAGAGAGATAGCGAGAGCAGGAACACAAGCAGGGGGAGTGGGAGAGGGAGAAGCAGGCTTCCCGCCCAGCAGGGAGCCCGATGTGGGACTCGATCCCAGGACCCTGGGATCATAACCTGAGCCGAAGGCAGACGCTTAACAACTGAGCCACCCAGGCGCCCGGCATACTGTACTTTAAGCTGAGTACAAACATCTCTTCATTTTTGGCCCTGAACTGTCAAACTTTCTGTTAAGTCTTGAACATTTGGGAAAAGCTCTCAGCCTTGAGGCGGAGAATTTGTATACATTTAGGAATACTAAGCAAAATGAGTACCCACAATTCCAGGTGACCATAAAATTGCAGTGCAGGATGGGAAAGGATAGTAATTATCCCCCAAAGGGCTTTTAACTTCCTTTGGCATTTTAAGGGAGGAAGATAGCGGCCTTCACAATATACTATATCACCTCTGCATGTGAAGTACCCTCAGCCTTCACCTGGGGTGGATTAGAAGCATCCAGGTTTCCTGGAATTGACTACATTCATGTAACACAAGGACAGACTCATCAAGTAAATGGACATCTTAAGGGCATACATGAGGCTTTCACTTCTTGAATTTCTGGAAAGAGATCATTTATGATTTTGCATGCTGATTTCAGACCTACTTTAAAGGAACATAGGAATTTATCAATTAAATTGAGATGTATTCTATAAAGAGTTGAAGGGTATGAGAAAATTCATAGGAATTTCTTGTAACTGTTCTGAAAGCAGCTGGAGCTCTTAGGCTTACTCACCTTAACCCATATGTATACCCCTACAACAACCCCATAGATTCCTAAACTCATTCTAGAGTAGGGAAGTGAATCATAAATTCATAGTCATTTTACCATGGGTTCTGAGACTACCAAAGAAGATGGGGCATCTGGGAACTTATAATGGCCCAAGAAAATACCCCATAGTGCCCCAAGGAAACCTCAAGAAGTCATTTGTTGAGACTGGAAGAGATCACTATTAGAGTGAGTATAGAGAGAGGGACCAAGAACCAAGCCCTGGAACATACCCACATGAAGATTAAACATATGAGAACTAAAGGATATATTGAAAAGTGAAAGCATCTAGTAAGAATTTCAAGATGACAGGGGTACCTGAGTGGTTCAGTGGGTTAGGTGCCTGCCTTCCACTCAGGTCATGATCTCGGGGTCCTGGATTGAGCCCCGTGTTGGGCTCCCTGCGGGGAGTCTGCTTCTTTCTCTCCCTCTGCCCCTCCCCCTTCCCCACTTGTACTCTCTCTCTCTCTCTCAAATAAATAAAATCTTAAGGAAAAAAAAGAATTTCAAGCTGAGAGAAGATGGAAAATAGAAGGAAATTATCAAATGACTATTTGAAGAAAATTTCCCAGAAATGAAGAATGTGAATTTTGAGATTGCAAAAACTTAATGAATGAAGAAAGATCCCACACCAAAGACCATTACTGTGAACGTTCAACATTGGGATCAAAGAGAAGATCCTAAAGCTTGCAGCAGTACAAACAGGTTTCATACAAATGACCAAGGGTAAAATCAGGAGTAAAAATGGCACTGAATGTATGTTCCAACATTGAAATGAGAAGTCAATGAAGCAAAGCCTTTTAAATTTTGGAAATGATTTTTAATCTGAAATTCTAAATCTGGTCAAAATAGTATAGACATTTTCAAATATGCAACATTTTTAAAGATTTATCCTCTGTGCACTTTTTTGAGAAAACTACTGGAGGATATACTCCACTGAAATAAGGAATTAAACCAAGAGAGAGAGGGGCATAGAATTCAGGAGGTAGGGGATCTAACACAAAGAGGGGAGTAGGGAATTCTCAAGATGACAACAAAGGAAGTCCGAGGAAGACAACAGCAGCGGGTCTAGAGCAAACAATTAGTAATTGAAGGTGGAGGGCACAAGGAAGTATGTCTCTAGGAAAAAAATTAAAAAGTACTCCGACGGGTTTGAGGGCATGGAAAATTAAATTGAGATGTATTTTATAGAAAGTTGAAGGGTATGAGAAAACTCAGCGATCAAAGTAAACCAATCAAATAAAAAAAAAAAACAGCTGTAAGTATGGTAGAGAGAGGGAAGGGATTTTTTAAGAAAGGAGTTGAAATCATAATCCACTGGGTCATTCAGAAGTGAGTAACATCTATTTAGAAATCAGTAATGGCTATGTGGATACAGACTTAACAAAAAAATGACAATTAATTATAGATGGAAAGTAAGGTGGAAAAGTGTGTGAATATATTAAAATCTCCTGCAGCTATAAGAGGAAGTCAAAAGTTAATGCCTTAAATGAATTAATCAGGAAATAACAGAACAGACACATTATTGGCAAACTATTACAAGTGTTAAAAGGGGCTGTGGAGGGTCTGACAAGTTGGGAGAAGCAGGAAATAAGGGAATTCTGCTTTTTAATGTAAGTCTTTTAGCACTATTTATTTTTTTATATTGTTTACATGTAATATTTTGATTCATTTAAAAATTGATTTTAAAAAAAGTACAATTTGGCTCTATGTTATACACAGTGTTAAAATTAAAGAATATGTTCAGTTTCCATCTTTACTAAATATACCAAAATACACACAATATTCTAAGAACAGGAATTGAGATATAATGGACGTATACCATTACATTAGTTTCAGGTGTCTATCACTCAGTATTTGTATATATTTTGAAATGATCACAGAATGTCTAGTTAACATCCATGACCGCACATACTCACAAATTTTTTCTTGTGATGAGAACTTTTAAGCAATTTTCAAATGTACAATTAACTACAGTTAATTGTAATTAATAATGTAAAATTATAACTAATAAAGTAAAATGTTCATTTATCTCAAAAAAGAAGGAAAAGGAGTGTATTAATGTCTTATTGCTATTGTTACACGTTACCACACTTACTAGCTTAGAACAACTCTACTATGGACTGATGTGTGTCCTCTAAAAATTCATGTGCTCAAGGAGCTAACCCCAATGTAATGACATTTGGAGATGGGGCTTTGGGGAGATAATTATACTTAGATAAAGTCATGAGGGTGGGCCCCTCATGATAGGATTAGTGCCCTGTTAAGAAGAGGAAGAGACACCAGGGTTCACTCGAGCTCTCTCCACCACATGAAGGCACAGTGAGAAGGCTACCAGCTACAAGCCAAGAAGAGAACTGAACCAGGAACTGAACATGCCACGCTGATCTCAGACTTCTCGCTTCCAGACCTGGGTGAAAAGAAAATAACTGTCTATCGTTTAAGCCACTGAATCTATGGTGTTTTGTTGGGGCAGCCTGAGCCACTAAGACAAAACGCACATTTATTATCTTACAGTTCTGGAGGTCAGAAGTCTGGATGGGTCTGACGGACTAAAATCAAGGTATCAGCAGAGCTGTGTGCTTTCTGGAGGCTCTGGGGAGATTCTGTTCCTTGCCTCTTGGAGCTTCTGCAGGCTGCCTGTATTCCTTGGCTTGTGCTCCCTTCCTTCGTCTTCACAGCATATCACATCCACCTCTGCTTCATCCTCACAGCACCCTCTCTGCCTTTTCCCAGCCTCTTGTCTACCTTATTAAGGACCTTGTGATTACATTGGGCTCACCCAGATAACCAGGATAATCTCCCAGACTCAAGATCCTAATCACATATTCAAATCACTCTTGCCATGTAAAGTAACCTATTCACAAGTTAGGGGACTTAGGTATGGACATCTTTGGGGAACTAGTATTCAACCTAACACAAGAGGTAAAGGGAGCCAACAGGTATGAGTAAACAGAACTTCTTTACACTTAATCCCCAAAAAGCATGATTGCTATTAGTGAACTGAAATTTGTTAAGAACCACATGTTCCTTTTTATATTCAGGTATAGATGAAAATTTAAATTTAATTTCAGTTATAACTGCAACTATTGAAAACCTTGCTATTTTGACAAATTTGGGAATTTGCCTTGTGGAATTATCAAATTGTGTCCATTAAAACAAGATATATAATCAGTTAGATGCTTGAGTCAAACAACTGAGTTTAAACCCAACCCTATCACTTTCTGTATGAGTCTTGACAAAGTGCTGTGCCTAACACATTGAAGACATTCAATTTCAATAAATATGAGTTCTTGTTAAGTCTCATTATTAATCATTGGTTTATCTTCTTCTTCACAAAAGGGGCTTGTCTAACTAATAAACCCTAAACCCTGAAAGTTTATTCCTGAGCTGTCATACTGGAGTGATCCTGTTTGTGTCTGGATTGATCAACAAATGAATAGGATTAATAAGATTGTTAGCAGAAAGTGTGAAGTTTTCAGGGTGGCCTTGAAAATGGGACAAGCATTTCATGAAAATAATAAGAACTTCAAAAGCAATAAATGTAACACCATATATTTAAGAACAAAAAAATGTATCTTTATGGATACAAGAAGGAGAAAAATAATAAAATATATAAGTGATTACAAAGGATTTTAATTATAGAAGCTAATAAATGTAAGTATATGCCATTCTTTTGAATGCTAGTATAATATTCAGCTATGGTGCCAACAGTAAGATAAAATAAGATGTGTTGTTCAGTTATATCTAACTTGGATATTTAAGAATTTGACTGGCCTTTTCCCCCTCATTCCTGGAAGGAAGACTAAATCCTTGGACTTTCTGGAGTGATAAGAGTATCTTTGTTGTTCATAATGGGCCTCTTGAACCATCTGAGTTTATGCTAATGAGATGACTTGTGGTGGGCCCTCAGATAGCTTGAGGACAGGGCCTGACCAAGGCCAACCACATGACTGATAGAAGCTTTGGGCCATGTGAGGTCAGCCCAGCCTCCAGGCCTCTGGGAAGAAGGGGGCTAGAGATTAAGTTCAACCACACAGCCAGTAATTCGATCAATCAATTGGGTGCACTTAATGAACACCCAATAAAAACTCTGGACTCAAGGCTCAGTGGAGCTTCCTGGTTGGTGATGTGCTGGCAGAGTTTCATGTCCTGAGGACACAGAAGCTTCAAGTTTGGGACTCTCCTGGACCATTCCCTGTGTCTCTTTATTTGGCTGGTTTCGATTTGTATCCTTTACATACTTGTATCAGAGTAGCACTTTGCTGAGTTCTGTGAGTCATTCTAACAAAGTATCGAACCTAAAGGGAGTCATGGAAACACCTTGAATTTATAGCCAGCTAGTGAGAAGTACAGTGGCTTGGGGACCCCCAAACTGTGGCTGTCTTCAGAAGTGAGGGCATTCTTGTTGGGGGCTACACCCTTTGATCTGTGGAGTCTGACTCCGAGTGCTTAGTGTCAACATTGTGTTGCAATATTGTATCAACAGATTGAGGGAGAATGAAAGGAAACCCAGAAATCCAAGACAGTTAATTAAATCAAACATGTGGCTTTTGAAAGAGTTAAAATTATTTGACCTAAAATATAGAGTGCTAAGTTACATCAGCAGCATTTGAGCCAAATGGAGCTTTGATATTTCTTAACTAGCTGAAGTGAAGTTTGGCCTAAAATGAGAGGTCTGTAGAATTCTGACAGAAGCTCTTACTCTCTTCCTAAAGTCATGATGTCATCACCTGCAGCCCTTATCATTCCTTCTCCATTGCTGCTGGTTAAGTATCACAGATGGCCCCTTTCTTTCCTCTACTGTTCCTATGAAACCTTCTCTGGTACTTCTGCCAAGAGATCCCAACACTGTCACCCCATGCTCCTGGGTTAACAGATCCATGCCTCTTAGAAACCACCACAAAAGCCCCCAAATAAATCCATTTGTGTGCTCTAGCGCCCCCCCCCCACCACCACACACACTCTCCTTTTTAATTTTGAGGACAAGGAGTACACTGTGAAAGGCATTCTTTACCTATACGATTTCTCCCTGGATCCTGTGAGTCTCCCTCTCATCCCCTCCGTTCCTTCACCCCCTGGGCTGAACTCTGGCTTGCCCTTCTGACTGCCGTGCTGTGGTAGTAGTCTCCTGGTCCCTGCCTCATGACTCATGGTTTCCTCTCCATGTCTGCTTCTGGCTGGTTTGCCAAGCCTTTCCTCATTGCCTGCTCTAACCTCTGGGTATTAATATTCCGATTTGACATCTGGGCGACTGAGACAGAGAGGGTAGGTCACCTGCCAAGGCTACACGGTGAGCACGTGGCAGGGCTGGGCTCACAGCCTGTCTGCCTGAGGGCTGTGTTCTCCATTCTCCCGCGCTGGTCCCCACCAGCTGAGCCTCCGTTACCAGGCGTGTTCCCCCATGTCCTGCAGGCACTCCGCTTTGAAAATGGTGGGTCAGCCCCCCAAACCTTAGCGTCAAGAAGGTGACAGAAGTATGCATGTCCCACAAAAAAAATTCCAAACCAGTTCCTCTCTTTTCTCTATCCACTCATTATCAGAAGCTTATGAAATTTAGTTAGGCTTTATTTCTACTTTACAGTCTAAATTCTCTCTTGGGTAATCCAGGAAAATGTCTTTTTACCTTCTTCACGTTAAAAATATTTCAAGTATCCAGAGCCTGCTCTCTTGCTTTTTTCATGTGTTTGGATCAAGAGACTTTACGTATTAATTTTGTTGCAGAAAAAAAAAAAATGGTGTCAAACCAATTAATGTTTAAATGTTTAAAAAGAAAAAAAAAAAAAACACCTACACAAATCCAAAGGAGCATTTCAAGATCTGTTTTTTCCCTTATTGTAAGTGAAATTCCCATTAGTGGCAGCCAGGACTGAACACCGATAGAGAATGGGGTCTCTTGTTTGCAGAGATGGACTTATCACATGGTTAGCAGCTGGGATTTATGTGGAGACTCATTAAATAAAACAGCAGTGGCAGCTACCTCCTGCTGGAATACACTTGGAGGTACAGTACCTGAATTTTTCCAATCCTAGCTAGTCTTTTATACTTTGTTTTATGTCTCTCTCATTTTTCTGACTGTTCTTGACATTTTCTGACCTCACAGTACTTTTATTATTATTTTTATTGCTACTATAACAATGATAACTTAAGGGCCTGATTTATATGATGGCAACTTAGCCAAGGGGGAGATTAAGGCATACCCAAAAAACATGCAGTAAATGTTCAAGTCTATTAGCCTTTCATTTTTATTAAGTGGGAAACTTTAGTTTTGTTTTGACACAAATGAATTTGGAGAGTCATGAATAACTGCAGGATTGTTATTTGCTGGGGGGGGCACATTGCTGTGGGTCCTTGAGCAGATGAAATAATTTAATCTTAATGTATCTATAACTGATACATCATAACAAGACACTCAGTTGACTCAATTTATTATTTTTTAGTAATCAGTAGTGGTTTTTCATTCTTTCCAAAATAATCATAATTTTCAGAATTATAAACATGCCACAAATTATTGATAAATTGCCTTAACTGTAATAATTTATATGTGTAACTGTTTTATTTGGGAGATGCCAGACCTCTTGTGCTTCCCACAAAAACCGATCTCTCGTGAAGGTGAGTAGCATTGCTCTGAGTGCCTTTCGGCTCAGTGTGCTCAGTGTGTAGGCACAGGACTGCTCAGTCACAATCCCAGCAACACCTAAGCAATTTGCACGCTCACTAGCAGGCTAGGACTCGGTTTGCTGAAGCCCAGTGCATAGACCATGAGCCTGGGATGCTAAGGTCTCCCTCCTGCCCTTGAACCCATAGTCTTCCTCTAGACTCTGCTGTGCTTGTCCAGGCTGTGTGATGGGGCCTCTGTCTTCGGTCTTTGCATTCTACTTCCCAGAGCCCAGCGCCCTGCTCTTTACCCTAGCCTGCTGGCCTAGGGTTCTTACTGGTGCCTGCCCGCAGCGGACTCCTCTCCCTATACTCCTCACCCTCAACTGAGGTTCTATACCAACTGCATGCTATTCATCATTTCCATCTTTCTGAATTATAGTTATCAACCTTATTGATGGCTGTGATTTAATGAATTCTGGTGAACTGAATTTAACATACTATTGCTTCATTGTTTCACCATTTCCGTGGAGTTACTGAAATAACATCATTCTGTATGGGATAAATAGTTTGACCTTGAACATCACTAGACAGACTTTCCAAGACCTTCACAGTCTCCAAATCCTCAGACAACATATAACTTCATTCTGAAATAGTAGCACACATGTTTTAGGTGGATTTTTTTCCCTTAACCACTGTTCTATTTAACATCTCACTCTTTTATCTAATATTTCAACTTTCTGGCTGAGAACCATCTCTGCGGTACCTCTTCATTTCCTTCACCAGCACCAGCATTTAGTTTTATTTCTAAGAACATATCTAACAAGGGAAGTTTTCACCTCTTCATGGGAGTAACTCAGTATTGAATGGTAAGCAGAGGCCAGAGCCCTTCTGAAACTCACAGAGCTGCTCAGCATGGTCACTCAGTGTAGCCAATTATATTTCTAGAAATGGCCATAGCAATATTTGCAGTCCCACATGTTCTTCCAGAACCTCACCTCTCCCCTATCAAGAAGTGGAGCCTCAGTTTTCTCTCCTGGAAATTGGGTGGGCCTTTGTGATTGCCTCAGTGAATAGAATGGAAGCACAGGTCCCACCTGACATGCTGTTATGGGATGCTTGCTCTTGGGATCCAGTCATCATCCTATGAGAAAGTCCAAGTCAGTCCACATGGAGAAGCAACAGTCAGCACTGACCTCCAGACACAGGAGGGAACCATCGTTCAAACATGGGCGTCTTCTGCCTAGGCCCCAGACAACAACTCTGTCCAAATTGCTGACCCAAAGAATTCATAAGCATAATAAATCATTGTTTTGGGACACTAAGTTTTGGGAAAATTTGTTATTCAACCATAGTGACCATAACATTCACTAGAGGACTAGTTCAGACAGACTAGCCTCAGAGAGTATAGTTCAGATTCATACCTTGGCACACCTCCATGGTCATCACATCATGGCCCTGCGGCTCCTCACCAATAGTGGAAGTGCTCACCTCTGCAACCACCCAGACTGTTGACCCTGCACCGTGTGAACACTAAGCCAGAGTGTGATCTCCTCCTTTCTGATAAAGCCAGCCAGTCTCGGTGTTAGGAACATAAAGAAACTTCAGAATGAGCATGCAGTTTGCTCTGCTTGAGAGAAAAAAAAAACCAAAATGGAGGTTTAGACTTTGGCAGTTTTCTGTAGATCCATGTTCCCTCTCTTGAGTTCTTGCTGGAAAGCAGCCACTCAGCCCAAAATGGCATCTCCTAATGCCCCCTTGCACCCAGGTGGTTCAGGTGACTATTTCAGAGCAGAATGCCATGTCACTCCTGGGCCTTCTTCCTCTCTTTTCCTGATACCGACTAGAAGTGAAGCTCTCTGAGCCCCAAGGGGATGGAGACGTCCACAAGATGGAAGGACACTGGTCCCTGAATCAATATACAGAAGACTATCATTAAATACCCAAATGAATCAAAGGCAGCATGGATGGAGAGGGGATTCTCTTGTGTTAAAACTTTGCCATCCAGTACTATAGCTTCTAACCACATGTTCCTGTTAAGCCCTTGAAACAAGGCTAGTCTGAACTAAGATTGTTGTACATGTAAACTAGATACTAGATTTCCAAAGAACAACAACAAAAAAAAAAGTAAAATATCTCAATTTTTATATGAATTACAAGTTGAAATGACAATATTTTGGATATATTAGATTAACATATTAAAATTCTCCCTCTGTGTGTGCTCTCTCTTTCTCTCTCTCTCAAGCAAATAAATGAATCTTTAAAAAAAAAAGAGAGAAATTGGTTTCTCCAGAGTGAGATGTTATCCACGTTCTTAAAACTTAAAACTAAGTATTTTTTTAACTTCTTAAGACTTTGAGAATCTTGTTTTTCTGTCCTGTCATTTAGAAATAAGAGAGTTCTACAAAATACCATCATGGCATTCAGTTGCCATAGTCATGGTTAAATTACTATCTTTAGGGAAATGAGGCCTAATAATATAACATATGAAAATTGTATATAACATTATGACTTTCATCTGATAAAACTATTTTTTTCTTGCTAATTGTTAGAATTTTTCTTATTTTTTATACTTCATTCCAAAGATTTATTAAGAGTACACATAAAAACATGTTTTTAATCCAGTTTTTCAATTATAAGCCATCTGGATTTGTTATGGCCAAAGAACTTCATGAATTATACTCCTAATCCTGTTTAGCTAATACAAGTCTCTACTAGAAAATAATGGGTCAACTTCTTAGGACTTTGAGGTATTATTGCAGGTTTATCTAGCACATTTTTATTTTACTTGTCTCATCAGACTAAGTCATCCTGTATGCTTTTTTAGAGAAAAATTTATGCTATAACATAGATTACTTCTCTATCAAAACTACTCTGGGAAACTCTCTTTTTCTCTCTGCATGCTTTCTGAATTATAATGTTTGAAATATAGTTGCACAATTTTAATTTGTGTTGGTATGTTGCAGTGATTGATTATTCAGATCTGCAAAGGCACATCTCTGATAAATCCAATGCGCAAAAAAAAAAAAAAATAGGCTGCTGTATGGTCAGTCACATCCAAAAGAAGCAAAAATCCAACTCTGTAGAAGCACTGAAAAGTGTTCTTATTCTTTTCTGCAAAGCAGTGAGTCTAAAGTTCCTCTTCACCCATCCACCGAAATGTGCCCGGTTTCTACCCTATCTCTGCCCCAAACTCGCTGCTCTCAAATTCCATGTAATCTGACTCTCCTCTTTCCTTCTGTCTCTCACCTCTTTATTGTCCTCTTTAGCCAGTATTCCTTTGAGCACCAGATAGTCCTAGGATCAGACAAACACTGAACATCCTCAGGCAGGAATAGAGGAAGAAGTTTTGTGAAAACTTACAGATGAACTTTTCTGGTCTTTGTCACATACTATTACACTCAGAATTTTTCTTTTTAATTGGCAATCAAAAATAGCGTATCTGGGGCGCCTAGGTGGCTCAGTTGGTTAAGCGACTGCCTTCAGCTCAGGTCATGATCCTGGAGTCCCGGGATCGAGTCCCACATCGGGCTCCCTGCTCAGCGGGGGGTCTGCTTCTCCCTCTGACCCTTCTCCCTCTCATGTACTCCCTCTCTCTCAAATAAATAAATAAAATCTTTAAAAAAAAAATTAAAAAAATAGCGTACCTGTAACATCCCAAATGTAACTTTTGTTACAGCAGATTTAACTTCCTAATATTTTACTGGTATCAAGTAAAGTTGAAAAGTTTTTATGTTTTTATTTTTTTAAGGCCAGCCCATCTATCATGACCGCCTATGCAATTATCACATACCCTGGGCCAGCCATAGACCCAGAGCGAAGGGGCAGGACTTTATGAGCCACCCACACTAACCTTAGCATGTTAACATCTTTTCTGTGACTAAGTACCAGAATGCCTCCTGTCCTTGTCGTGTGCCTATCTGAAGTTCATTAATATGAATGAATGAGCTGCATTATCAGAGAGCTGGTACTGATGTTTTCACATTTCTCCCTTTTAGGTATATGCAGCAGTAATTCAGTTGCCACTTCTGAAGATAGCAAAGCTGTATTTATTCCAACAGCATTATCATTACCTGTGTAAAACATCACAGTTCTTCTTAAGGAGAAAAGAAAAGTTAACTTTATGCAATATGCATTTCATTATTTCAGTTCACAACTTTATTCAGATTTTATATTCCAAAGACTAAGAGAACTATGCCCCTCCTTTGGATTCTTTGGACGTTTGGATTCTGAGCAATACTTAAGATTCATCTGACATTTATTAAGTCAGGTCCCAGGGATACAGTAGTGAGAGAAGCATCCTCGGGACATGTATCATTTTGTGAGGAACACACAAGCACACAGTTAAAATATCAGAGTCCAGAAAGACTCTACACTCCATGTGCCAGCACCCCATCCGACCTCAGCAGGACTTTCCAACAGAAGGGATGTCAGGAGTGTCTGAGCTAATAACATGCTTTGAGTTGAGTGATCAAGTCCCCAGTTTTTCCCCAGTAAAGCCCCAGAAAGTTCTGAACCTTTCTGATCCTCGGTTTTTGACAGGGAAATAGTCGTGCCTCCTTCTCAGTGTTGTTCTGAGAATTCGCCAAGTTAAAACATGGCTATGCGTGGTGCCTGGTACATTGTAGGCATTTAGGAGTATTACCATTTAACCCTTACTCATGCCTTCCTAGCAATTCCTAATATTTCTCTTTGCCAAGACTGAGTTAAAATCAGTAAGCTTTAAGAATGAGGTATTTAGCCATGAGGCATTTTTATCCAAAGCCCTTAGTACAGAGCATTGATCCTTCTGTGCATTTGATGATGGTCCCGGTTGCTCTAAATTCAGGTTTTTGTTTGTTTGTTTTTTCTAAATTTGGGTTTTTATTAGTCCTAACAAAGTTGTCTTAAGGCTTGGACTGGAAAGATATTATTAGAAGATTAAGGTTTTGGAGCATTTTGTGGCCTCTGGTGAGATTTTTTTTAAGTTATCTAATTGCCCTTACTCAAGATAACTAAGAAAAATGAATGCTCACAAAGCTTGAATTGAAGATTATTGTGTTTGGTTGTGTGTATCTAGAAAGAGTGACTCTCAGAACACACCTAGGTTTGGGTGGGTTGGTTTGGCTGTTTTGTTTTTCCCTCTTGCTTTTTAAGTACATGTAACTAGGTCTTTGGCTAGGAATTTCTTTGGGGCTAAGCTGGAGTAAGGAAATAAATGAAAGATTTGGACCAAATTCTGTGAGTCTGGACTAAACCAGGCCAAATTCTCTTTCCCCCCATGCAGTTTCAATAGAATTCCATTGAATTAATTTTACTCATAATAAAATCAGTTGTATTTCAGGCCTGCCTCCAGACTTTCAGATCCTTTTGATCCAAGCACAACAGCCTGTTGCTGTGCAGTCTGTTGAACTTGGCTGTGAGGGTGGGACAGGGGTTTGTGTTTGAAGTTAGCCCATTCTACCCCTGCTCATCAATATTTCAGGACAGCTGGGATTCTCTGAAAATCAACTTTTGCCAAAAAGGGGGGGAGGGGCAGTTGGTTTGAGAGGATTGTGCTACTTCTAAGTTATTATTCCTACAATACTATAAAATTATAAAAGGCTCCACAACCATTAAGAATATTGGAACCTGGTGACTCATCTTTAAGTATGAAGTTGAAAGGAAAGGAAGTTATGACCAGCAGGGTTCATTCCAGAGGATATTCATGGTGGGACATTATTCTCCAAACTGACAATGCAGTAAGGCTCAAGTCCACGTGGTAGATCTGCCACTGTCCCTCACTCGAGGTGGCCCAGCCTGGGAATAAAGGTGGCAGAGGACAGCGGAGGGAATCAGGCCCAAGAGCTTGACCTCCACACCTGGGAGCTGAAGCCCACCTGAGGTTGATTCGGAGTGAGGCCATCAAGAAAGCAGTCAAAAGGCTCCAGAGTCAGCTTGAGCAGCAAGGGCCTGGGAGCTCACACCACAGCTCAGAGAAACACAGTATCAGAAACCCATACCAGAGAGAACGAGCAACAAGACAGCAGCAGGAGTAGAGCTCCCTCACAGCTTCGGTCCCTCAGTGGGGACCCGGAGTCAGCAGCAGGGACACCTGGAAGACCAGGAAGGCAGGGGCTTCCTTTGTGGGGGTCCTGCCTCATATCCCTTAAACAAACATCATTTTCTCACTGTGCTTAGTTAGCAAAGACTTTTCTCTAACTGGCTTTTTGTCCTGGGCCTCCAGTGATTTCTTCATCTTCATGGGTCAGGGACTTCCCATTAAGTCCATGCCTATGACCTTGGTGATCATATAGCACAGATGGGTTTTCGTCTGACTTCAACAGTTGTAACAGTTGCAGAGAGAAATTTACTTCCCGCAGGTAATTCTTCAAACTCAAATTGTGTGCATCATGGGATATGACAGAAAAAGAAAAATCTGGCTCTAGTTTTTAAAATTTAAAGTTGGGTTCTTTGATATGACGGTTTTAAATTTATACGTGAAAAAAATGATGTGGCGAGAGGATGCTGCATCATAAGGCCTACAGCAGGTCACATCTCTCCATGGACTTTGCGCTTGTAAATCTCTGGTTGCAATTCAGTCTCTCTGGTTAAAAAGAAAAATCACCGTCAAGTATAATAATGCAAAACAGGACGGCAAGGTCTTTCTCTAAGTCACATCCCAAAAGGCGCTTGAGCTACTGTCATAACAGGAGTGAGACGTATGGCTTGGGAAGTGACAGAGAGCTGGACAATGTTGATCCTCACGGAAGAGCAAACAGAGCAGAGAAGCTCCTGACTCCGTGGGCCTGGTGGCCCGGCATCACCGGCTCTTGCCAGGGCAGGCGGCGGGGAGACCTCCCTAACCGGGACATCCAGCCCCACAGGCTGGGGAACAGGGAGGAAAAGGAGGTGGTTCATGTCTGATGGCTACAGGCTCCTCGTGCCATGGAGGGACTACTCAGGGAGCTTTGACACACAGGTGTGCAGACCTTTCTGTCCCTCCCCTCTCATGGGCCAATGGGGACAACCCTCAGGAAGCCTCAGGGCCACCTTTGCCACGGTACAAGCTCTTCAAAGAATAGTCACTGTTTCCATTTGTGGAATATATTCCATGTGTATTCCACCATGCTAAGTACTATAATTTAGTCCTCATAAGAACCTCTGTGTTACTACTTATTATCTCCATCATTGTGCAGGTGAGGAACTGGGACTTAGAGAAGTAAGTTTGCCCAAAAGATGAGAAATAGTTATTTAGAAATGAAACTTTTAGTCCTATTTCCTCAAATGCAGTTACCAAAATGTATTTTTTTTTCTCGTATCTGTGAACAGTAGGCTGCAGGTGGAAAGCCTGGATTAAATATGTTTCTCTTTTTATACTTGGAGTCCCTCACCAGCTCTTTGGAAAGCTTGGTTATTTGTGTGTGGCCTGAGGGAGCTCTGTGGTAGGAGGTGTCCTCAAAAGACTAAACTCAGAACTGGACTCAGCAATGGAGGCAGGACTGAGGAAGAAGTGATTCTGTCAGGGGGGTTCCATAATTGCCTGCTTGTGCCTGTTGTTCACTAAAACGTACCTGATCCTGCAGCTGTAGGGCTCGCTCCCTCTTAGAGTCCTGAGCAATTAAAGACAGATGCTTTGTTTAATTCATCCATGACCCTCAATAAATGGAAAAAGAAATTGGATTGATCAGTGGCGTTTTTCTTTGACCTCTATTGATTAGAGGGACTGATAAACACACAATATTGAATTCTGCTTTCCAGCTGCTTATATACTATTCTTCAGGGAGGTGGGGGAGAGCAACAAAAGAGCATTTTCAGGACATTTCCTGTCAAAGGACATTCCTATTTACACAGACATGTACTCATCAAGAAGAAGACGGATGTCTCCACTGGGGTCAGATGCACGGTCTCTCACTGGAAAATCGGAGGCTGGGTCAGAAGTTTCCTTCCACAGTCATAATTTCTAGAAGCTTCTCAAGTCACTCATGGTTCTTTGGTCACTTTTGAAGAGGATTTGGAGGAAGAAAGCCTGGGTAGAATTCCAGGCTGTTAACTCACCAGATATATGACTTTGGGCCTCAGTGAATTCATCTAGAAGCCAAGGGAATACATCCAGCTCCAAAAGCATTGGTCAAGAGACTGTCATTGGGGCTGTGTCAGAAGGGACAGACCTGGTCCTAGAGGTCAGAGGGGAGCACTGAGGGGAATAGAGAGGCCCATCTTTGAAGTTTCCCAGCAAGTGGCATCTTGGGTCTGGGCAGAAAAGCACCCGGCATTGACTGCAAGAGAGACCTGCCAGAGAAGGGCCACCCCTGCGTCCGGAGGAGGCCTGCGGACTGTGGCAACCCCCCTCAGGCCTAACTTGTAAACAGAGTGGAGGGTTTTTCTGTAGCCAGGCCTGACCCAGGGAGCAGCCGGGAGGGCATGCCGGCTCCTGCAAGGTGACAGGACAAGTCCTTGGAAGGAGCAGGCACAGCAATAAGAAACCTGAACCAGGAGGGCAGCGGGGCTGTTGGGGTTGGAAAAACTTTTTCAGGCATACTTCTGCCTTAAAGGAAAAGAAAAGGAAAAAAAAAAAAAAAAGGGAAGAAAGAAAGAAAGAAAATCCAAGGGGCCGGGCTCTGACGGTGGAGCTGGTACAGCCCCGGCCCACACTGGTCAGGCCGCTGTTGTCGACGCGCTTTGAGGTCTGAACTGCAAACGTCAGCAGGCTTTTTCCTGGCTGGCAGGAAGGGAAAGTTCCCTCCAGTGACAGACAAAAATAATGGATTTGGGGCAAATCGAGGCCTTCCGAGGTTACAGTGAAAATTAATGGAGGGCCCTGTTAGCTAATGTTGCTCTAATCCTGCAGTTTGGGGCTTTGGGCTAGATTTCTGTTTTATGGCATGTTTTACAAACTAACCCATTTTAGATGTTGGAACACTCCAGGCTGGAGTGAGTTCCAGGTCAGGAAACTTGCCCCTCCCCTTGAATTCCACAGCTCCTCGGCCACTCCTGGTGCAGGGCCTGCTGTTCCACTTTGCTATCTCCACTGAACCTTTCACATCAGCTCATTTATCTTTCAGGTGTTATAATCATTGACTTCAATCAGTATTCCATTATCCTAAACAGGCAATTATCTACATTGTCACTTTTCCCTTTGCTCTTTTGACCTAGGGGTCACAGGGGCCCAAGTGTAACTGAATCCAGCAAAATTATTCCCTTACCTGTCATATAAATAGTCATCCCAGCAAAATGAGACCCAAGGGGGCTTTTCGAGAGGTGTTGAGAAGGCCAGTCTAACTCGATCCTTTATTCAGCTCTTTAAGGAATGCAGTACCGTTTTGGCACTCTATCAAAATAAAACAAAGTTCCATTTTTCAGCTTCTTTTTTTAAAGCGTGCACCCCTGAGCTTACAAATGCTTCTTTGTGGCCTTCTTTATTGAAATTTCCATTCAGCTCTTCCATCTGTTAGCTGTGTTTACCACTATTTCTAGGGAAAGAATTCAGCATTTCACCTTTATTTGGGGTGTAAGGTCATAAAACTGCCTGGATTATTTCAGCTATATTTATACCAAACTTAATATTGCTTCTTTAACAGGTTTAAAGCTTTTAATTCCCTGGTTCATTATTCATGGTGAGTAGTCTGAAGAGAACTGTTTGTGTTTTAAAATGAGGAAGGCATTTTATACCTTCTTGCTGTCCCTTCTTCACCCACTAAAGAAAATGTGTTCTACAAATATGAATTTCGTCCAAAAAAACATCTAATTAAACTCCAGTTCTATCCTGTACACATAGCAGCTGACTGCATATGGTTGCATTTCAGGAGCAGAGACTTGCTCAACATCCCCCTTTTTCCTAGAAATATTAATATTACTATGATCTTAGCAAACTCTTATAAGACTGATGGTGTAACACCCACTGTCAGAGCCAGGTCTCCCAGACTGAGCGGACATATGTGTGTGCATGTATATATTTATAGGTAGATATGCATGTGTGTGTGCAGGTTTGTATACACAACATGTATGTGTGCATAGGTGTGTGTGTTTGTACATGTATGTATGTGTGTGTCTGTATCTGTTTTTAAATTTCTCAAAACAAGATGACTCAGCCTTCAACAGTACATTTGAACTACATTGTTTTGAACTACATCAAAATATAAAAATGCAAACAGACTTCTTTTTCTTATTAGAATAGCCACATCAAAAAAATTTTTTTTTAAGTTTCACACATTTCCCATGAACTTTAAGGAAACAGTGTAGAGTAGTGAAAAAGAACATCACCTTTGAAGCGGGCAGACAGTAGACAAAGTCTCAGACTAATTAGGAGTTTTATGAAGTGAGCACAATAATACATCTGACCTCCGTTTCTTCTGCCATCAGAAAGGGGCAACACACCCTAATTAGAAGGCGCTGTGAGGATCGGGGCCTATGTTGTCACTTTTGCCTTTGTATAGTGCCTGGCACATGGAAGGTGGTCATCGTGGGCTTTATTATTATGCCCGATTATCCAGAGTAAGAGGTGACTAGAATTTGTGTCTAAACCATTTGTTTTCACACTAGTGACTGTCTGACACCTATCATCTGTGACCCTTTGTCCGATGGCCACCTACAAATGTTCCGTGTTGTTGTTTCCTTGGTTGATGAGCCTCGGGCCACGTCCCCCATGACTTTGCAGATGTTGATGGAGTAGAGTGTTGATCTTCACCCTTATATTTGATGATTTCCTGTGTTAACAGGCTCTCCAGGGTAGGCAGTTGAGTGCCCAGATAGAAAAGAGCTAAAGCAGGCTTTGGGGATTTGGTTAAATGTGGGTTTCGATCCAGTAAGTCTGGGGTATCCACTGAGACTCCATATATGTGACTCTCAGGCGATGCCAGTTGCTGCTAAAGCCACAGACTATTCTCTGAGTATCAGGGATCTAAGATTCCTCAAATGCTGTGTGGGATGTAAGGGTTTGTAACAACAGCTACCTTAGATTTAAATGTAAATCTGCATAATTTAACATAATCGGTTTAAAAGAAAGGCAACGCTCTCCCATGACTCCAAACTCAAAGGAAATAGAGAAATGATATTTATTCACTGTCCTCCCATGACTGGTTAAGAAAAGTCAGTATCTTCTTAATCATGTTGTGTTGTCAATTCCAGATTATGCATGGTTTTCAGTGCACAGACTGATGGAGGCACTGAGTCTCTGAACCTAGCAGATCTACTTCTCTGGCTGCCCACATGATTCCAGGCTTGTGGCAATGCAAATGCCCGTCCACACTTAGCAAAGGGGGTGACAAAACATGCACTAGATTGCTCAGTAGAATACTGGCCATAAACCCCCACATACGTCCTGGGTCCCATTTTTTATTTCTTAAAAACAAACTGTTCTTTTCGTTACAAAGACAGAGAAGAAGAAACATCCACTTAGAAAATTTAGAAAATTTAAGGAAAAAAATACCCGACACTTAGAAACAACCACCTATCACTCATTTTTTTTTAAATTATAGGATAATTTCTCTGTATTCTGGAGAACAATATTTTGAGTTGTAAGCAACATAAGTTTTTAGAGGGAAAAAAAAAAATGGGCCAGTCACCTTCATCTCGCTTGATGGCAATAGGAAGAATATTTGACAAGGCTCTGCCTCCACCCATCCCTGGATTTCTGGAGCAGGGCATCAGTCTGGTCAGTGAATTTCTCTCCATATGCTCAAGAAAACGGAAACACAAAGAGGAGCCATGGGGTCTTCCTGGGTCTTACTGTGATTGCCTGTCAAACTCCTTACTTTCAGCTGGGGCATTAGCTTGCTAGCAGAATTCAGCTCTTCTCTCTAAGACTCGGTATTTCTCCTCACTCCTGAATCCCTGAGTTTTATTTACTTATTTTTAATAATCACGGTGTTATGGATTTCAATTAAGTGGTTTACTCTAACAGAGGTGTTCCTTTGGAGGAAGCCAAAGACAAGGGGCCATCAAGTGGCCTCATCTTGGAAATCCCCAGTACCCTCCCCTGCCCTTGCCCCTGGAATGGGCAATTATGTGCTCTGTCCAAAAGAAATTTCTCCTTAGTCTGTCCTGGCTCCACCTTCAACTCTCTGAAGCTCAGTTCCCTTTTCTTAATCTAAGGTCATCTGAGGTCTTGTGATACTCTAACGTTATATACATCTATGATTCAATCAGAGTGGCTGGTAAGGATTACTGCAATAATTAAATATGAAAATTTGTTTATAAGCACAAAAGAAAACTTTGGAAGCTATTCCTTTTTTAGTCTGGGTCGAATAATTTCTACCCTGACATGAGTTACCATGCTTTTCTGAGCTATAACTTGCACACATATGTTTTCAATGTGAGCCATAGCTTGAAACATCTTTCCTCGATTTTTGGTGTGACAGGACAGAGTGTGTGTTTATGCCTGTGTTTGTCTGTGTCTGCACATTTACACACGGTCATCATTTGGGGATGCTGATGGGCCCTAATCCACTTTAATAGCCTAGTGAGAGATTGCATCATGTTTTGTTTTAGAAAATATGAAAACTATCTGCAGCTGTGAAGGAATAACCCTCATAATTCATCTGAGAGCCTGCCTCTCTTACTTGTGGGATCTACTCCATATCTCATATCAACTCATTACTCTGTGTATCCTCCATGTATGCAGAAAGACCACATGATAGATGCTGTACAAGGATGTTATTTCCACAAGAGGGGGAGGCTAAACCCTGTGACACAGGAGTGATGAGGCACAAGTGAATTAAGAAGACAGTATATCTCTCCACACCAGATAATATACTGTCCTTTATTCTGCAGCTATATTTATATTAACAATGTAGCTAAGAGGAGAGATGAGGGAAATAGACTTCTTATGTTTTTAATTCATTTATTTATAAGGCCTTGTCGCCAGCGTATTCAGTGCTCTTTGGGAATTTTGCGAGAAAAAATAATGGTCAAGGCCTTCCTCTTTCACGACTTTCTTTAATTTTTAAATGATATTGTATTGTTGATTTTAAAGATTTTTTTTTATTTATTTGAGAGAGAATGAGAGAGAGAGAGAGAGCACATGAGAGGGGGGAGGGTCAGAGGGAGAAGCAGACTCCCTGCCGAGCAGGGAGCCCGATGCGGGACTCGATCCAGGGACTCGATCCAGGGACTCCAGGATCGTGACCTGAGCCGAAGGCAGTCGCTTAACCAACTGAGCCACCCAGGCACCCTGTATTGTTGATCTTAAATAGTTGTAGTCATTTCTGTGCTTTGACTTTAAGCTGCTATTCAAAAATTCAATCTAATCTATTTTCAAAAATGTATCATGTATAGTGGTTTGAACTTTTGACCCCAGTAATAAATATTTGAACTCAAAGATACTCATAAACTGTTAATGGATTTGATATTTTTTTAAAAACAAGCTGCACCCTTTTATGTTAAAATCTCCTCCATCCTTTCCAAGGAAACTAAAGTCTTGATTAACTCATTCTTGGAATAAGATATGACTCCTTCAATAGAGTTTCTTCTCCACATTCTCTCAAGAGGAATTGACCATGTAGAACTCATATGTTAGCTAGACATTACTAATTGAGAACTGAGCCAGCCCATCCAGTAGCAGTTGGAACTGCTTCCTGTGAGTTCTTAGCTGATAGTTGATCTCTTTCAAAGTGAATTACTTTCTTCTGTTGCCCATGCTGTGAAGCGGTCATACCACGGACACTCGGATTTTCCTCTGATGCCACACATGCCTGTCCCAGTGGCAGCCCTCTTTTTTCATTTGCACAGCTCTAATTATTGTGGTCCTCCAACACCCAGAACCCTTTCATGAAATGGCTTAGTGCGGGCGCCTGGGTGGCTCAGTTGGTTAAGCGACTGCCTTCGGCTCGGGTCATGATCCTGGAGTCCCGGGATCGAGTCACGCATCGGGCTCCCTGCTCACCGGGGGGTCTGCTTCTCCCTCTGACCCTCTTCCCTCTCGTGCTCTCTGTCTCTCATTCTCTCTCTCAAATAAATAAATAAAAATCTTTAAAAAAAAAAAAAAGAAATGGCTTAGTGCAAATTAGCACACTTGACCCTTGAGCAACATAAATTTGAACTGTGTGGGTCCACTTACACACGGACTTTTTTCGATACAGTACCATACTGTAAATGTATTTTCCTTGTGCTTTTCTTAACATTTTCTTTAGCTTACTTTATTATAAGAATACCATGTATAATATATATAGCATATGGAATATGTGTTAATTATTTATGTTATCAGTAAGGCTTCTGCTGGACAATAGGCTATTCGTAGTTAAGTTCTTGAGGAGTCAAAAGTTATATGCAGATTCTCACCTGCATGATTGGTCAGCACCCCTAACCCCTGCATTGTTCAAGGATGAACTGTACAAGTGCTTCCCAATTATAAAGAATGTGTCTCCCTTTTTCCTTAGGATATTCCTTCCTTGCCCCAGCCTCAGGAATTTAAAAGAGAGAGAGAGAGAGCATTGGGTTTTGATTTTGGTCTTCATTGTCTCCTTCTGCTTTATTTTCCTTGTAGCAGTAACTGAAAATAGCATGAGATTCTAGAGATTACAAAAGGGCAGTGTGTACTTCCACACATAGTTGTGCTGTTTTCGTAAATATCATTCTTCTAGTCCATCAAAATGTAAACCTCAGTAAGTGCAGGTTTCTGCTTGCAAGGCTGTTCTTTCTGTTGCTCTTGGAAGCCAGCAAAAGCCTCTTTGCCTGATCTCCCTTTTCTTTCCTACACTCTTAAGTTTCTCTTAAGGCTGACTGTCTCCATATTATTTGTTCACACTTCCCAGAGAGCTCCTCTCTTCTTCCTTCTGTTGAATATTTATAATAGTAATAGAGCTGGGCTCAAATAGCATACTGTACCAATAGATGCTGGTGACCTAGGATGTTCTCCTGGCTGGACATATCAGATGTTATAAAACTGTCAGTTTTCAATCGGACCACTTCTTACTTCTACCACTGTGGGACTTTGCAAATCAATTAACAGCTCTCATCCATGGTTTTCTCATGGGTAAGAGAGAAACAGTAATGCCTCCTTATTTAATTCCCAGTTTGCTGTGAGGATCAAATTACGTACTCTGAGGGCGTTTTATAAAACATGTAGTGCCATATAACTGTAGGATTATAACTGTGCTAATTAATGGTAGTGGCCATTTTATTGATCTACTACTGTGTACCGGCCATTGTTATAAGCAGTTTACACTCATTTTCCGATTTATTTTTTTTAAAGCCTGCCCAAAAGGTATTGCTACCCTTATTTTAGAGTTGCAGTGACTTGCCCAGCCTCCTAGACATTAAGTAACAGAGCTGGGATTCTAACTAGGGTCTGTCCAGTGCCCAGGCTTTCCTCGTGGTTTCTCTCTGAATCCTAAGTTAGGAGGAAGGGGAGACAAAAAAAGTCACCATCAAAGCCATCCTCAGTGGGATACAATTGAACGTGAATATGATTTGTTTGACTGTCTTGCAGCTGACATGCTCCAGGTTAATCATACTTTCAAGCTTAGGTATCTTAGCTCCAAAAGAATATAATGTTTGAGTGCCAGAAGAGGTGTAGGTGTTTTGGCATATAATGTATGAGAAATAAGTGAATTTCAAAAGTGAGTCTGTCTTACACACCTTTTATTTATTATATTTATTTAATTTGAGTTTAATTTATCTAATTTATGTATCTTATGAACCAAATGAAGAATGCATTAAGTAAGTTAGAGCCCTTTGCTACTATACACACTCTAGCAGATGCTTCTTTATTTATTATGTTGGCAGCTTTCTTTTTTAAAGAAGAAAACCGTTTTTTCAAAACGGTTGACTAGATGCTTTTGGTTAAATGATCTTCTGCCCTCATTAGGAAAACCATTATGGATGCTTCTGACAAATTCTCCTCCTCCTCACTTCTACTTTCCTGGTATAAGTTTTTGCTTTACTATTCAGTGGTTGGCTCTCGGAACAGGAAGGCAAATTTGACTTCATAAAACCAACAACTAACATTTGCACAGTGGTTTACCATTTACAAAGAAAGCACTGTTCGCTCCTTTTGTCTCACTCCCAGTGCTGGGGGTCACAGTCATAGGACTCCAAATCACAAATGAGGAAACTGCCATCTTAGGAATGCTTTCGAGCAGTTGTATTGACAGTGTCTACAGTTTCATCCCATATCTGGTTCATGGTCCTATTCTCTACTGCAAGGACTGTATGCTAAATTTCTTTGTGTCCCACACAGCTTTAGTGCAGTGCCTTAAACCTAACCCTCAGTAAATGTGTACTAGGTGGAAGCATGAATGAGCAAACAATCAGTGGAAACTGTAGCGTTTTCTAAACTAGGGTCCAGAGATGGTCTTCAGGGAAAATCTGTGAATCCCCTAAAAGCTTAGGCAAAAATGTGCTCATTCGTAGGCTCACACATATACATGTTTTTCGGTGAAGAAAGAATCCATCTTATTTTTCAATTCTCAGAGGATTCCATGACCCAAATAATGAGTCATGTTAATAATTACTGTTTTAAAAAATTAAACAGATAGCCACAAAATATCTTAAGGTTTTATTTAGCATTTGTAACAAAAGATTGAAATCACCAGAAAGTTAGATTTAACCTTTGTGTGACTTAAAGGCTATCAACATTTTATGTCTGAGTTAATTGATTTTGGTTTGTTACAGCTTAAAACAAGTGAGGTTGAAGCTTGGGCTTCAGTCTTCCTATATCCTAATTAACAGCACAGTTCTATGGCCACGGATTTCACTGAGTCACATCAGCCATCTTGAAAATGCCCATGGTGGATTTAAAAAAGGGCAGGGAGTGTGCCAGTCAATTCCATCCCTGTTTCCTGTATTCATATGTGCATTGCTTCAGTCCGAATTTAGCTTGATACTTCAGCTGAGAAGTGACTAAACACAAGCTAAAAAAAAAAAAAAGAATTACCCCCAGCTTTGAGAGAGTTTCCTAACCCAACTTTTGACACTCAAGAACATTATTTTCTCATAAGACATTATATACCTTCTGTTACTGTGGGTGCTTCTTAAGGATAGAGTCCATTTCCTTTTTATCTCCGTAAATATAAGATGCATTGGCCATTGTATGCTATGTATTCAGTTAGCATCAGTCATTGTTGTGAGGCTTTAGTGAAACAATTAGGGGCATATTACACAGAATCACTAGGTCAAAACAGAGGACTTTTCTAGGAACAAATTACAGCAGTAGATAACCTAATGTAAAGTATAATATACTAGCAAATAATTTTTATCACTGAGTACTTTGCTGTCTGTAGTAGAAAGTAGTATAATCAGACAAAGTAAGCCATTATCCCTCATCCAGGGCCATATTATTCTATACCTTTTATCTCTTACAATGGTCAAGGAACATTAAAAGGAATCCAAAGTTAAAAATGTCTAAAAGTGCGTGCACAAAATGTTTAAAAGCGTACAGCATCACTTTTAGTCTGCAAAATGTCAATAGATGAATAAATTATGAATATTCAGAAGACACGAAAGATTTTTTTAAATCAAAGCAAACAGTAACATGATGGTGTAGTAGCTAACAAGAAACATTTATTCATCAAAGAATTAGTAAACATAGTATTTCCTTGATTGAAGCAGAAGAGCTCCAAGATATATATCCAAGTCTGAATTCTTTAATAGTGTGTTGGTCCTATTTCATAGACAGGCTGCACTGATAGCTCTTTTTAGAGCTACTCTCCTAATTAAATTTTTTAGAAGCAAATGATAAAATGGCTATCCTTGCACTTTTTGAACAGATCTTATTAATTATACTATCATTCTAAATATTTACAATGTGTTCTCTCAAATATTTGTAGATAGAATAGAAAGCATGTCCCTACGACATTATATGCCTCACTGAATTGACATTAGATATTCCCATGTTTACACACCTACATATGGTTAATGACTCATGTTACCTATTAAAGTTTCCTGTTTCCTAATTTAAAAGATATTTAACGACCGAAGTACTGAAATGTTTATTTTTGACCTTGGGATCTTACTGCTTCATATAGTAACCCATAAACAGGCTAAATACTCATTTTAACACCAGCAAACCCACGTTTTACCTTTAGTATGAAACTAAGATTTGGTCAGCTGAGGTCAAGTTGGACACTTAGCATCACTGACATTATAGTTGGTGAACTCTGTCACAGAGAGTCAAACATAAACACTGAGCATTTCTACAGCAGCTTAGAGCTGGGATTAACTTGGATCACCTAGTCTTCTGCTTTTAATGAAATTCTCTCCCTTGTATTTTCATGTTTGGAAGAGAGTCCAAAGTTATCTCATGCTAATTTAGTCAGGCAGTGCCCTCCGGGGATGTCACAGGCTTCCCTGACCTCTCCAGAGAGAGATTCGGTGAAGGGATGAGGAGAATTAAACATTCCTGAGAAATTGGAAAACAGCAACCCCCAGAGAATTTGCAGAGAAACTCGCTCCAGACTCAGCTGCCAGATACTCAAGTCACCTTTTCAGCACTTGCTTGACGTCTCTCTCAGTCCCATCTGGCTTGACTCAGAGGTCAGTCTGGGGACCGGGAGAGGTGGCAGCTCTGAGAAGAATTCAGGGGAGGTCTAGCAATAGCACTTTGTGTCTTTGTCATTTGTTGTTATCTGAAGTACATTCAAAAAGGTGGACAGAGCAGGGGATGGAACTGGTGCTGAATTTTGCTTTGCTCTTTTTTTTGTCTTTTTTCTTAACCCCAAATTTACTTTAGGTAAACTGGTATTTTTGATGAATGCAGTTTAATTTAAGGGTTGTTGTTGTTTTTGTTATATAGGACCTCTGCAACTGATTATTTTGTAATTATATTAGCTATTTTACAAAGGATGTTTTCTCTTGTGCATTTAATGAAATTTGGGGTGAAGGGGGACTGGAAAATATGTTTCCGGTTTTAGAATCATATTCTCTTTGTGGTTTATATTTCCTATATGAAGAGTTTTAGAAAAGTAGGAAAACAAGAGTACTCTTAAATGTGGTATCTATATTATAAACAAACTAAGGAGCTACAACTTATAGTTTATTTTCTGGGATAGTTTTATTTTCTAATAAATTGAATGAAGTTCAGTGTGCCCTGCAGTAATGGTGTGAGAAGAAGGTTTGGAGATCCTTGCTCGATTTCACACTCAAGTCAGATTCTCAATGAAAAAAAAAAAAAAAAAAAAAACCTTATTGGGGTACTCCTTTAGGCCAGATTACTCAACAGGCAGACCTCAGATCTGGCTTCACTGGTATGCCTTGTTTAGTCCAGGTAATGTATTAAATTTTTTAAGCTAACAGAATTTGAGAGGGTTTTGGTTTTTTTTTTAACATAACTCTCAGTTTTTAGCATTTCAGATTTGCAACTTCTTTTATGTAACCAGAAGATCTGGCAAGACTGGTTCTACATCCCTTTATGGGAACTGTCTGCTGGAGTGAAGTTATTGTCCCTTCTTGAAGGAAGGCAATACTCTCCAGAACACCAAGGATGACCCAGCTAGGGGGACTTGAAGGCATTGGAGTTGGGGACCCTGTCCTAGACCCCTTTTCCAGGGCCCCATCAAAAAGAGAAATGATTTTTCAAAGTAAAATATTTTGTTCACTAGAAAGTTATTCCTAATTTTGGGATAAATGCTGATATATAAATACTCATTTCCTCACTGGCTCACAATATGATTCTCATATGCTTTTATCTCCTACACGGTGACCTAAAAAGAGGGTTGGAAGATGGAAGGTGTGGGTTCCAGGGCTAGGCCTGTCTCTGGGCATCTGCAGCACCTCATTGGACCCCAGTTTTCTTATCTCTAAAACCCAAACGAACCTGCCGACTCTCCAGGTCTCTGTGATCTTTGCCACTGTTCGGTTTCCAGTGATTCAGCACACAATAGCATAGGTTTCCTAATTTCCTTACTTTTTCTGTCAAAAAAATCGTAATAATAATTTACCATCCGCTCAAACATGTTGGGGCACTGAGGGAGTATTATGTACAACAGACTGTGCAGAGAATCCCTTCGTAAAGATAAGAATCATTCCAATAATCCCCCTCCCATTTTACCTCTCTAGTTTTCTGAAAGTGCAGTCAGTCAGTCTGTGGGGCCAGTCTGAGGACGCTTGCCCTAGTTATCTGAAGTAGAGTTCTTAATAAGGGGACTCGGGGATGTTCAAAGAACCCAGGCTGAAGGTTTCAAAATCCTTTGGTGTTAAGGCTGAAAAGTGGAGAAGGAAGGAGGGTCCTGTGTTGGGTCTTGGAAATGCCTACCCCAGGCCCCATCACCGTCTTGCCATTTCCTAAGCCAGGGTGTGCCGAAAGAGTTAAAGGGCCTCGAGCCTTAACCCACCATCGGGGAGTGTCTTGGGCACTGGAGAGGATCTGGCACGGGACGTGTTTTCATGGAACTGCTTATCAAAACTAAGCTTCTGCCGTTTCATTTAGACGGGGTGGATTGGGTGGAAAACTGGCACGGGGATCAGGAAATCTGCCTTCTGTTCCTCATTCTGCCGCCGCGTGACCCGTTTACAGGTCATTCCCCCAGCATGTCTCAGTTTCTCCATCTGTAAAATAAGACGATGACACGAATGTTCTTTGTCAGGAATGTTAGGAAGCCCTTCTGATGATTTTCATTGAAACTGCGGGCAAAGGAAGCTTCTCATGGAGGTCCTGCCTTCGTCCATCCTTTAATTCACTCTTCTCTAGTGCATTCTGATCCATTTGGAGGAATTTTTCAGACCACAGCCTTCTTGCTACCTATTAATGGGTTGTGTTCCCAGCTAACCTTCATGTTGACACCTTCTCCCGCTCTAGGAAGAGAGCCAGTGGAGGTAGAAGCACTTGATGCCAAAACAAACAATAAAGTTTGGAAACACTTAGACCAAGATAATTAGGGAAATGATGTTGAATAAAAGATGGCGTTAGACCTATTATTATGCTTAAGTTAGAATCCAGTTCCAGAAAGCACAATCTCCAGTTAACTGATCTCTTTTAAAAGGTCTTATTTTGTTTCTTTAAAGATTTCATTTATTTAAATCATCTGATCACTCCTCCCTTTAGGCTCTACTAATGGGTTTTCTTCTTCACTGAGAATTATACTGGAAAAAACTTGAATCAACAGCTATTTACTATTTAGGAACACTTAAACACTGTCTAACAACAATTAATGAAGCTAACCCTATTCAGGAAAAAAAAAAAAGACTTAAAGCCCCTCTGAAACATCTACCTGTGTAACACAAATCCACTTTCCTGAAATAGCAGAAACCCACATATAAGACAAATATATAAGTGGCCAGGATTTTTGTGCTCTTTCAAAACTTGAATATAACTGACCTATTTTGGGCAAGGAATCAGAAATTCTTAAGAATGGAAATGTTGAAACCCCAGATTCCGTTCTAAAACACATTTTTTAAAAAGAATTAGTGCACTGAAAAATGCTGTGTTTTAAGTATAATAACAGTCTATGGAATTATCACATCATATCTCAGTGATCGTTATGGAACACTGATCTCTTAGGCATTAACCCAGGAATTTTCTCCAATAATATTATCATTTGTAATAGCAATAACATTGGGTAGATCACAAAGTGCTTTCAATAGATTATCTAATAGGATACCCAAAACCCTGTAAACTGTGTAAGAAAATCGAGAGTGAAATAAGTGGCTTACCTAAAGTGACAAGCCCAGAGTCTTAGGACTTCTGTCCGAGCTCTTTTCACTACATAACATTAAGACTGTCCTTTATGACTGCCTGTTTTCCTGTAAAAACACTTCATTTGCAAAGACGAATAAACATAAGGCCTTCATCCCTTGCCCCTGCCATTCTCTCAGCTCTCACATTCAGGTTCAGAGCTTCATTTGGAGTGTGTGTTTTTTGTATTCAGTCTCACACCACAGGCCCAACTTTCAATAATTGTCTCCTATCTTGTATGAAAGTACACAAGTGGTCAGAGAAAGAGTTCCTAAGATCCCAGCACTGTTTACTGCTGTGAATAAGATTATTTAAAAAAAAAACAAAACCTTTTTTTTTTCACTCCTTCAGCCTTAACCTCCACCTCTAGTAGCACTATGAGGAGCTAAGTCAGATGAGAAGCAGGCAGTTCTGTGATGCCTGGTTCCGTTCTCCTACAGACCCTCCAAACTGGCAGGTGGGGTGCTGGGGAAGAGCGGATGTCTCAGCTAAAGTAGATTGGAATTTCAGCAGGTGGCGCTGTTTCCTCCAAGTGAGTGGGAAATGTATGCCCCCCGCCCCCACCCCAGGCGAGGGGCACTGTTCCCGGTTACTAGCAAACATCCAATACTTGTCCTTTTTTCTCAATGGTCCTAGCAAAGTTTTGAACCAATCTGATACTGAGTTGGAGACAAAAGTGAGTCATGCAAACCGACAAACTGGTTCTCATTGCTTTGTAGGTCATCATGCCAGCAGGATGGCTGGGATGTTCCTTCTAGGGTAAACCTGCAGTCCATTTCACTGTTGGAAATACAATGCTTGATTTTTTTTTTTTTTCCATCCCTGTTTGTTCTGGAGTCAGTCACACATAGGCAATCTATTTGAAAGAAAAAGGAAAGGCAGGAACAACTGTGTAACTGTCATTACAGCCAAGCATGTTCATTCTCTCACTGACCAAGCTCTTTAATGTCTGTGGACACATGCTTCTGGAGGCCTAACCAGATAGTGATGCTAGTGCCCTGGGACTAGAGGATTTATCACTTGGCAGCCGGTTTACTTGTAGAGAGACACTGGGAATTTATCTCCATGCCCTTGGAGAACTGCTTTACTGAATGTCTCTCTTAAAGACTTCATTCACTGATTCTTCAGCCCACTTATTACCTAGTCTTCTCACTAGACTTTGTACTTTGTTCTTTTTTAATTTTGTTCAAGAGGATTTATTCTAGAAGACACCCCCTGAATGGTGGAGCTGGCCTAATGGGAAAGGACTCCTTATTTTATCATCAGGTCTGTGGATGACCCAATGGCCCACCGTTAGCAACGTCTTAGAATATGTCCTAAAGCTCTGATGGCACAAATCACCCTCACCCACTTAGTTTTTCCCTCTATGATTTTAGAAAGAATTTAGTAGAAATGGGAACTGAAGATTTGCTCATTTTCAAGAGCAGTCAAAATTTACTGCAAAATATTCTGCCTGCACACATCTGAGTCCTTTAAAATTACCAGCTTCTTAAATTAATGTTCAATAGTTGTTCTCTAAATCAATAACATTGCTTTTAAAACAAAATTCCCAATATTACCTAGTGTCTCCCGGTGAAGAAAAAAGACTTCCGGGAACACATTTAAAATTTAGTTTTGAAATGTTATCTGTTTGAGGTTTTCTAAATACCGTTTGACTCTTCCTAAGTGCAACAAAATGGAAACACTATCATGTTCTTTGAAAAAGCGTAATAGGAATGTGAACGTGAGGGGTTTTGGTACATTCCATTTTGAAGACCCGGTACGTTGCACATCTTCCTAGGAAGGTTCAAATCGTGAAGTTAGCATCTGTCTTTTGTAAACACCGCTCCCAAAGTGCTCTCTCTCTCTCTCTGAAAGTTGGAGACTGAAAGAATGAAGCACAGATCCTCTCCAGGCCAAAAGTTGCGTCATAAGCCCTTCGTGATCAATAAGAACATTGTGGTGGTTATTTCATAGCTGATTAACTTACATGTCTACAAGCCAACACTTGACTTGAAAGGCTGGTCTGGTTTCTCGCGATGCGAGCGTGGCCTTTACTAGCCTGTCCTGGCACCGAGTTCTGGGACTGCTCTTTCCTGACCGCAACCAGGGTACAGCCCTGCAGTTTCGTAGTGAGTAACCCATCAGCTGGAACCTGCACTTCTGTGAAAGGGCATTTTGTCTTTTAGGGCAGTACCACGAAGACAAGATAATTAGTGTGAGGGAGGGAAAAAACAGAATCGAAAACCGCATCAGATACCTGGTTGTGGACTCTCCACCTTTGAAGAGACAGAAAATGTGGTGGCTTTATTTTTCTTAATAACTAGGATAAATGCAAATCATTATAGGTAATGGAGCATTTAATGATGAGATGATGCAGAAAGACATAACTTAATAAAAATTATCCATCTGTTTCTCAGTTCCTTGTTGAAATACACTGTGTCTCTTGGCTTTTCTGTAATTGGTTTATATGGTATTGTATTTTAATTCATGTCAGGATCTTAGAACTTCCTCTTAAGGGTTTTTGTATTCTTCCTTGCAAACTTTCTGTTTCATTTTTACGGAACTGGAATCCTTACATCTTGTAGTTGAAGTATAGTTTTATTGTGCTCAACATTACTTTTAATTTCACCAGTTGTGGGGTAAATAAACCATTGTGTACTTGGGGAAAAAAATTGGCAGAAAAGCAGAATATGTTAAAGACTCTTGCTTTTCATTGCTAGTGAGATTTCTCAACTGGAGCTTCTCTGTTTTATTTTGCCCCTGGCTAACATCTAAAGATCAGTAATAAAGCTCTATGCAAATACTTTCATGTATTTAAAGAACAATATTTTGACACTCATTGACACAAGCAAAAAAATACAACACTAAATTAGTGTTCAGGAAAACAATGAAGACATTGTTCATTCATATGAAATGAATGTGAAAAATGTTGTGTTATATTAACAGAAAAGATTGCTCCTCAGCTCTTGACCTTTAGTGTTTGCTAAATGACATTACTTATGGTGTTGTGTAGTAATAGACAATTTTTTATTGTTAATAACGGATCTCGAGCAGTCACTGATACTTGTCAGACTACTGGAAATTTTAGTCACCAAAAATAAATGTTTATTCTCCAGGGTGGTAATTTGAGGTAAGCTTTGCTAAAGATTTTTAAAAAATGTTTTTTGGACAGTTTGGAATTTCCAAATACTTGATAAGTTAAATATTTTGAAAATGTTAATTCAACGTATTAAAGGCTTATTTTTCTAGATTTCATCTAGATTTACAAATACTCCCCCAAAAAATCTCCTGTCACCATCTATGTGTTTTCAAAATAATTGAACTTTTAGGAGCTCTCTTGATTTTTTTTTTTTTTTAATTTGGAGAACACAAAGAGGCTTTTTGTTCAGTTTTCAGTAGTGTGGAGGGGACCTTATTGGAGGGGAAGTTGTCCCTAAATTATTGCTTCTTATATATAGTGGAATTTCTTTCCTCCTGTATCACTAGGCTCCAATATTGCTGCTACAATAAATGTTGTCTTAAATAGAATGCTTCCCTTTTCTTCTCTTTCAATCAGGGACAGTACAGAGTCAGCATCGAGGAAATAATTATGATAACAGAAACGTTATGCTCATGGATAAGACCAAGTCCATAAGGGTAATTTGACCTCCCAGAAGAACAGCATTGTTGATGTTGGGATATTTTTATATTTAGCAACCAAAAATTAAAGGCATAATGATTAAGTCTAAATCCATTCAAATATAGTTTTAAGAGTATTGAGTGGGAGAGTCACTTTTAATTTGAAATCCTGATTTTTGTGAATGAGAACACTGTGGGGAAACACATTTGAAATGAGTTCAAATGAACAAGTTAAATGGGACACTAATTCCCAGTTAGAAAGATGGTATATCCGTCCTAGCCTGCAGTCTTTAGAGGAGCTTAAGACTGGGCAGTGAACAGGGTTCGCTGGGATTAAAAAACAGACTAAGAATTCTCTGGATCTCTCCTACTCCTCTCCTGTGCAGTAATTGTCTCCTCTTTGTGCTCCCATACCTCCTTTCCTGCTAGCATTTATCTCATTGGCCTTTTGTTATTTTGGTTGCCGTCGGGCACTTGGCAGTCTTCTATATGGATTCTAAGGTCTCTAATGGTGCCTTATCGCCTTTGGAACTGCCTTCTCACACTGAGTACAGAGCCTGATACATGATTGGTCCCACGCACTCAGACTCAGCAAAGTTCTGACAGTCTTGTTCCATCTGCAGCTGTCATCATCTGAATTTATTGGCACAAGGAGCAGAAACCAACTCAGAGAAATTCAAGTAAAAAGGGATTTATCATGAAGAGTGTTGGGATACTTTACAGGAACTGGAAAGTGAAATCTGCTTTCTTGTTTGTCTGTGCATCTCTCCCCTCACTGCCCCCCCAAGCCTTGTAGGCTGTCTTTTCCCACTCCTCTACCCAAATATGTCTCGGTGCTCAGCTCGGCTCTGCTTCTTCTGCGGGCCTCCCCTTGGCTTCAGCGGGGCTGGCTGACTCTGTGTGGCAGTCATCCAGCCCCAGTGTCCAGTGCTGTACTGCTCATTCAGTCTCTGGGTCTCTTACACAGACTCTTTTGAGACTGATTGACCCAGAATACGTCAGGTCTCCATCCATGATAAGGGAGTTGGGAAGGAGGGCAGGTATAGAGACCGGTCACCCGGCTTAAAAATGGCTGCCTGATTCACTCCCTCAATAAGAGCTGTGGGTAAGGATAGTCTTCCTTAGGAGAAAGGTTTTAGAAAGCTTCCATGCCTAGTGTCTTCTGACTACTACCTGGAGTTTATGTCTCAGATATTCTTTCTTAAATCAAATGTCGAACTTTTAAAACACTTTTCGTATATAAATGTTGGTGATCCATAAGTCAAGCACAGCATCTACCTTGTTTATCCCTCCCTGATATACTGTCAGAGTCTAGCAGAGTGCCTGGCATCTGGCGCCCAAATTTTCCATGAATATTGACTAACAGTATGAGGTTAGCCCACAGAAGTCCATGCAGCTATTCCTAACAACCATTTCTAATAGAATTTTTCATGAAAATGCATGTTCACCCAATGCACTAAAAAGAATACTTAAAGAGGAACTGGGTCCCAGCTCTGGCACTAACTAGGTATGTGATTTTAAGCAAGTCACATAGTCTCCCTGGTTTCAGTTGCTTCACCTCTAAAATGAATTGAATTGGATGAGAACATCTCTGCAGCCCCTTCCAGCTATAAAATTCTACAGCTCTGACTAACAGAATCAGGATTAAGTTCACTCCACCCTTTCAGTCTTCCCTCCCCATGCCATATATAGGTGTAAGAATTTGATCATGGAGAGAAACTAGATCCTCCCAGGCACCAATAACCCTCACAGGCTACATAATTATCGTTGTCATCATCATCATCATGATAAATAATAGTCTTTAAACACTCACTGTATCCCAGGCACTGTTCCAGGCACTTTACCTATATTAACCTATTTAATCCTAAAAACGGCCCTATGAGGTAAGTACTGTTATTGTTCTCATTTGTCTGAGGAACGGGAAGATTAAGGAACTTGCCAGAAGTTACCAGGTGAGCCCTGGACCTGGGGTTTAAACACAGGTGGTCCGATTCCAAGTTTGAGCTCCTGCCACAACATGCAGTGTTTGTCATTGTGGTCCCCAGATAAGCAGCCTCAGCTTAGCCCTGGACCTTCTTAGAAATACAAATCTTCAGGTCCCACCCCAGGGCTATTGAATGAGAAGTTCTTGGGCTGGAGGAAGCCAGCAGTCTGTGTTTTAATCTTATGCATGATTCTAACGCACACTAAAATTTGAGAGTGCCTGCTTCTTCTCTTCAACACTGCCTTCCAACATACCTGTAAGTGGTTCTCTAAGTATTTACTCCCCAGGTATGCTAATTGGGGAATAAATACCTAGAAACGTGGTATTGTTGCCCATTTGTACGTGGACAAGGCAAACATTCAAATATAGGTGATCATAAGTTAGGAGCTAGTTATACTGCTTTTCAAGTTCTCTGTCACCTAGTTGCCATGACTGATGAAATCAGTACAGAAAAAGTCAGGCGGTGAAGACAATAACAAAGGAGGGAGGAGAGGAGGATTATTCCTCCATCTCTGCTGCAGAGATGAGGAGGCTTCCTCCATGAAGCCCTAATAGAATCTTTGACAGGTTGAGCAAACAGAATTAGGGCAGTGCATCACATAGTATGTGGACTCTCCTTCCCTACAAGAGGATGACTGACTCTTCAGCCCTGACCCGTCCCATGCAGGGTCCACTAGCTGCATGTGCTTACTGAGCACTCACAAGGTGCTCAGTCTGAACTGAGATGGGCTATAAATGCAAAATACACGCTGGACTTCAAAGACTTAGTACACAGAAAAATAATGTAGACTATCTTGATGACATTTTATATTGAAATGATACCGTACTTTATATATTGGGTTAAATAAAACATTGAAATTAGTTTTACCTTTTTACTTTTTTAATGTGGCTAATTGAAATTTTTAAATTCAATAGATGGCTTGCATTGTATTTCTATTGGGCAGCATTGTTTTAGACTAAGCTTGTATAGTCCTATCTACATCTCCCTTAATGCACGTAATATGGTGTGTCTATAGTTTTGATTTACTGGTAACCATGATTATCAAACCTGGAACTGAGAGAGAGCTATGGCAATGCTAGGACCTGTTATTCAGGGAGCCCGGAACCAGCCCAGAAGTGGGATTCCAAAGGTCAGAGTCAGACTGAGAGGCAGAACCAGGTGGTCAGGATGGGCTTGAAGGTAAGGTCACAGAAAAGTCAGAGCTGGCTTCCCAAGAACATGTTTAGGCCAGGAACCATGAGCAGAGAGATGGACGATCAGGTGGTCATGAGTATAAAGTAACTTCCTGCTGCATGCCCACAGCTTTTATATTGTTCCTGCCAAGCCAGGAACTAATTCTAGAATGGCTTACCTGGGTATACGAGTGGGAACAGGTAATTGGAAACACCTGGTTGAGGTAGGTGGCTGGGCACGCTCCAGGAAACAACCACTTCTGGGAAGTATGTTGTGACAGTAATGGTATGAGGGCCAAGTTAGAGCATTTGTTAAATTACAGTGACCTGAAAGTGAGTTTCCATATTCCAGGTGTTAGTCTGCGAATTACTGTTGCCCTCATATAAACCTAATGCTGCACGATGTTAATGATAGAGCTCTCTATATAGAAACTACAGACTGATGCAGTAATGCTTATATCAAAGGCAAACATAGTCATTTCATTACTATATTGAAACAATCAGCTTATGTTATAGTCATCACAAGATAGCCTTTTGCAATAGATTTTTTCTAGAGATGGCTGCAATAATCCCTCCCATTCGGCAGGCCTGTTTGCTCTGTGACTCTACCACTCTTCTCATAAAGGGGGAGGTCTCTTTCCCCTTTGTTGAAATTTGGGCTGACCCTATAACCAGCAGTATGTAGAGGAAGTGACTCTGGCCTTTCAGCTTCTATAAAAAAGCTTGAGCTAGATGATGAGAGACTGCAGGGTTGGGGGACATGTGAAGGAGAACTGAGGTACATTTAGCACCAAGGGACCCAGACCTGTGAGGGTGGCCATTCAGATTACCTCGGCCACAGGGAGCAGAGATGAGCCATCTGCCCCGAGCCCTCCTAAATTCCTAGCTCACAGAATCCTGAGCAATAAAAAGGTTTAAACCACTAAGTTTTAGGATGGCTTATTAAGCAGCATTAGACAAGTGGATTTATTTATATGTGGATTTTTCATTAAAGTCTTTTCATATATTATATGGTCACATAATTTTGGGATATACATAATTGCTTAAAATAATTCCTTATGCACTCGCTCAGAATATGTTATGCTAAACATACATACAAGCTGTAGATTTTGCTCAAATTAATTTTCAGTCCTAAACGGCCACAAAATGGTATTACAGAGGAAGGGAGACCATCTTTATGGATACCCGCGTCGATACTGCCGAGTGGCAGGGAGACGCTGCTGAAGGAGAAGCCGGTTTTACCATCTGTGCCATAGCCTCCTAGCTGAGAGTCGATGCAGGCTATGATCCGGGGGAGGGGCAGAGAGGAGGCAGTACCGCACACAGCTCCATAGCAGCCTGGTGATTGACAGACTGTTCTGTGAGCCACACGAACCACACAACGGCTGATAAAGGAAGGCAGCCTTGTCCTGGGGCAGAAAATGTACGGGGTTCATGAGAGGGTTTTGAGAGAAGTTTGAAATGCAGCAGCAGGCCGCCCTCGGCGTGCTTTCCTGTGCCTCCTCATACGATTCTTCAGCAAATATCCCACCTTGTTCAAATAGTATTAATAATCGGAAGGGCACTACCCCAGGATCTATACTGGAGGTGAGAGTGAAGAAAGGATTGCAAGGAGAAGAAAAGGAGCAAAACAGGTGAATAGCCCATATCCTAAGGAATATTATTCAAAGAAAAATACATTGCCGGAGCTCAGTTCATTGTCCTCCATAGATTTCAGAAAATTATAGGCAACATGTTTGTGTTCAGTTTGCTAAAAACTATTACAGCAGTCCATGGGCCAGTTGACTGTGTTTGTAAATAATGTTTTATTGAAACACAGCCGTGCCCATTTGTTTCTGCTCTGTCTGTGGCTGTTCTTGCACCACACAGCAGTGTTGAGTACTTGTGTTAGGTACTAGATGGCTCAGAAGCCTAAAATATTTACTACCTTGCCCTTTAAGAAAAAGTTAGCTGACCCCTGACTTAAAGAAAATAAATGAAGGAGTGAAGCTGGAAGTAATCAGGAAAGATATGGAAGAGAAAAAGAAAATCGGTCCAGAAACTGAAGCCACCTTAGCAATGGAATTTAAAATAAATGTTACTGAAAACAATCAGTGGCAGGAAGAAACCACATAAAATAATATGGAAAAGACCAAGCGTAAAAATGATTAGATAGGGTATAATAGGCATAGAAGACAGAAGAAAAGAGATACAACATGAGCATAATTGGTGTGCCTGAAAAAGAAATGGAACAAATATAAGAGTGAAATATACTCAAAGAGTCATAGAAGAAATAAATACATAACTTGAATCTGCATATGGTATCCCCGAAAAATTGATTTCAGAATGATTAATGCAAGACTAGGAGCTTTTAGGTTTTCAGTTCTCATCCAGGGATGAGAAAAACTAACCCTCAGCCTTGGAATTTGTAGATCGGTGTACATGGCTGGAATGAAAGCAGGGCAAGGCAGATTTTGACACAGCCTTTTTCTTGTGGTGCGTATTTTTCTTGTGGTGCATCAACCTATAATAATAGGTTAACAGCAAAAGTAAGAAGAGCTCTGTTGCTTTCTAAATTGTGTTCTGTTGTTTTCGTTGTTTTTATTTATTATCTAATGATTCTTTTCCTCTTCAGTAACTTAGTATCTTAAAAATGTCTGAAGGCCTCTTTATCAAAGGAATCCACAAACCACAGTATTTTTGCCCATGAAGAAAATGAATAGATTGAGAAGTCCTTAAGGCCAACCTCTGGTTTTATGCTAGATGATTTTCTTGATATCAATTTTATTTATATAATCATGTAGTACCTGTTTCCCAACTATGTCATAGTAGGGGGGAGTCTCCCATGCTAACCCTCAGACCTGCCGATGTGAGTACCGCAAAGCATAAGGCCTGACCTAGCACAAGACTACTTGAAGTCCTGACCCAAACTGTGAATACCAGGCTGTTATCATGAAAACAGCTACTGAACCAAGTTTAAAGACAAAATGTAAGTGAATGGAGCCCCAGTTGGCATTTTTTAATTGGGAATTTAAATATCCATTTGTTCAAATTCCTATGGTTTTTATTAGAATTATTTCATAGACTTTCTCCACCGAAATATATATATATATATATATTTAGTTCTGTTTTAAGATTATTTTTATGACAGTAGCACATAGAGCACAAAGCACAGGACTAAAAAAGCAGCAGTCAAATAAATATAGTTAAACATAACCTTGATTAACAAATCTTGTTATTCATGGATGACAGCTCAGTTAATAAGTGTTTGTGGCTTGGATACTGAACCGGAGGTTAATGGCGAGGTGGAAGCAATTGTAGAATCCAGATTTTTAAGACAAACACACATCACACCCCAAAAGGCATGCATGGAATCAGGTATAGTTAGTCGGCTGTGGTGATGTACTTTGGGTGTTCTCCTTCACTGGTCCAGCTGTGAACAGCCTCCAGAGCTACCAAATCAAGGAAGGAGGAATGATCCTTCAGTGCCTACTTCCGCGTTCATGACTTGAATGGCCAAAGAGTAGATTGTGGGAGGCAGTGTTTTCACTCAAATTTTCTACAGTTTTATTTTGACTTCTCTAAATTAGATTTACAGAACTGATAGCTTCTATCTATAATTATACAGCTACAAGATAACGCATGTCCAAATTTAACTAATGCTTATAACCATCTACACTCTGCCTTCAGATGTCAATGGTATGGCGTCAGATTTCTACTTCACGTACCTTAAAAGCAAAATGAACGTGAGACATGATTTGAAGACCGCACTCTTCATTTGCTGTTAAGGGACATTTTTATGTCGAAGAATCTGAAGCCTTGGTACATTCCTTAACTGATTGTCTTTCCTCCCTGTGGGATGGATTAAAAAGCAGGAGATTTTTTTTGTTTGCACTGGTGATCAGGTCACGGCTGAAAGTAAATAAGTATCTGAGGAAGTGGATAAGTCAGTCATATCCTTAAAGGGCACTGAAAGAATGTGGGAAGACTCTCTTTTTTCTCCTTCATTCCTTGAGAGACAAAGAGAGAGGATTGACATCTAAAACATGTAACCTCAAAATTGTTTCTATAGTCGGAAGCCAAAGCCAAGTGGCGATTTGATCACAGATTGTGGCCTGGCAGTGTCATGGGTCATATGTTCAGCATGTGAACAGGAAGGTGAGAAGTGGTGAGCTTTTGCCTCCGTTGTGCTGTCCATCAGAGAATAAATGGACCAAATCAACGTGTGCAGCTGTATAAGGAGGGGAATGGCTGAGTACTTCTCACACAGGGGCCTTTGTGTCCTGGACATGATCTAGCATTATGATGGGATGCACTGGGCCTCGGCTTTGTGGCAAATTACTAACCCATTATCACATCAGAACACAAGATCATTTATCTTCTAATCCAGAATGTCACCTGTTCTTCATTTACCAGTCAATAACCATTAATTATGCTCAGTGGAAATTTAAACAAAGCCCTTTCCCTCTGTTAAAACCAGTAAACTATTCAGTAATAACAAATAAATCTGGAGTTGTATATCCTTTCCCTTCCCATTCCCAGACTGGAGTCTGGTACAATATGAACTTTAGAGGAAATGCCTAGAAATTGATAGGTCAAAGGCCGCAGATAGTCTGATGGAAAAGAAAAGAGCAGATTCTTGGCACTCACTTTAGTGAAAGTGAGAGGCTCCTACTGATCCCAAGATTCCTGTTGGGGAACAAAACAACTACCAGGGAACTTGCCCAGTGTTTAAAGTAATCCACCATTAACCAGTAATCATATTTTCTCCTTTTATTTTTAGCAAGCCCTTGCTTTCTTTCACATGACTAAAAATATAATTATTTTCAAAACCATTCTAGCACAACATAGTGTTTCAAAAGAAATAAAATAAGCTGAGCAGTCCTGAAAGACCTATTTTAAATGTTATTTTTAGAATGGAAATTTGAGTAAAACACATGTAAGTGTATACACAAATCCCTCAGAAAAATGTTCAAATAGAAATTCTAGCCAGAAGCATAATTTAGTTTTTCCTAAAAACTTTGAAAGTATTTTGAAGAAAGCCAAAACAAGTGTGTGTGTGTGCATGTGTGTGCATGTATGCGCTCAGGGGAGGTGGGAGAGTCAGCTTAGCTGGGGAAGGGTGGCCAAAGGGCAGTCTCAGTCCCAGTGAAGTCAACCATACTGTGTGCCATTGGTCACATGGAAACTCAGTGAGATAATATGAATTCATTCCAAGGACTAGACCTGGGCTCTTGTGTGGGATCTGGAAGGAAAGGTCAGAGTTTCCAGACAGAGGAGAGAAGAGGGCATTCTAGGCCACGGGAACTGCACGTGCAAGACACAGAGACACAAGGAGCTAGCCCCCCACCAGGCCACTGATAATGCACATGAGCCTCGGTGCCCATAACAAAAACACCTCTGTGGGGACCTTAACAACAGAGGGTGCTGGGCACAGACCCCACTCCTCCTCAGCCCAGAGCATTTTTAATAGTGTGAAATGGCCCTGAGGTCTCAGAGGTACAAGGATTTTGGAGACTCTGTGCTGCATGGACTATCCCAATAAAGAGAACATCTTGCGTTTTGTGCCTTTTAAAAATGGATCAAGTTTTATTATTAATACTAATCTAACTAGTGTGAATTTTTAAAGTGTTGTGACTAAATTCATCATCTGTGATTTCTTAATGCATGACACTTGGAGGTATTTCATGAATGCCAGCAAAACTGTCTCCTAGCCAAGACACTTTCATTGGTTACTTCTCAGTGTGTCACTGACCTGAATCTATTGCCATTGTCCCACCCAGTGTGCCCACCTCCAAGGCGCATAAAACCGCCAAAAGTCTCATCCTCCATAGAACAAAAATAGGATGGAAAAGTCTTACAATAGACCAAAAATACAAAATATTCACAAGAAATAACTTCAAGTAAAAGATAAATATCTATTTTTTTTAGAAGGATGCCACAAATTCAAATGAATAAAGAGGAATTAAACTTTTTTGGGTTGTATCCTCTGAGAAAAAAGAAGCTGCTCCATTGGCTTCAGCAACTTATTTTTCAGCTTATCCAATAGCAACGAGGGAGACACCAACCAGCACAGTTTTCTTTAAATGTTAGAACCAGAGTGTAATACACATAATATTGGGGACTGTGTTCTAATGAAGTGTCTATTATTTTTACCTATTTTATTTTGAAAAGTGGGTGAGAATGATGAAAAAAACAGTTGTTGTCATTGTTGTTGGCTTTGATTTTCTTAAAGAGGCATGCTGCGGTCAGTCACACACGAGCTATACTGTTGTGTTTTTTAATCTGCGTCTTCAATCTGTGTAACAAAATCATTAAAATTAATGTACAGTTCCAAACTGTAGAAACGATAGGCCTGTGTGTGGCTGATAAAAGTTGTTATAACCAAGTGGAGCAGGGCTGTGACCGTTGCTACCAGTTTGTGTCTGAGACACGCAGCTGCACTGTTGCCCAACTAGACTTCTTGTTCCTGTTGAAAAAGTACACCGTATGATGCATGCACTGAGCACTTGACCTTGAAATGCTGCCTGACGAATCCTGAACTCTGATGCATTCTTATTGCCACTCAAATAACTTTTTAGAAGTGGCAGTGCTAGGGGCGCCTGGGTGGCTCAGTCGTTAAGCGTCTGCCTTCGGCTCAGGTCATGATCCCAGGGTCCTAGGATCGAACCCCGCATCGGGCTCCCTGCTCAGCGGGAAGCCTGCTTCTCCCTCTCCCACTCCCCCTGATTGTGTTCCCTCTCTCGCTGTATCTCTCTCTGTCAAATAAATAAAATCTTAAAAAAAAAAAAAAGAAGTGGCAGTGTTGTTCGTTACATAATGGTTTTCCCTTTAATGATTCTTGACTTACTTGGATTTTTTATGTCAACATGCTGGAAAATTTCCAACTTTATTGTTAGGAAATTTGGTTCCACTTTTGAGGAAGATCATCTGTCTTTAAATGACTTTTTCTTACCTTCCATCCATGATATCAAGGAAAATTGGGCAATTCTTTTTAAACTCTTCTTTTCTTAAATATACTATGGAAAGTTTCTTTGCCACAGATACTCTTGAACATCTTGTTCCTTTAAATTGTAGCCCAAGGACCTGCTGTGTGAGAATCAGGATGCCTAAAACATGTCCTTCCAGTCTACTGAGTCTGAACTTCTGTGTCCCAGGCATCTGTGCTGAGATGTTCCCTTGATGATTCTGATGCACATTAAAGTTTGAGAACTGTGATGTTGAGAATAGTGTAGTAAATTCATTGTCATTTTCTAGCTGTACATGTCAAAGTCTTCAAATAAGGTGGCCTTAGATTGAGGTGACTTTTAATGCCTTAACAGCCTATGTAGGTGAACCAAAACCTAAGCCAGAGTCAGTGCACTCAAATCCAACAAAATGAACCTTAAGAACAACGAGTCACAAACAGCTACCTCTGCTTTTTCAAATAAGGCAACTCTGTAAACTATAGTCAGTCACAAAATTTGTTTACTTTGCTTCAGTGTCTACTCTGAAAACTCTGCTCCTAGTTTCTGTTGGTATAGCGCTCCTAATCACCTTTGGTTTAGTGCTGCCTTATTCGAATTGATGTATGCTCCAATAAACTCTTGGCAAAAAAAATTTAATATGCCTCAGTTTACCTTTTAGCAATGTCCATCTCCAATTATTTTTTTTTTACAGATTTATTTATTCATTTTAGAGAGAGAGTGTGTGCGTGTGGTGGGGCGGGGGAGGACACGTGAGGGAGAGGGAGAGAGAATTTAAGCAGACTGCACTCTGAGAGCAGAGCCCCGCCATGGGACTTGATCTCAAGACCCTGAGATCATGACCTGAGCCAAAACCAAGAGTTGGTCGCTTAACCAACCATGCCACCCAAGCGCCCCTCCAATTACCTGTTTCTGATACCATTATATTTCTCAAGTGACAGCTGGATGCACTTTGACTTGGATTTGCCTCTCTCTCTTTCTAGGCTATGTGGCTGATGTTGCAGAATGATGAGCCAGAGGATTTTGTCATAGCTACTGGGGAAGTCCATAGTGTTCGGGAATTTGTGGAGAAATCATTTTTGCATATTGGAAAAACCATCGTGTAAGTATGAATTGGTTTCTGGCCATTTATCAGACATTTGCTGGCAAGTTTGTATATGTGCTTGTTAGTCCTCCTTGGTTTTGTCTTTTTCCCCTTTTACTCTCTTATAAAACAATACATGGAGTTTCAGTATGAAACAGGGACTTTGTTCTTCACTGAATCCAATCCCAGTTATATTTTACCTTTTTTTTTATTTTTTAAAGGTTTTTAATTTAATTTTTTTTAATTTTTTTAATTGTTTTAATTTTAAACTTTTTACTATGGCTAACACATGGTTTACTGTGATTTTACTGTAGGTAATTCTGCTCTTACCAGATCAATGTGATAATATTATACAATTGTTTTTAATATTTTCATCTATGTTTTAAAAATTTGAAACTGCAAAAAACTTAGAGAAAAATTTCAAATCCATTACAAACAATCTTCTTTTCTTTGAACCAATGAGAGTAGGTTGCCAACCTGATGCCCCATCATCCTGGACTTTTGTGCGTATTTCCTATAAATATTCTCCTTCATAAACACAGTACAATCATCAAAATCAGGAATTCACAATGATAAGTTACTACTGTCTAATCCTCAGATCTCTTTTGAGTTTTGCCAGTTGGGCAATGCTATGCTTTATACCAAAATGATCTAGTTTATAATCATGCGTTGCATTTATGTGTTGTGTTGGAGTCAGATTTTTATTGGAATGTTTGAAAGATTTGTCAGAAATCCTTTATTGTAGATGGAAAATTTTTCTTTTTTGGTAATTTTTTTATTGTGGTAATATATATATATGTGTATATATATATACACGCAATTTGCTATCTTAACCATTTTTAAGTATACATTTCAGTGACATTAAGTATAGTCACAATGTTATGTAATCATCACCACCATCCATCTCCAGAACTTTTTAATCTTCCCCAACTAAAACTCTGTACTCATTAAATAGTAACTTGCCATCCACCCCTTCCCCCAGCCTCTACTTTACGTCTCAAAGAATTTGCCTACTCTTGGTACCTCATACAAATGGAATCATACAGTATCTGTCCTTAGTGTTTGGCTTATTTCACAAAACTTAATATCTTCAAGACTGATCCATGTTGTAGCCTGTATCAGCATTTCATTCCTTTTTAAGGTTGAATAATATTCTGTTATATGTATTTGCTACATTTTGTTTATCCATTCATCTTTTGTTGAACACTGGGTCCCTTCCAAAGTTTGGCTATTGCAAATTATGCTACTGTGAACATGGATATACAAATATTCATTTGAGTCCTTCCTTTCAATTCTTTTGAATATATACTTAGTAGTAGAATTCCTGGGTCATATGATTATGTTTAACTTTTTGAGGAGCTGCCAAACTGTTTTCCAAGATTCATTTTTGAAATATAAGAAAGGACTTCTACTTTGAGCTATGATAAAATGACAGAAATCAGATTAAACCTTCTATCTTAAAAAAAAATTAAACTACATAAAATATATGAAATAATTGTTTTAGACATTGGACAACAGGTAGTGCAGGTCTGTGATCCCTGATAGAAAAGAAACAAATGAGGTGAGCCCTGCAATCACTCTGGGCCTCTTCCTGGAGGCACAGTCTCAACCATGCAACATGAAAGAGGCACTCCAATAGAGAACAACTGTTTTTGCTGAGTTGAGGAGGTGAGGTAGAGGTCAGAATTTAGAGAGTCTGAGGCACCTAACGTTAAGGGGCAGAGTTCTAGAAAGGTGGGCTCTACAAAGAAAAAAGAACTCCAGAAATCTGCATAAGGACCCCATTCAGTTTGTATTGAATAATAAGATGTAGAAGTATTAGAAGAAATTCCATAAGTTTAGATGAAGAACTGTCTGGGAACTGGGAACTGGACATTCCTCAGACCTTACTCAAGTCTGGGAGTCATTTGCATTTCAGCCAGCCTCAATGGAGAGATGTTATTCATCACTCAGAGAAGTAATACAGATTCTAGAGGGCTATGTCTCAGTAATGTGGCTAATCCTGAAAGTAAAGGCTACTCCAGACTTAGGCTAACAAAGTTTAAGTACGAACTTCAAAAGGATCAAACTGGACACAAGGAACAAATCCCTACCATAACAAAGCCCAACGTTCTTCAAAAGAAGACAGTAAAATCTAGACCCAACAACATAAAATTCTTAACATTCAGCATTCAATAAAAAATTAGTAAGAGTGTCAAGAAGCAGGAAAATATGACCTATAACCAAGAGAAAAATCAATTAGCAAAAACAGTCTGAGGAATAATAGAGATGTTATAAGCACTCAGGGATATTAAAAAACTATTATAACTATGCTCAACTATTGAAAAAAAAACATAGGTTTAGTGAGAAGAGAGGGAAAATATATATTTAAAAATAGCTAGATGGAGTTTCTAGAGATGGAAAATTAAATATCTGAAATGAAAAATTCACTGTTGGCATCAAGAACAGATTAGATACTGCAGAAGAAAAGATTGTTGAACTATAAGTATATAGAAGTATAATAATAGAAATGATCCAAGATGAAACATAGAAAAAAAAGAAAGACTGGAGAAGGAAAAAAAAGACCAAAAAACAGAGTCTCAGTGACCTGTGGAACAATATCAAACAACATAACATGTGTAATTGGAGTCCCAGGGGAAAGAGGGAATAGGGCACAAAGAAAGAATTAAATATTGGCCAAAATTTCCCCAAATTTGGTGAAAACAATAAAATCACAGATCCTTAAGAGACTTAATATATCCCAAACAGGATTAACACAAAGAAAATTTCACCAGGATACATCATAATCAAATTACTGAAAATAAGTGCTAAAGAGAAAATCTTAAAGGCAGCCAGAGAAAAAAGAGAATTATTTACAGAGGAACAAATTAAAAGAAAGTTTTGTTATCAAAAACTATGTAAGACAAAAGACAATGGAGTAACATCTTTAAACTGCTGAAGGAAACCTACAACCTAGAATTCTATACCCAGAGAAACTTTTTCAAAAATGGAGGTGAATTACAGAGAGAGGAACATCAGAATAACGTCAGACCTATCCACAGAGACCTGGCAAGCCAGAAAGGCCTGGCAAGACATATTCAGGGTACTAAATGAGAAGAACATGCAGCCAAGAATACTTTATCTGGCAAGGCTTTCATTTAGAATGGATGGAGAGATGCAGAGCTTCCACGACCGGCAGAAACAGAAAGA
>NC_138376.1:21008538-21024515 GCF_054177405.1 Leptonychotes weddellii | reverse complement strand
AATTATCATATGGTTTCACTTATTTGTGGAACATAAGGAATAGCATGGAGGACATTAGGAGAAGGAAGGGGAAAATGGGAGGAGGGAATTGGAGGGAGGGATGAACCATGAGAGACTATGGACTCTGAGAAACAAACAGGGTTTTAGAGGGGAGGGGGGAGGGGGGATTGGTTAGCCTGGTGATGGGTATTAAGGAGGGCACGTACTGCATGGAGCACTGGGTGTTATACGAAAACAATGGATCGTGGATCACCACATCAAAAACCAATGATGTATGGTGACTAACATAACATAATAAAATTTAAAAAAATATGGAGGTGAAATAAAGACTATTTTCAGACAAACAAAGGCTGAAATAGTATATTGTTAGCAGACATTTAGACAAAAGGAAAATGATACTAATTCAAAGCGTGGATCTCTAGGGGGGATTGAAGATCAAAGAAACAGTAAAAATATGGGAAAACATAAAAGGTTTTTTCTCTCATTTTAAAATCTCTGGTTGAAAGTAAAAATCATAACAATATATTATGAAATTTCTAATATGCATAAATAAATTGTATCACAACAGTAGCATAAAGTATGGGGTAGGATGGAAGCATTTCATTATTATATTGTTTTTAAGATTCTTACATTAGTTGCAAAATTGATATAAAATTATTCAGAGAGTCTGCAGTAAGTTGAAGTGCATACTACAAACTCCAGAGAAACTACTACAAACTAAATAAAAAATAGCAATAAGGCAATGGTGAAGTTAAAATGGAATCCTAAAAAGTGTTTAGTCTAAAAGAAGGAGAAGAGACAATGGGAACAAATAACAGTTGGAACAAATCTAAAACAAATAGTAACTGTATTGATGATTACATCCATTAAATGCTCTAAAGGGAGATTTGTTGCACTTGATAAAAAAGCAATATGCCATCTACAAGAGACACACATTAAATATAAACATATAGGTTAAAAGTAAAAAGATGAATAGAGAAAAAATACAAACACTGATCATAAGAGACCTGGAGTGGCTATATTTATATGTGACAAATTAGACTTCATTTAATTAAAAGAAATGAGTCATTTCATAATTTTAAAAGGATCAATTCATCATGAAGACATAACAATTTTAAATATATATATACCCCATTACCATTATTCAAAATACTGACAGAATTGAGGAAAAATAGACAAAACTTATATTTGAGCACTTCAACACTCTTCTCACCATAATTGACAGAACAAGTAAACAGAAAATCTTTGAGGATAGAAAAGACCAGAACAACATAATAAATCTACTTGACCAAATGACATTTGTAGAACATACCACCCACCCAGCCCAGAGCAGCAGAATACATATATATGCAAATGCACTTGTAACATTCACCAAAATAGACCATATTCAGTGCCATAAAGAAGTTTATAAATTTTAAAGTATTAAAATTGCAAGAATATGTTTTCTGACCAAAATGAAATTTAATTAGAAATTCATAACAAAAAAATATTAAAGATCCCCAAACATTTGGAAACTAAACAACACACTTCTAAATAAGTCACAGGCTAAAGAAATCACAAGGAAAATTAGAATATATTTTAAACTAAATGAAAGTGGGAACAGCATGCCAAAATTTGTGGGATCCAGCTAAAGCAATGCTTAAAGAGAAGTTTGTGGCTTTGAACATTAATATTAAAAAAAAGAAGACGAAAGATCCCAAACTAGTTATCCATCATAAGAAAAAACTTCCACTGTAAGAAGCCAGAAGAAGAGCTAATTAAACCCAAAGCAAACAGAAAGAAGAAATCATAAATGTAAGATTTCTTCTTACATCAACAGAGATTGATGAAATAGAAAGCAGAAAAACAGTGGAGAAAATCAGTGCAACCCCAACCTGGATAAACCTTTATCCAGACTGATCAGGGAAAAAAGAGAAGACACAAATTATATATATTAGAAATAAAGGAAGGAACATCACTACAGATCCTGCAGATATTAGCAGAATAATAAGGATACATTATGAACAACTTTTGCCAGTGACCTTTTCAAACTAGAGGAAATGGACAAATTCTGTAAAAGACACCTTGCCAAAACTGACTCAAGAAAAAATAGAAATCTTGGTTCTATCTCTGTTAGAGAACTTAAGTTTGAGCATTTAAAGAAGAAAATAATACCCTTCCTATAAACACTTAGGAGAGAGAATACTTCCTAACTCATTTTATGAGGCCAACATTACCCTAATACTAAAAACAGAAACTGTTTACAAGAAAAGAAGTGTACAGACTAGTATTCCACATGAACATCGAAACAAAAAATCATTAAGAAAATATTAGCAAATTGAATCTAACAGTATATAAAAAGTTGATATACCATGACCAAGTGGGACTTATCCTAGGAATGCAAAATGAGTTTAACATTTAAAAATCAATGTAATTCACTATATTTTAAAAAACAGAAAAGAGAAACCATGTGATCTGTTTCAATAGTTGCAGAAAAAGCATTTGAAAAAAATTCAATGACTATTTATTATTAAAGAAAAAAAACTTTCAACACGCCAGGAACTGAAGGAAATTTCCTCAAGTTGATAAAGAGCCTCTGAGAAAACCCAACAACTAACATCATACTTAATGTTGACAGACTGAATGCTTTTCCCCTAAAAATCAGGATCAAGGAAAGGATGTCTCCTTTTATTATTCCTTTTCAAAATTGTCTTGAAGATCCTAGCCAAAAATAAAACAAGAAAAATAAATGAAAGGAAGAAGTATATCTGTCTTTATTCACTGATAGCATATTGGAGTACATATAAAACTTTAAGTATTCTGCCATTGAAACAACTACTAAAACTAACAGGTGTATTTAGCAATGTCATAAGGTACAAAATCTATACATAAAAATCAATTTTATTTCTATGTACTGCCAATGAACAATTGGAAACTGAAATTTTTTAAAAAGCACAATACCACTTATAATAGAATCAGAAAAATATGAAATACTTAGAGATGAATTTAATAAAATATATGAAAGATTTGTACACTACAACCTGAAGAAAAACATTGATGAGAGAAACCAAAATAGCCCTAAATAAATAGAAGGATATACCGTGTTCTTGGATTAGAGGACTGAATGGTGGTAAGACGTAGATTCTCCTCAAATGAATCTATAGATTCAGTGCAGTCCCAGTCAAAATCACAGTCTTTTTTGATAAATATTGACAGGCTGATTCTAAAATTTATATGGAACTGCAAAGGATCTAGAATCATTTTGAAAAAGAAGATCAAACTTCTTTAAACACTTAATCTGCATGATATTGACATAAGGATAGATTTATAGATCAATGAAACAGAATATAAAGCCCAGAAATAGACTAACACTTGTGCCACCAATTGAATTTTTACAAAGATGTCAAGGTAATTAATTGGGGAAGGATAATCTTTTTAACAAATCGTGCTGGAATCATGAATAGCCATCCCATATGGGGTGGGGAGTGAAACTCAATCCATAAATCACACCACACAGAAATTAATTGAAAAAGGATCATAGCTATAAATGTAAGAGTTAAAACTAAAAAACCATTAGATGTAAACATAGGGGAAAGGCTTTGCAACTTCGAGGTAGGCAAAGATATCTTAAGTCGTTTTTCTACTAGGCTGAGTTATAAGAGTTTTTACGTTTTGCAAATATATTCTCTCAGTCCACGACTGCCTTTTCAGTTTCTCAACAGTGCCTTTCAAGTAGCAAAAATTTTACAGATTCGTGTAATGCAATTTATTATTCTTTATGGCTTTTTGGTTTCTGTGTGTGTTTGCAGTGAATGTTTATATCAATTTTGGGTGAAGCCAAGGATTTCTTAGGACACCAAAAGCAAGAGCCATAAAAGGAAAAAATTGACAAACTGAATATCACAATTAAAAACCTCGGCTCTTTGAAAGCGACCATTAAGAAAATGAAAAGGCAAGCATGGTCTGGGAGAAAATAAGTGTAATATTTATATCGGAAAAAGGACTTCTATCTGGACATGGAAAGATCACCTATAACTCAAAAATAAGAAGATAAATGACTCAATTAAAAAAATGGGTTCAGTATCTGAACAGATAACTTCACACAAGAAAATATACAAATAGCTTATTTAGCACATGAAAAGATGCTCAACAAGACTAGTCAACTGGGAAATGCTCATTAAAAGCACAAAGTAATACCACTACACCCCCAGTAGAATGACCACAATGCCACACTGCCCAAGTATTGATGAGGATGTTGAAATAGCTGGAGCTCTCATACATTAGTGATGAAAGTATAAATGGTACAACCACTTTGAAAAATAGTTTGGCTTTCTTATGAAATCAAATCTCTATTTTTCATACGACCAGCAATTTTCCTAGACATTTACCAAAGAAAAATGAAAATGTATATCCACATAGAGACTTATACATGAATATGTACAATGGCTTTATTCCTAATAAAGCATTGCCTTCCCTAACATTCAATCAACGAGTAAATGAATAAGCAAATGTTATGGATCTGTACAGTGGAATACTATTTAGTTACAGAAAGGAGTGTACTAGGATGAATCTTAAAATCTAATGAGTTTAAAATCTAAGCATAATTGCTTGGTGAAAGAAGTCAGCCACAAAAGAGTACATACTGTATAATTCTATTTATATGATATTCTAGGAAAGAATAATGTGGACTGATAGAAAGCCAATCAGTGGTTGCTTGAGCATGACGGGCTGAGTTTGGGGTGGTGACTGGGAAAAAGAACAGGGAAACTTTTGAGGTGGTAGAAATGTCTCATATCTTGACTGTAGTGATGGCTGCATGAATGTATGCATTTTTCAAACCTCATCAAACTATACACTTGTTAGACATTTTAGTATTTGTAAATTATATCTCAATGTAGTTGATTTTTTAATAAAAGGAATAGAAAACAAGGAACTTTAAGAGCCCATCATCAAGAAATATTTAAGTGAATTTAATCAAGTGTTATCACACTATTAAAAATAATGCTTAAGAGGCCTTTGAATAACATGAAGTATGATTATGACAATGTTAAGTTAAAAAAAAAGGATACAAGTTTAGATCTGTTGTATGACCTAAACTCCCTAAAACTATGCCTACAAAAGATTAGAAGAAAACACGCCAAAAATTTAACAATGGCAGTTTTTACATTGTGGAATTATGGGCACCTTTGGAATTCTACTGTATATATTGCTCTGTATCCAAATTGTCTGTGAGGAACTTGTATCCTTTTTTAGTGAGAAGTCACCTTACACCATTTTTTTTTTAATTAAGGGTAGTATTATAAATGAATCCCCAAAGAAGACTCTATTTTGAAAAGTGGATGAGACTTGGCCATTCTCCCATCTTGGAGATAATGTTGTTTTCGTCACCAGGCCATTCTTTGACCTGTACTCCCATGAGCTGAATGCCTATTTTCTGACCTAGCACGGTCTCTCACAAAGTAGGATGCTGTTCCAGGAGATGTTGATGAAAGCATTCCATGTCTAGTTCATTTAGAAAATACAGACTATTATAACCCCCCCGTGGAGAATTGCCAGTAAAGAAACTGTTTAACTTTGTTTAACCCAACATTTTCCAAGCTTAATTTTTAAGTTTATATTAAAAGCTTACACAAACAAGAGTTCTGTGGATCACCCGCTGGGAAATGTTCTTCTGTCATTCAAACCTGAATAACAGATACCTATTATGTCTGACTCCTTCCCTGTCTTCAGAAGTAGTGCTTGCCATTGGCAGTTTCTCCGAGAAGGCCCAGTAAAGCAGTTGAGTCGCTTTCACTAAAATCGATTTCAAATTTCAGGCAGTGGCCTTCATTTTGTTTCAAAAGGCAGACTAACCACAAATCAAGCTTTTAGTGGTTATTAAAAATTGCCTGAGTGGTATATAACATTTTAGTAAAATAAAAAGCTTTTTCCAAATTCTTCCAGAAAAGAGAGATTAATGTGAGGTGCTAATCACTTTGTCGCTTTCATGAGTCTTCTGGGTGGCTGTGCATCACATTGGCCACACCTACCTGCCCAGCGCCCAGGACCTGCTCCACATCTTTCTGTGTCATACCACTGGAGTTGTGGGAACAGAATGCTTACAGTGCATATTCTTCATAGTTTGTCTGAAAATATAAAATTCCTTCTCAGGGCTAGATAATAAAATCATGATGGCTTTGTGAATGCTGTCTGCAAGTTATGTTCTATTGTTTGTTTTTTTTCAATTTCCTTCCTCTGGATCTTCTTTGGCCCCATGCATCGGCATACCGATCTCAGCTGGAAGAAGAGCAGGGAAGCCACAGGCAATTTCATGTGCTAGGGCCAAGGCTGCTCCTTGGGCTCCAGAGTCCCGTGCAGCTGTGAGCTTCGACGGGCCAGCAAGTCCTTCTTGGGAACGGTGTCCACACTGTCAGAAACCAGGCAGAAAGGAGCCAAGAAAACACACTGAGATCTGAACAAAGCTGGGAAGGCCAGGGAGAGTATTGTACCTCAGTAACTCATAGTTTTATTATAATTTGGGGAAGCGGGCTTTTCTAGACCCTTCGGAAGTACGGACCTCTTTCTCCCGAGGATGCTGTTTTAATTTCTTTATTTCAGACTTGCTCGCTTTCATTCCTAAGACGTTTGTCCTTAACGTGTACGCAGCATGGCGTGCTACTGTGTTGTAAAGGCACAGGACAGGTGCCATATTGCCTGAGCTTGAATCCTGGCCCCGCAACTTCCAAAGAGAGTCATTTATCATCCCTGTGTCTCCATTTCCCAACTGTAAAGTGGGGGAAATAAGAATACCTACCTCACAGGGATGGCGTAAAGAGTAAATGGGTTAAATATATGTGAAGGCCCTAAAACAGTGCTTGATGCTTTGAAGCTCTATGTAAGTATTTGCGATTAATAAATGGGTAATTCATTGAAAACATTTGTCAACAGTGAAAACAAGGGATAAATAAAATGTGGAAACAGTAACATTAGACAACTGATTGTATGTTGGAGATAAGAAATGTTTCATGTTGGTGTGGCCAGACAGAACTGAGCACACTCAGCAGAGAAAGGCCACTGCAGGGGGAAGAACACACTTGCCCACTTGTAGGTGGATAGAGGTTATGGATGTAATGAGACATCTCTTCGTCTCTAACTCCTGACCCCTTCTGCGAAGTAATCGGGCATTTATCAGAATTAGGACACCTTTTTGCTGAATCTGTCTCCTGTAGAGCGGAGATTCTCAAAATTTAACGTTCTATGAGTCCCTTGGAGTTCTTTTAAAATGCAAATTTGGAATCGGTAGGTCTGGGCAGGGCCTGAGATTCTGAATCTCTAACAAGATCCCAAGTGATGTCCGTGCTGCTGGTCCACGGAACACACTTTGAGTAGCAAAGCCTGAGAGAATTATGGAATATCGGGTTTGACATGAACCTTGACAATCATTGAGTCTAATCCCTTATCACTTTCTACCTTGTTTTTTTAGTCATCTGTGACTCTGCCTTCCCTGGTAGACTAGACGGTAGGCTCCTTCAGGGCAGAATCTAATTCTAGTTCCCTTCTGTATATTTCATTCTGCCCAGCATACTGTCAGGCATTTGGTAAATAAATCAACATTTTAATGAGTCAATTATGGAAAAATAATTTTTGGAAGTTGGAGGATTTGACTTTAGGGTTTTTTGGAGGTGGGAAGGAGTACTTGCTTAAAAATGAAAGACTTAAAAATTCTAAGGCTTTCCATGAGAATAGTTCAGTGAGCACCTGCAACTGGTTTGTTCCTTCTTTTTCCATCCTGTCCCTCGCATCTCTGGTATTCATAAGATCGCTTAAGTGCCAGTTGAATTTAATTGCAATTGGATTGAATTTATCATCTGATAAATTAAGGTAAAAAGAGTTCTCTGGACTTTCCATTTCTGCCATTAATAAATTCAGGAATGCACTAAGATGAGATGAAGAAATCTAAAACCCAAGAATCATACACACCTCTTTTTCTTCATATGGTTGAAGGAGGTAGACCAAGAGATGACTGGAACCTCCAAAGAATAAAGCCAAAGTTTCTGGAAATTGCTTCTGGTCCTACCCTGATTAAACCAATCCCTAATATGACATGAGATGCTACACTTTTGTAATACAAGTTACCTCAGAGCCTAAGGAACTTTGGTTTATTTATTAATCATTAGGTACCCAATCCCACCAGTTCTTGATGAATCAAGTTCTTACAAATGAACTAATCATTTACTTTATAAAGTAGTTTGCTTACTTCAAAAATATTATAATAGCAATCTGTCAAAAATAACCTGAAAATTGGAGAATGTCCAAGAGCTTATCTTTCTGGGAAAATGTAACATGCTTTCCTATAACATTTTACATTTTAAAGCATTTGACATTGCTTAAATCCCAAGACTGTGGAAGTCCTTAAATCCATGACCAACATCCTTGTTTCTAGTGTTCTTTTTTTTTTTTTAAGATTTTATTTATTTATTTGACAGAGAGATAGAGAGAGAGAACAAGTAGGCAGAGAGGCAGGCAGAGGGAGAGGAAGAAGCAGGCTCCCCACTGATCAGGGAGCCTGATGAGGGGCTCGATCCCAGGACCCTGGGATCATGACCTGAGCCGAAGGCAGCTGCTTGACCAACTGAGCCACCCAGGCACCCCGTTTCTAGTGTTCTTAAGGTAATTTTGTTACCTGAATTGTAATATATAGAGCAAGAAATTTTAATTCAAATTACTTTGAATAAATCATTTTTCATTCACTTGCATTTTCTTCCTTACTTGCCAGCTTACTTATAAATTTGTTTTCCATAAAAAATATTTTGCAGGAAACTAATTAATATTAGTTAGAGAAATTAAAGAAGGTGAAGGCAAAGATAACGGCCATTTTTGTTTTAAATTCAATGTTGCAAGTTGAAAATTTAAACAAAAATTAGAAGTGTACCTTTGCAATGTAATTTTGTCATATGGATTATCTTTATGCCCTCAATTTCCTATTTTACAGAAGATATTTCATGTTCAAGAAGATTTTCCATATTCTTTTGTGGACTTAACAATTTATTGTGGATTACTTATGTTGGGATTGAGGGGTTTTTTTACACCTTTTAAATATAGAATTCATGTTGCTTTTAAACAACCCTCTGAAGGCTTTATTAAAAATGTATACTTTGGAAGAAATCAATATCCTCCACTATACAGTGGAGGCAAGTTAACATCTTAGTCTGTAAAAAAATGTGCACTTTGTGTTTGTGTTTTCTTAAGGAATCACACATGACATTTTTAGGGGTGTTCTGAGCTCTAAAAGTTATGAAGGATGATATAAAATAAATTCTTTTTTTTTTTTTTGGTGTGTTAAATATCCATGCTAATAAAGCTTTAAACGTAATGAAAGTATTTATACTAGGAAGGAGAGACAAATGAATGAGCATTTTTAGTAGTCAGAATTTTTTTTGTTTTTAAGGAAGTGAAACCGAACTCAAAATATCCTTGGAGACAGTTGGGTCTAGGACTTGGTAGTCTATCAGGGCTCTCTCTGCTTCTTCGAATGCTTCCTTCATTCCCTCAGCATGTCCCTAGGGCAGAGGACATCATTGATAGCATGTCTGGGGACATAGACTAACACAGTGAATGATGAATAGAACCTTTTCGATAGTTATCCAGGTAGAAAACTCCTGAGGAAGGATGCTGCCTGGCCCCAGTGCGCCCATGGTAACGTCTAGACCATTCGCGGAAGCCAGAGTATGGGGCCAGTTCCTAGTTCCTGTCCTGTTGTTAGGGAGAGAGAATTCTGTGCTTGGCAGCCCCATAGAAGTCCCTGGTCTAACCGGGAGAGGATCAAGGTCCTTCCCCAACAGGGGGATGTTATTTCTAGAAGAAAGGCAGAAAATGGTGCTAAGCAGACAAAAACAACATGTTCACATAGCATTTAATGATCATTTAGAATAAGCCCAAAAGTGTGCTATGAGCTGCCCACTTATTCAGTTTAATTCCAGGGCTGGGGGCACTGTTTTCACTGAGAAGGAAACTGAGGCGCAGTGAGGTTAAGTATCCTCCAAAGGTTATTCAGCTAAGTGAGGGGTAGAACCACAGTGTAAACTGAGCATTTTCTGACTCAAAAGGCCCTTTCTTTATTTTTCCTCCTACTCATTTCCATGCTTCAAAAATACTCTGAAATGTGATGGTTGCATGCTAACAGTGGAGTCACATCATAAGCAAACAGCTTGAAAAACCAGATCCAGGCCCACATGCCTCTATGAAAGGGAAGCCCCAAACAGAATGCCAAGGGAGCCAAAGAAGTTAAATTTTGGCTTTTGAGCCCCCAAGAGCCCAAGTTCTGATGAAAAAAAGCAAGATTTGAAGGCTCTTCCAAGCATAATCTTCGCTCTCTGCAGTTTTGTTTCTAAGCTCTGTCACTAGAAGCAAATCCCCCCTAACCTGTAGCACTGCTCGTAGTTCCTTGAGCACCTCCTGTCCTTTGAGATCTGCAGTTGTAAGCGAATGAGACAGGCTGGGCATCTGTCTCAGTCACCATTGTCCTCAGTGCTTACAACAGCTGGCCTATAGTAGGTTACTCTATGGTACCTTCTTACTGGAGCCCAAGTGGATATCCAAAAGCCAGCTTGTCCAGAAAAACCTTCCAAGAATGCTCCTTATCACCCTAACTTCTCCAAGTTAGGTTCATCATGGGTCAGTTGCTCATGGTGGTGACAGCTCTAGAAAAGCCACTATGCTTCTTACCCCCGGGAGCTACTAAGGAGGGATGATAAGGACCTTACTTTACACAAGGGTGTGGAGATGGAGCATGTGGGCTGACCTGAGAAAGACTTAGCATCAGTAGGATTTGGTGAACAACTGGCTATAGAAGGTGAGGGAGAGCTTCATTAGTGGTGCCATCAGTTAAGATAAAAAGCTTTCTGCCCACTCACGGTTTTTACCTGCTGTGCTTTATGTGCTTAAAGAAAAGTTACAGATATTTTCTCTAAACTGAAATTTTTCTTTAACCTCATTATTACAGGACTGTCATATCAGACACACCAATCGGCATCTGGAGTGTTCTCATTTTAGCTGTTTTAAGATGTTATCACTCTCCAATTCTGTTATTGTTTTTGAAATTATCTTGTAATTTTCACCGAAAAAGCTTGGAAAATGTGTTGCCATCTGTATTTTAGACTTGGTACCAATATTTACTCTTATGTTTTTGATATCATTTTGAGTGAGTTTTGCTTTGAATTTATTAGAAAATAGCACATCCATTTCAGTGTGGGTGAGTAGAAGACGCTCGGGAACAGATCGGTACCAAGTGCAATCCTGATAAAATTTAAGGTAATGCGTTGGGCAATTAAGTTCCCATTTGGTCACTTGTATTGACAAGGCACCCTTATGACAACAAATGTGTTCTTCCAAGAACATTACAGGGTGTTTGTTTATTTGAAGGAGGGTGCGTTGTTGGGGTTGTTTTTAGTGTGATGTTTTGCTTTTCACTTTCCCATCAACTTATTACTAAGTAATGTGAAAAGGAAGCACTTTTCTCTTACAATTAAAGTGATAGTAGTGTAAGCCAAACACACAAATCCTTGTCTTGACTAATTTTCTGTCATTAATCTTGTTAAATTTTGAGAAGAGGGTTGTAAGAATAGCCTACAACCTTGTGAGCCACCACCATCTGTGCTGGGGGAAAAAAGATGTTTCGGCCAATGGAAATATTTATCATAGTTTGTGGCACTCTGTCTACATTTTGAGTAAAAACAGAAAGGGCAAAAATTACTATACATTTAAAAAGAAACCCATTTCCAAAATCCTCCTGGCTGAGATAACAAGTCATTTTGTGCTCATGCATATTCTTCCCCTAATTGGGATTTGTTCCCTGGTGGGTGGGATTTCTGGCCCCTGGGCCTTGAGAATGAGGGTGAGGAGGCCTGTAAAAAGTGGAAGGCCTGTGGATGGAGGGTAGGGTGTGAATCTTTTACCCCTGTGACTGGTTTGTCTACTATAAGCGCTCCTCAAAATCACTGCTTCCTCTGTAAGTTACTTAAGTGGCCAGCATAGTTCCTAAGACATAGTAGATACTCAATAAATGTGCTCATTTCTTCTACTTTATTTTTCTCTCAAAGTGAAACTCACCTCAGAGAATCAGAAGACATTTCCTTGCCTTTGAGTAGTGTAGGCTCTAATTGCCTGACAATAAGAGCATGTTATTTACAAATATACACAAATAGATGTTGGTATTGTGCAAATTTAGAGTATCAGTACTGAAGTAATATCACCATGATCACAACTGGAGCAATGTCTGCAGAAAGGTGGATTTAAGCGGGCTCTTGGCCCAAGTGGGAGATATGGATGGTAGTTAAGAAGAGGGAAAGCATTCCAAGTGGGTGGAATGGCATGAGAAAAGGCACAAAGGCAGGAGTTAGTAAATTGTGTGTGGGCGATGGGCAAGTTGATAAACTGGGTTGGACCAGCCTGACCACATTGGGGCATATTGAGAGATACTCACACCTACTACTCCCTCTGCTTCACTGCACTTCCCACTCATTCTCTAGGTCTTAGCTTAGACATCCTCCCTAGCTCAGCATCCTACACTCAACCAACTCTTGCTAGGTGCCCTCCCGGTCCTCTAATAGCACTCTCTACCTTCTACCATCATTCATACACTATATTATGGTGGCAACGAGACTTTAAGCCCCTTCATGACAAAGACCATCTAGCTTACTCTTACCTGTGTCTTTCGCACCTGGCTTAGCTTAGTAAGTGCTCTTCGTAGGCACTTAATAGGTGTTCAGTGAAGATTGTTAGGAGGTGGGAGGAGAGGAGATGGATAGATAAGGTTGGGCGAATAGAGGAGGTACAGATGACGGAGGCCCTAAGCTATGGCTGAGATTCATACAGAACTCAAGCCGCCGTCCTTAAATTGCACCTTCCCACCACAGCCCCTTAGTAAGACCTCCATTAATTTTGCTTACTCCTGTAAAACAGAAGAAACTCCACCTACATTCTTTGTGGGTAGACAGGATGCCCCAGCTGAGTTAAAATAAATAAAAATAAAGCAGGTGGTTTAGAGCCTGGTTAGCAATCCATGCAAAGATAGCATAGAAACACCAAGGCTCACTTAAAAACTAGCTGCACATTTGAACTTCCCTTCACTGCCATTTTTACAGCTGAGAAGAACAATCTCTGGGTTTTTTCCTATTTGATCTCTTGAGCTACCTTCATTAGACATGATGACCACACAAAGCTTTTTTTCATTGAGTTAATCATACCAACGTGATTTCTTAAAGATAAAGCATAAGGAAAGACACTTTAAAAGTACAATTTAAGTCTTTCAGTAATCCTGATAAAAAGAAGAAAGCAAGAAAAACATTGACCAATCAACAACTCTTACTGGTAATAATGTCTGGGAGGGGCATCCCCAGGAAAATGACAGTGACCTTTTAAGAGGGCACCACACCCGTTCTGCTTATTCCAACTGTGTGAGATAGAGGTGTCGTCTGATGGCCTTCCTGAAATTGTTCGGCTCCCTAAACTCCTTTCTCTCCACATGTAAACTGCAGATTATACTGTCTGCCTGACTCTCGGTGTGGGGATTCATCTGTTGGCATTCACAAGAGGCCCATGATATGGAAAGCACAAAATAAAGGTAGTCATTACTCTAACAAGTAACAGGAACAGCTGTGAAATGGATTTAAATTTTACACTTTTTGGTATAATTGATTATTCATTAATGGCATGTAATAGCTGGAACCTCCTTGTTTAATAACAATCACCATTATTAATATAAATAAAATGGAATAAGACTGAGCATGAATGGAGTCTACATTTCAATAGCAATATCATCTTTCTGTGCACAACTTAAGTTCTCATACATGGTACAACCTTTACATTAGTGTTGTCTTTTAGAAATTAGAGTAGATTTTGTGATTAAAACAATGTTCCCCTGAACACAAAAATTATATTCTGTCTTCCTCTCCTGTTCCAGTAACTAGTCGCCCCTTACTCCTTTCCGGGAACAGTTCCTCCCCCTGGCCTGGGTCTTCAGCCGTCTTGCCTCCTCAAGAAACTATCAGTTATCTCTCCCTTCAGCTGTTCTTCATGGCTCCTTCCCATCAACATCTTGACATTCTCAAATACTTACATCTTTTAAAAATGCACCCCTGCAAACACGCATTCCCTTCAGACACTGCTCTTCCTTTCTTTTCCCTGCTCCATCAAAAGGTACCAAAGAGTTTCCTCTTCTTACCACCTCTTTCCTTCCCTCCCTTCCCTCTACTGCACCTCAGTCCACCTTCTGCCCCATCACACCATCAGAGCAGCTCTTTCTACCATCCCCAGGGACCTGCATGGTACTAAATCCAACGGACCTGTTTCAGTTCTCCAATTCTTGACATCTAGTAAGAATAGTGCGTGGAAAGCAAATATTTTTGACCAAGTATATCTGAAAATACCTTTTTTCTGTCTTCAGAATTAAGAAGGTAGCTGATCTATATTTGTCGGTTGGAAATACTTTTCCCTCAGAATTTTGAAGGCTTGCCCTCTTACCTTTTAATTTGCAGTGTTACTGTGGGAGGCTGAGGGCCATTCTGACTCCCTGTCCCTGTGTGTTCTCTCTCGAAGTCTGTCAGTCTTTCTCTTTCTCCTGATCTTCTGAAATTTCATGTGACGTGGGTCCCATCCACTATTTGGGACACTCTGTCGGGCCCTTTCAATCTGGAAATGCATGTTCTTCTGCTCTGATCAATTTTCTTGGTTTAACTTAATTATCTGCTCTGCTCTGCTTCATTTTTTTTCTGCACTTTTCTGGAAATCCTATTATACTGACCTCTTGAGGCCATCTTCTGATTTTCTTATCTTCCTTCTAGTTTTTCATATTCCCTCTTTTTGCTCTACTTTCTGGGAGATTTCCTCAATTTATCTCTAAGATCTTCTCTTGAATTTTTAACTTTTCAATTTCTTTCAACTTCTCAAATCTCTTTTCTTTTTTCAGATCGTCCTCTGTTATATAGTATCCTATTTTTGTTTCCTTGGTATCTTTTCTTATCTCTGAAGATATTAATGGTGGAATATATGAGTTTTTGTCTGTTTTGTTTTATTTTTTAATTACCTTTCCTGTTTGTTCTATTTCCCCCAAGTTGCTGTTTTTCAATTCATTTGTTATGATTTCTCTTTCAAAAATGTGGTTTTCCTCACACATCTATCTGGTCGTCCTTCATTTTCTGCTCATGTTTAAAAGTGGGGGCCTACACTTTCACCACTGTTGTTCAACATAGTACTGGAAGTCCTAGCCTCAGCAGTCAGACAACAAAAAGAAATAAAAGGCATCCAAATCAGCAAAGAAGAAGTCAAACTTGCGCTCTTTGCAGACGACATGACACTCTGTGGAGAAAACCCAAAAGACTCCACCAAAAAATTGCTAGAACTGATACAGAAATTCAGCAAAGTCGCAGGATATAAAATCAATGCCAAAAATCAGTTGCATTTCTATATATTAACAGTGAAGCAGAAGAAAGAGAAATCAAGGAATTGATCCAGCCATAAGATACCTAGGAATAAACCTAACCAAAGAGGTGTAAGATCTGTACTCTGAAAACTATACAACACTTACGAAAGAAATTCAGGATGACACAAAAAAATGGAAAAACATTCCATGCTCATGGATTGGAAGAACAAATATGGTTAAAATGTCTATGCTACCCAAAATAATCTACACATTCAATGCAATCCCTATCAAAATTTCATTAGCATTTTTCACAGAGCTGGAGCAAACAATTCTAAAATTTGTATGGAACCGAAAAAGACCCCAAATAGCCAAAATAATGTTGAAAAAGAAAACCAAAGCCAGAGACATCACAATTCTGGACGTCAAGCTGTATTACAAAGCTGTAATCATCAAGAGAGTATGGTACTAGACGAACCATGAGAGACGATGGACTCTGAAAAACAAACAGGGTTCTAGAGGGGAGGGGGGTGGGAGGATGGGTTAGCCTGGTGGTGGATATTGAGGAGGGCACATTCTGCATGGAGCACTGGGTGTTATGCAC
>NC_138376.1:20954711-21008038 GCF_054177405.1 Leptonychotes weddellii | reverse complement strand
ACACTTCATCTAAAACTAATGATGTAATGTATGGGGATTAACATAAGAATTAAAAAAAAAAAAAAACTCTGACTCCCAACACTAGTTTTTTGGTGACAAATAAAATACTGCTTAGTGGTCAAAAAAAAAAAAAAAAAGAGAGTATGGTACTGGCACAAAAACAGACACATAGATCAATGGAACAGAATAGAGAATCCAGAAATGGACCCTCAACTCTATAGTCAACTACTCTTCAACAAAGCAGGAAAGAATGTCCAATGGAAAAAAGACAGTCTCTTCAACAAATGGTGTTGGGAAAATTGGACAGCCACATGCAGAAGAATGAAACTGGACCATTTTCTTACACCACACACAAAAATAAACTCAAAATGGATGAAAGACCTAATGTGAGACAGGAATCCATCAGAATCCTAGAGGAGAACACAGCCAGCAACCTCTGTGACCTCTGCTGTAGCAACATCTTGCTAGACACAATTCCAGAGGCAAGAGAAACAAAAGCAGAAATGAACTATTGGGACTTCATCAAGATAAAAACTTTTGGGGGCTCCTGGGCAGCTCAGTCGTTAAGTGTCTACCTTCAGCTCAGGTCATGATCCCAGGGTCCTGGGATGGAGCCCCGCATCAGGCTCCCTGCTCACGGGAGACCTGCTTCTCCTTCTCCCTCTCCCCCTGCTTGTGTTCCCTCTCTCGCTGTCTCTCTCTGTCAAATAAATAAAAATAAAATCTTTTTTTTTTATTTTTATTAAATCTTTATTTAAAAAAAGATAAAAAGCTTTTGCATGGCAAAGGAAACAGTCAACAAAACTAAAAGGCAACCTACGGAATGGGAGAAGAAATTTGCGAATGTCTTATCAGATAAAGGGCTAGTATCTAAAATCTATAAAAACTTACCAAACTCAACACCCAAAGAAAAAATTATCCAGTCAAGAAATGGGCAGAAGTCATGAACAGACATTTCTCCAAAGAAGATATAGAAATGGCCCACAGACATGAAAAAATGCTCCACATCACTCGGGTTCAGGGAAATACAAATCAAAACCACAATGAGATGCCACCTCATATGGGTCAGAATGGCTAAAATTAACAACACAGGAAACAACAGATGTTGGCAAGGATGCAGAGAAAGGGGAAACCTTCTACACTGTTGATGGGAATGCAAACTAGTGTAGTCACTCTAGAAAACGGTATGGAGGTTCCTCAAAAAGTTAAAAATAGAGCTACCCTACAACCCAGCAATTACACTGATAGGTATTTATCCAAAGGATACAAACATAGTGATTCGAAGGGACACCTGCACCCCAATGTTTATAGCAACAATGTCCACAATTGCCAAAATATGGAAAGAGCCTAGATGTCATTGACAGATGAATGGATAAAGAAGAGGTGGTGTATGTATGTATGTGTGTGTGTGTACACACACACACACACACACACACACACACACACACAATGGAATATTACTCAGCCATCAAAAAGAATGAAATCTTACCATTTGCAACAATGTGGGTAGAACAGAAAGACAAACATCATATGATTTCACTCATATGTGGAATTTAATAAACAGAACAGATGATCATAGGAGAAGGGAAAGAAAAAGATAAGAAGATGAAAATAGAGAAGGAGGCAAACCATAAGAGACTCTTAACTAGAAAACAAACTGAGGGTTGCTAGAGGGGAGGTGGGAGGGGGTTGGGGTAATTGGGTGATGGGCATGAAGGAGGGCATTTAATGTAATGAGCACTGGTGTTATTTGCAACATGAGTTGCAACATCACTAAATTCTACCCCTGAAACTAAATAAATAGATAGATAAATAAATAAATAAATTGTTAACTCTTCAAATTAAAAAAGTAAAATAATTTTTTTTTGAAGTGGGAGCCTAAGAGGCTAATTGGGAGTTTTTAAGAACATGGTTAGGGCTTGCTGACTGTGTCACGATAGGGAGACGTAACAGGACCATTTAGTTGGAGAATCTCTGATGCCCAGAGGAGAGTCTTCTGCCTGGAAGGAGATATGCCTGACTGCCAGAGCCCTGGGGAGTCTCCGCATTCAGCACACAGACTTCCCTGAATTTTTCCTTCTTTTCAGCATGGTGACCCCACCCTTTGCAAGCCCAGTGACCTTCAGTCCTGGGACCCTGTTCTCCAGGGAGGGCGAGGCAGTTGCCAAGTGATGTGGAATCTGGGAGGGGACTGGGCAACACACTGCTTCTCAGGGAGAGTAGTAAGTAATCCGCCCTCACTTCCTGACATCTGAGGGCTTCTGCAAGTGTAAATTGGGTTCATTCTCAGCTTCCCCACTGCTGGCTTAGGAGTCTGTTTTCTAGGGCTTCTGCTAAGTCCTTTAACACTCATCCATCTGGCTTTCTAGCTTCCAGAATTTGGTTTTTCTTGTCTCTTTCTTGTTCTTTTAGCCCTTGTGAGTTCATTCCCCTTTTGAAAGGGGTCTGGGGAAGGAGCAAAAGTGTACAAACCACCACCTTTATCCAGAACCTAATAATTCTTCTAGGACGAATTTATGTCATTTTCTAAATTGTAGCCTGTGGCAGCCTCCTATTTCAATATCTGTGTCCTAATAAAATAGTAGTTTTAAAAATAATTCCTGAGCGCTTTGGTGATATTCAGGTTGCTATAAGGAGTGCATCGTCCCCTCCCTTACTTTAGCTCTGTCTCCTAAGCCTAATACAGCTGACTTTGCTTTTATTGTTCATTAAAGGAATTCCTAGTTGAGTAGATTTTAATAGCACCTCATCTTGCCTTATTGTGCTTGATTCTGTTATTCTTGAATGCTTTCTATTGCCATTTAATGCTTATTAGGAACCAACAATGTATTTTAAAAATTGAATTATACAGGGCCTCTGCTCAGAGAGCTGCTGATCTAAATTGGAGGATAACAATTCCTGTTAATTAGCTGAATCCTTGACTCCCTGTCAAGCCACCTTCCTTTCTTAACATCCCAGCTCTGCTTTGAGTCACAACATTGCTTGTTAGGACAAGTTAGCTGTTACCTTTTACTTGTTAATACAAGTGTTTTGTGTATTGTTGTAACTGAAAGTTTTTTGGCCCTTGGCCGAAACTTTTGCTTACTGCCCTCATGCAGACCTAGTGCAAATTGCAAAGTGTTTTTTGCCAACTCCGTTCTGCTTTGAGCCATTTCCTGGTTACAGCTGATTATTCAATGCAACTAGATTAATTGTAGGGGCAATGCCGTGCCCCTAGAGATGGTTTGGACTGTAGACAGCATTTGCAAGATGGCCGCCCAGCAGGCAGTATTCAGACAGAGACCAAGAAGGCCTGTGTGCCCGCAGCTCATACCCACAGGTGCCCAAGTGGCATCAAACTCAAATCTAACTTGCAGATTCCTTCCATCAGTCTTTTCCCATTTCAACTACTCTTTACCAATCCCAGATGTTAGCATATGGCTGCAGAGCAGTCAAAGGGAATCAGTGGTAAACAGGAAAATTCAAGCTGGTCCAGCAATGCAACCGGTTGGTATAAATGGGAATTAAATGTTTTCTTTTAGCTGAGGGTGAGGATATACCATTAACTCATCCCCTAAAGCAGGGGTGAGCAACCCCTGGCCTACAGGCCAAAACCCCACCTGTTTTCTACTGTCCTGTAAGGATGTTTTTACAGTTTTAAAGGGTAGTTTAAAAAAAAAAAATGATGAGGAGGAAAAGAGGAGGAAAAAAACAAGGGGGAGGAGAAAAGGGAGGAATATGTAACAGAGACTGTATGTGATCTGTAAAGCCTAAAATATTTACTTTCTGGTTCTTCACAGCAACAGTTTGTCAGCCCCTGCTCTAGAGACAGCTGGCTCTGCCTCATTCCTTTCCTGCCCCACGTGCTCCCTCCCCAGTCAGGCAAAGCTCTCCAGGTCTTTCCCAGGCCTTCAGCAACTTAAATATGTGTGTGTTCATGTGTGGTTTCAAGAAAACAATTAAAAATAGATTTGAATCTCCAGTTCTCAAGTTTGTGACATCTGAGCAGATTTATCAATAAGAAGGACAGTGTTACCAATATGTATGTGTGCACACGAGTCAGCATGACCCGTGATAGATTACATGCCTAGCTGCCTTGGGGGAAAACAGCAAAACTATGAGCAGTAATTTTGTTAACCCTTTTGGCTTAGTGGGAGATAACTGTCAGGAAGACATATGCTGAACTGGTTTCTCTTGGGTGAGTATAAAATAGGAACAAAAATACAAACATGCTTATGAGGTACAAATATCCTTTCACTTACTGAAAGCCTAACCAAAGAGAAGCCTCCACTTAAACTATTAACTTTGGAATTAGATAGGTAATTTTTTTAAAAAAAATAATGATTTTACCAGTTATTTTCCCTTACTGTAGATATTTGCCAAGATTTGGTCTTTTCCTTAAGAGATGTACAAGGATGGGGCGCCTGGGTGGCTCAGTCGGTTGAGTGTCTGACTCTTGATTTTGGCTCAGGTCATGATCTCAGGGTCGTGAGATCGAGTCTTGAGATCGAGCCCCCCCCTCCCCCCTGTAGGTCTCCATGCTCAGCGGGGAGTCTGCTGGAGATTCTCACTCTCCCTCTGTTCCTCCCCATACCCCTCCCCTGCTCTTACGTGCTTGGGCCCTCTTGCTCTCTCTCTCTTTCTCTAAAAATAAATAAATCTTTTTAAAAAGGAGATGTACAGGGTTTATCACCATTTAGGTTTTCTAATTTTACAGTATTTTTAGTCTGTGTGCTCTAAAGCATCCACATACCATTTCCAGGTGATTTTTCCAAAAACATAGCTCTGATCCTGCCAAATTAGTCTAATCAATAGTAAGAAATTAAACCAAATAAGTAAATTACCAAACACCCCTTTTTGAGGCAACTAATTAATATAAAAGTCATAGAAAAATGCCAGTTGTGCAGTTTTCCATTGTTCAGTGTACACTATTAATTCTTTGTGTGTTATGGGATGTTTTCGTATTTGCCTTGAGTCCATTGACCAATTCAGTGTACTTCTAAACTGATTTTTTCCAACAATGAAATATTATCCTTCTGCTATAAAAGAGTAAACTGAGGATAGAACATTCAGATGATTTTGGGGGAATAAAGCTTGTAAGGGTAGTTTATATCTCTAATACCCAACCTATGTCCAAAGTATAACCATGATCAACAGTTAATGTTCATCTTCAATAACACATGTGAATGACATAGCCAAGTAACTAATTTAATGCTCTGTTCTTTCCTTTGATCCCCACTATGACTCTGATCCAGGGAACACACAAAATTGTCCTGTTGTCATAGGATTCATCTCCAACTGATAAAGCAAACTAGTTCTGAAAATAAGCATTGAAGTCAAACATTACTTTGTAATTTCTTTTCTTTCTTTCCTGAAAAGTTTCATTTGTAAAAATAATTTTAATTGTGTATCATCTGTTGCTTGGATATTAGATTGTAGAAATCCAGAGGTTAACAGTACCTTCATTTCTTTAAAAATGAGAACATAAAATGGAATCCCAGCAAGCTGGTCTTGAAGCTTATGAGCATATGCTGCACAATTCACCGTATAGACTTGAGAGGGGTACTCTTTCCAACAGTGGATGTTTAAGGAAGAAAAACCTAAGTCCAAAGAACACTGTAGCTGAATCAGAGATGCTAATACACACTCTCTTAGCAGGCATAAACCACTTGTATACTTTATGGAGGTTTAATCATCTGAGATTTATTAATGAGGCCTACTGCTGACTGGGTAGAGCAAGGGAACTTATATATAATACAAAGATGAGATGAATGGTTAATTTAGGGCGTGAAACTTATTCCAAACTGGAATGCATTGAAGTTACAATAAATATCCCTAAAACATAACTACAAAATTAAAAAAAAATAAAGGGGACACAGAAGACATTAATTAATTCATAATAATTGATAGTTATCAAGAGTAGTCTAAAGGAGTACAGATCTTTGAACTCCCTGAAAGTTGTCTAATTCCTTATTCTGGCTATTCTGTTCATCATGAACAAAACCCGTCATGATTTTCTTAAAAAGAAAGAAAATAAAACCTGCCCTTTCGAAACAGATCTGGAAAGGCTTTGAAAGTCACTGTTGCCCGGATAACGTGGTTACACTTCAGCTTGTATTCCTGTAGTTAATGAGCTTATACACTCCCGCAGGGAGAAGGCTGAGCCGTCCCAAGGGACTACAATGTGACAAATGCCCCCAAGCAATTAGAGGCTGATTAAGTATTTATCTCCTTTACAGGTGGGAAGGAAAGAATGAAAATGAAGTGGGCAGATGTAAAGAGACCGGCAAAGTTCATGTGACTGTGGATCTCAAATACTACCGACCAACAGAAGTGGTAAGGACTCCCTGGCCACCCAGGGCATGGCCACATTTGGCTGGCTGGCTGGCTGGGAGGATGTTCTCACTGAATATCCACAGCCAGCTTTCAAAGCTTTCCACTGGGTTCTCTGACATCCTTCAGTAAGCAGTTCCCAAACCAGAATACAGTGAATTGAATTTGAGATGTTATCCTCACCACATAATCCATTGCTTTATAAAGGAAGACAAATATTGACTGATGAGTGGATGAATACAAAAGTTTTCTGTATTAAGAAATGACATATAGATCATTAGAACATAACGTCCTTCTTTCCTAAGCCAAGGAAATAGTTGATTTGAGAAATGGAGACTTCTATCAAAGGCAGGTCTCCTCACATTATTAGCTTTGATAGCTGATCCCTGATACCTACAGGACAGGATGTCTGATTTACAAGGCCCTCCATGACCTGCAGGACCTCGAGATCAGGAGGGCGGTTTGCCTTTCCTTACACACATGCACTCACACATGTACACACACTCATAGACACCCACACACACTCACACAAACCTAAGCCATAAAGGATCCCCCTGTACGTTTTTTAAGATTTCGATCACATACTGTCCTGTCTATGAATCCTTTTCTGGTCAATATACTGCTACCACTAAAATTTCTCCTCCTTCATTTGTATCTACGTTATACACTATACATAATTATGCTATAACACCTATTATAATTTATTGTACTCATTTGTTTACATGACCTTCTCTTTACCAAACTGCAAATTCTTTGACGATAAGGACTTTTATTTTAATACCTTAGGCTATAAAAAGTAGGTGCTTCATAAACATTGACTGATGAGCAGATGAATACAAAAGTTTTCTGTATTAAGAAATGACCTATAGGTTGTTAGGATATAACATCCTCCTTTCCTAAATTTATAAAAATTTCTAGCTTGGTGTTAATCACTTTCATGTGGTCTACTTTCACACTGTGGTGACAAAACCCAGCATGTTAAATATATCTAAAGATAAGAGAAAGCAGCATCTTCAGAGAGAAATGTTCAGATGTTACCTAATGAAATATACATTTGCTGTGAAAATAGAACCCATTTTATCTGTGCTTTGAACCAAATTCCTATCTGTTGTACAACATTGCAGAGACTAGGAAAACCCCAGTGAAGAGAGACTGAAAGTGAGTGTGTCATCAGTAACCACCCTTTAAAATGTCCTGTTTTAAACAAAAGAAGAAATTCATTTTGTGGACTCTTCCACACAGGGGGGAATAAAAAGGAAAGGAAATCAGCAGTGCTCAGAGACTAGGGCTGTAGAGTCCGAGCATTGTCTTGGCCCAGGGCGTGGCCGGGTCTTTGACACACAGTGAACAATGGCTCCCTGTGCTACCGGCAAGTGGGTGTGCGAGGGAGAGGATGTGCTCCGTCTCTGGGGGAGGAAGATACCAGCACAGCCAGGGATGCCTGTCTGTGGAGCCCCCTAGCCACCCTGCCTTCGCTCCCCTGCCCCAAAGAGGTGCCACAAGGGTGTCATTTTTCTGGAACATGGCACAGATTACATAAATGGACAAATTTGTTTCCGTCCGCACTGACAAACATTGTCATCTCAGAGTGGAAAATTTACTGAGCCAACAGAAACCTCAATCCTTGTAACAATTTAAACATGGTTCTTTCTCTCTCCAACACCAAAATAGTTTCAAAAGCTAGGAAGTCATTAAGAATGGCTTGTCTGTCTTTCTTACTTAGGCAAGGTGTGGGATTGATAAGGACACAGAACAAAAGAATTTGCTGAACAGGAAAAGGACCCTTAGACTAACAAGACGGTTCTTGGAGTCTGTATCGACCCCTCTTTCCTGCCCTAACACTGCATCCCTCCTCTCATTTCTTTTATTCATGCAAATGTCATCATCATACCTGTTCTGCAATTCTGTTTACACTGATGTTGTTTGAACAGAAGCGCGGCATCTTATTGCATATGTTTGCTTTAGTTTTTCACTGCTGGAGCTCTCACCCCAGATTCCCTTTTGATTTGGAATTCCTGGCTTGATTTGGGATTTCTAACTGCATTTCATCTTTCTAAGCCTTTAGGCTGCATTATTTTTGTTCATCCTACTTCAACTTAGTATTCTGTTGGACAAGCTTTTCTTGTATGGTGAGACTAAACTTTTAACCTCATTGCTCAGAACAACAAGTTTTCCCAAAACTTGGACCAGCTTGACAGACTTATGTTGAATTGCCTTAGGGGTGATAGTACTCTCCCAGTTGAAAGGTGACCAGAACTGCAGACCGACTTGTAAATGAGCTTTCACTTAGGTGTGGGGTTCTAACAGCCAACACATCTAGAGTCATGGAGCATGAGTCCTGAAAAGCGCCCAGCTTCTCTTGAGTTTTGTCAGTACTCAGTGTAGGATGGACATGGAATTCTCCCATGTCTTAATTAGATCCTTCCCATTTCAGTGTCTTAAATCTATCTTGCAAGTGACAGAGGCTTTTTTCTTTCTTTCTTGAATTCTTTTAAAAGTCTGATCTCCTGATCAGCTTGAATCATGTACCCTCCAAGATTTTCAGCACATAAGGCACTTCAAAGCCAAAAGGCATAAACGAAATCTTAGAGTGTAATGGTTCCAGAATGATTGATAAGGGAAAAAAAATACCATCAAGTAATAAGAATATATCGGGTCTCAGAACATCAATATCCTAATGCAATTAAAGGAACATAGACCTTTATGTTGTTTTTTTTTTTAAGTAAGATTCAGGCTAGTTGTTTTTTTTTTTTTTTTTTTTTTGACAGACAGAGACACAGCGAGAGAAGGAACACAAGCAGGGGGAGGGTGAGAGGGAGAAGCAGGCTTCCCGTGGAGCAGGGAGCCCGATGCGGGGCTCGAACCCAGGACCCTGGGACCATGACCTGAGCCGAAGGCAGACGCTTAACGACTGAGCCACCCAGGCGCCCCCAGGCTAGTTTTTAAAAAGGCTCTTTACCCAGCATAGGGCAGCACTAACCCAAAAGAGGCCACTAATGATTCCATAGAGAACATATTTCCACACACACCAGTAATTTTTGTCCTCATTGATTTAGCCACCACAAAACTTTAAATCTTGCTTCTGTTACCAACATGGAAAGTCTTGAAAGTTTTTGTTCTGAGCTAAGGACTTTAGCATCCAGTTAGAGCTGAATGGAGTCACATTCTTTTGGTTCTTTGCCTATAAATCTCTGTGTCTCCTTTAAATGTTTAGGAGTTTTGCTTCTGTGAAGATCTTGATCCTGGAAATTAGACTTTAAATCTCCCATTGCCCCCTGAATTCCAGTATTTGGTGATGGTGACATTAACACTTGAGTTCCATGCCTCTTAAAACTCCCATCCTGTATGTAATTTCCTATATATGCAGCCGTTTATACACAGACGCATTGCGATCGCAGAGAAGAAGTAGTGGTGTAGTGCTTACATGCAGGCCCCAGGGTCAGACTGCCTGAGTTCAAGAACAGTCAATGAGTAGCTGCGTGACCTTAGGCAAGTTACTCAACTTCTCAGTGCCTCTGTTTCCTTGTCTTTAAAAATGGGATTAACAGAAGGGCAAGAAGTTTATAGAAGTGTTGAAGAACTAACAGTCAATTATACAAAACGCTTATTAAAACAGTATCTGGCACACAGTGAAATACCCAGTATCAATGCTGTCATTGTTATTTATTCATTCATTCATTCACCAAATATTTACCACACACTTTGAGGCCCCGGGAATACAGTATGAACAAAACAGACACATCCCCCCTCCCCTCGTGGAGACTGTACAGACAGAGGTATGCATCAGTTACTTAAATCTAGTACGGATTTTGAAAGTAGAATGACACATCATGAATTGTACAGATTAATCAGTAAAAAATAGATAAGAAGGTATAATAAAGGCTTCAGGCAAACATTAATAAGTACTTTGATATTTTTATTCTTTCTTTAACCTGATTTTCATTCTTTCTGATTCTCTTTCTGAGGATTCAGTAGTTATTCAGTGATATGAAAATATGCAAATAGGAGAAAATTTATATTGATTTATTACTTAATTTAAAATAACCATGAAGATGTCTTCGTTTTGTTTGAGAATTTTGCACTTGCAAAATGTGCAAAGGTTGGATTAATGAGAAATTCATCCTAATGTGACAAATTTTTAACCACACCAAAAGGTCAGTCCACTTAAGGGAAAAAAAAAAAAGCTAAGTTTTGTGTGTGTGTGTGTGAAACTAACAAAAATCATTTTTTTCTGCAGAGAATTTTAGGAAATGGCATAGGAGATATATTCACAGACCAGAATTCAAATCACATATCTTTCATGAGAAATATCTTGACTTAAACACTACTAGAAGATGTGAATTCAAGTTTTTCCTTGCTATATTATTTGTCTTAACATTCATTTTGCTTACCATTGTATTTCTAGTGTCCTCGATTGTGATTGTTTTTTGTTCTATTTACTTAGATACTTTATGTTCATTCCCATTCTTTATAGATATTAGAAAAATCATGAGTTAAAATCCAGATTTGAGAAAGCAATAACTTCAAAGAAGTCCAACAAGCTAGTTAAAACACCTTCCTTCAGGAAAAACATGTGGCCTGTTTCTAATCAAATTACCATATGCTTGTCGAGTTGTCCCCTCTGCAAACTTTTCCTAATATTTTTCTGTAAATGATGTTAAGTAAAATGGCCCATAATTGCTTGCTCTATCTCATAGCCCTGTTTAGAATAATGCTACGTAACACTTTCCAGACCTCAGGAATCTGATCTCTCACCAGAGGATGTGGTGCCTCCCCCAGCCCCATCTCTGGGTACTGGGGGTCTTGAAACTGTCCCCTTCTCACCCTTCCCCTCCCAGAGCAGGAGATTAGACCCTCCCAACTCCAGCCCTTCATTTTGTCCACCACTGTTAGCGCCAGCTGATCTTTCCCTGTCCTGATCCGCTGACCTCCAAAGCTCTAATCCTGCCCCTCCACTCCTCCTTTTCTTTGTTCCTTGTTTTGACTGGCGGGAGCCAGGGTAAGAAGATGCAGAGAGAGCAAATTAAGGGCGAGTCCCTTTCTGCGTCCCTGGACCTGTAAAAGGAAAGACTGTTCTGTAGGATCCCTTCCAATTTTCATGTCCTAGCATTCTCTGCTTCTGCAACTATTACAGTGGAGTGGGATGCTAGCAGTAATGTCCCATCATAACGCTTCCTCTGAACTTCTTACTACTTGTACTTTATAAATAGTTTATATCTCTAAATCACTGTTTATATATTTTAAGCCTCCCTCTTAGGCTCCTCATACTAATCTTTATATCCTTCCTTAATCACATTGACCTTTCCTGCCCTTTTCCTTCCTTGGACTTAACCAAAGGAGCTTTAAGTTTCAGTCTCTTCGGTTGATTCTGAAATATTCCACTGTATGTTTTCCATACTTCATAGGATCCCGTACAGAACCCCCAGGGGCATATAACATTCCTCTTAAAGCCTGTGTTCTTTCCTTAGTTGCTACCCCACTCAAGAGCATTTCATATCTAATGAAATAGTAATTGTGTACTTACTTATAATGCCCCCAACACCCTATTTTTCCTTGAAAGTTCTCATGCTTAGATCCTAATTAGAGCAATGCAATTAAATATGCATAAAATCTATATGAATATACATGACCATATACTTTCTCTTATTTAAAAATATTTTTTGTATTTGTCCTGAAAACTCTCTCATATCCTTACATAGATGGATTTATTCTCTGCACCAATAAGGAATTCCTATAAAATCTGTACTTTTTTTTTCTAAAAAAGCTGCCCAACTAATGACTGCCCCCATTTATAATTACATTGTTGATCTCTTGACATCTACAAAAGAAATTCCAAAATCTCAGAAATTCTCTTTAGCCTCTGCAGTTCCTTGTCTTAGGAAGAACAATTAGTACTTGAATTCTGCTGGTACAGCTCACTCAAAGTATAGAATTACTTATGCGAGGCCCATCCATCACTGATGCGATCACCTGTTCCCTCCTTATTTTCATCTAGCCAGTAAGATCTAGATTCTGGAATTTTAGAAATCCCCATTTGTTTTTTGTTTATTTTTTAAACAAATTGACACTGTTCTTCCTGTTCTTTCAAGCCATATTTATCTTCTAAAATAACTATAATTCAAAAATCTTTATTCATGGAGATTTCATAGATACCACTATCTATGATTTCATTCCTCCGCCCTATTCTGCTTTATCCTCCCAATAAGGTTAATTGTTCCTTATCAAGTTTGATTTTTTTTTTCCCCAGTACTTTGTTCACTGGCGGACACCAAATACTCCAGGTCTACCAAAATTTAGTCTGTGTACATCTACTTTGGGCTCCTATCTATCTTTATGTTAGCCTAGAGGCATCCTGTTGCCTCACTCCCCATGCCCTTGGCTCGTGGCAGACTGGTTTCTTCACTCACTGTCACATCTGTTAGCAAAGTTGGCGCTCATTTGACTGCTTTGGTCAGAAACCTCCAAGCTGATATCCACAGCTGATGGTCTAACTCAGTAGCTCTGCTCTACCTCCTAGACAATTACACTTAGTGTGGTTGGCCTGCTGGTAGATACCTAGTTCCATTCAGCTGCTGTTCGGTATAGGCACTGTCCTTAGTAGCAAAATCCAGTTTGTCCCTTCCGTACTACGTGATAAATTTGCTAGTTCCCTGGGTAAGTCAGATGTGCACTGCTTCATGAAAAGAGGAGTGAAGAATCTCTAAAAGAAAGGTGTAAGAATCTCTAAACTTTAGGATTCTCGGTACTAAACGATTCCCTAATTTTAGGATTTATCAGGAATTCTTTAAAAATAGTATGCTCATCATGTACATTTAAAATACAACTCTTATTTACCTTTAGCGTCTCCAAAATGTATCAGTATATACAAAATAAAATATCCTTATAGGATTGAGGTCTTAGAGATTCAATTCAAGAAGAATGTTTATTGAATTCCTACCGTGGAAGTGAGTCCTAGCAGCACTATGAGAAATATGAAGACGGATGAGATAAGGTGCCTGTCCAATGGTAGTGCTCAGACAGATGAGGGGGAGCAGCTAGGAAGCTACTGGGACAGAGGTGAGAAAAGCAGTGACAGATGCCAGGACATTGCAGAGCTGGTGACCACAGGGCTAGGTATGGATTGAACGGTGACATGTGGACTACAGACAGGAACTGAGGGTGGCTCCCTGGCATAGAGGCTGAGCAGTGAAGGCAGGGGGGAGACCATGATGCCAGAACCCACATCAGAGACATAACCAGAGGACTGAGTGTGCAGGGGGAGGTGTTGAGGAGTTCTGTTACATTCATGTTGCCCTGGGGACACCCCCATGGCCATATCAAGCAGAAGCTGGAGCCAGAGGCCTGGTGGAAAGCAAAGAGGTCAGGTTTAGGGCTAGCTGTGCAAAAGTCAGAGTTAAAACCCTGAGATGAGCTCCCCGAAAGAGAGCACAGCAGGTGGCAGGAGAGAAGAGCATGAACAGGGAGCTAGTCACAAAGCCAGGCAAGTTTGAATTCCAGGAGATAAGTCTCAGAAGCATATTTTGAAACAGTGGGTTAAGAATTCACAGAATTCTAGGGGCGCCTGGGTGGCTCAGTTGGTTAAGCGACTGCTTTCAGCTCAGGTCATGATCCTGGAGTCCCTGGATCGAATCCCGCATCAGGCTCCCTGCTCGGCAGGGAGTCTGCTTCTCCCTCTGACCCTCCCCCCTCTCATGTGCTTTCTCTCTCATTCTCTCTCTGTCAAATAAATAAATAAAATCTTAAAAAAAAAAAAAAAGAATTCACAGAATCACAAATCAAGCGTTTGTATCCAAGAGCCTCAGAGCCAGACTAAAGTGTCTCCCACCCTAGATAAGCATCCCCTGCCTTCGAGGCTCCCTACGGATTTAAAGGGCTAATACCAACGAGTTTACAGTAGCTGGCAGATGATTACTACATCTCAATCCAGGCAAAACTGAATTTCAGGTGTAAGCAGATGTAAGTCAGATATAATTTCAAATTGATATGTCCTAGAAGTCAGGTTGCAAAGCCTTTTAGAATTCTTAAAGATGAAAGAGCTCGTGTAAGTATAAGGTACTTTGTGCTGCATATTACCAGTTTTATTACTGTCATCATCATTAATTATGATCATCTTCCACTGCTGTGAAGTCGTTAGTTATCGAGAGACATCTGAAAGGACACTTTGAGCTCCTCGACTCCAGAGATTCTCTTTTATTTAAATATTTATTTTGTTTTGTATCTATAACTTCATGCAGAAAAGGTTATTTGCTACTTCCAGTGCTGTACTTCTTGATCCAATGGCAGAAACGATGATCATGGTGAGAGTAAGGAAGTTGAGTTAGTGACCTCGCTTCTGACTCCGCCTAAATTGTGAATTCCTAGAAGCCATAACAGACCCTCAGATCCCTAACATGCTAGAGAGCAGCCACCAAAGAGAACACATTAGGCCATCATTCATGTTCATATTTACCTGCCAACCAGACCCTTCACTCCTTCCAAGAAATCTTCCTGCAAAAATCTATCTTTGTACTTGCTTCTTAGAACCAGCTAGATGTCACTTTTATGGCCTAGAATCTGTGTTGGTTTCCTATTACTGCTCTAACAAATTATCACAAACTTAGCAGCTTAAAACTACACATATTTATTATCTTATAGTTCTCAATATCAGAAGTCTAAATTGAGTTTCACTGGGTTAAAATCAAGGTGTTGACAGAGCTGTGTCCCTTCTGGAGGCTCAAGGGTTCTCGGGCTGTGGGGTATTCTTTGGGCAGAGAATACTTAATCACTTTGAACCCTTGCTAGATCACAGTGCTTTCTGTTGTTTGGAAAGCACATTATTAAGCACTTTGAGGAGAAAGAAGAAATGGAGGACTCTGGTTCATTGTCAATTTAAAGTTTCATAATGTACACACTCAAAAAAACCCACTAACATGTACTTGAACAGCTGTAAATGAGGACACACCATCCTTAAATCTGAGGGAACACCAGGCAAAGGAACAAGAAAGGAATGGGGGCTTTAGACTAAGGTTTTGGAAAGACTCGTGGTTTAAGAGAGAGAGAGTGCATTCCAGGTTGGGGCAGGAGGTGTCCTGGGAATGAACCAGTGGGGCCTGCAGAGACAAAAGGCCAGGAGCCCGTCCCATGGATTGAGTCTGTCCAGCAGGGCTGTAATGACTTTCCTTCCCAGCTTCCTCTTGTCCCCCAGCGCATCCTCTGGTCCCTGGCACTGGGTCTCTGGCCTGTCTTGTTTCTTCCTGTATTTTTACCTTCCTGTATTTTTCTTCCTGTACTTCACCTTCTCTTTTCTTGCTATCATGAGTCTTTTTTTTCTTTTTAAGATTTTATTTATTTGGCACAGAGAGAGAGAGAGAACACAAACAGGCAGAGGGAGAGGGAGACACAGGCTCCCCACTGAGCAGGGAGCCCCATGCGGGGCTTGATCCCAGGACCCCAGGACCATGACCTGAGCCGAAGGCAGATGCTTAACCAACTGAGCCACCCAGGCACCTGAGAATGAAATTAATTCTGTGTGGAAGTGGTATTAGACACTACATTTTAGATTCAAGTTGTTTCTATTATTTCTGGGAAAAAAAATTAGCAGAGAAAATGCACCTAAATGATTATCTAAAATCACATGTTGAAATTTTGGGAACATGTCAACTGTTCTCTAAGTCAAAATATTGAAGAGAAATAATCTGTTTCTGATTAGTTTTAGCTTGGGAAGATTAGAGAGTGCTATATTACCTTATTGATATTCTAAAATTTAAAAGAAAGTATAGTGGTAATTTGAACATGTTCTACTGGCCAGCATTATAAATTTAAAAAGTGTAAGTCTCAATGCTTTTTATTCCCAACCCTGACTTTTATAAACCTTAAAGCTTCTAACTTCTCTTTACTTCTGTTTTTTTTTCCACTGTAACATAACAATGAATATATTCCCACAGTCTCAAAGGGCATATTGAAAAACTGATGAATTATTAGTTTCAAGGCCCTGCACAAATGTCAGCCCATTGGTGTAGCCTTCTTTGATTCCCTCAGGCAGTTAGCACTTACCTCTTTTGAAGTACTTGTCCCATTGTTTTGTGATGTGTCATTTCCACCTGGGACCTTGGGGGCAGGAATGACATCTGATCGCCTTGGAGAGTACATGGTATATAGTAGGGGATCAATTAATGAATGCGTGTATGCCACATCAAAGAATCATTCTTGTGCTTTACAGCCAGCTCTGGCGTAAACAAAACTACTCAAACCACTCTAATAAACTGTAGCAAAGAAGTAAAAAAATATATATTTTCCTCTTTTTCTTTCTTTTTGAAATTCTATTGCAAGCTGAGTATTGAGTTTATTCACAAGTTACATCTCTACATCCAACCTTTAAACAAAATTCATATTCCATTTATATCCCTTTGTCTCTGTGTATCCCCTTTTCATGAGTTCTTTCTTTTCTGTCCCTTTCTTGTCTTCTCATGTTTTTGTTGATATTCTCTTCTTTTTTTCTTCGTCTTTTCTGAAATTCTTTTGTCCATAGGTTCTGATTGTTTCCCCATTCCTCTCCGTGCAACTCTTTCTTAAGCGATTCCGACCATCTCAAATAAGCTTTTAGTCAATAACGACACACCAGAGTCGTTTACTGGTGCCTCCGTATAGGAAGAGCTGGTAACGGGGATATTACATCCTGACTCTAGAGCAAGGTGCCTTTGGCATCCACATGATGTATAATGGGTACACTGTTGTGTGCTGCCCATGTGAGAATCCTTACGTTGTCTCTGAAGTCTTGGAAGGAGTGCACGGTTAGCACCGCATATGCAAAAAGCCTGCTAGGTTGCTTCTGTCTAAGAAAAGTACACCTGCCAAACGGAGGCATTTTCAACTTTGAGCTGCTAATAAGAAATGCCCCAGTGGCAGCTACCATCTTTCTTTTACGTACCCTAAGACTGCATTTGTGGAGCGAAGTATCATACAGCATAAGAGACACTTAATTGTTCTTTTGCTTTGTCCATTGTACATGTTCCTCTGCTACTTCATCTCCAAAACTCTGAATAAAAAGGTGAGGGGTATAGATCCGTGAATAGCTACAATGACTGGTATTTTTACTGCAGAGCCAAAGTCTTCCAGAAACCTAATGGCATGGTATCGCTTCCTTTCCTCACTCAGAATCTTCAGTGTTTTTCTTCTGTTTTTTATAAGTACAGATTAAAATGTAAATGTATGATTATGTAAGAAAAGTGATAGTCATTTAGGACAATATTTTTTTTTAATTTCTGAAATAAGCGTTAGACTTGGAGAAAATATTTTCCTAGTAAGGCTTATAATGTCTTCCTCTTTGTGCAGCTATTTTGTGAAAAATACAGTCAAATGCACTGGAATAAGCTTTGGACCTACTTTCTAAAACACAGTTTTGGGGGCGCCTGGGTGACTCAATTGGTTAAGCATCCGACTCTTGATTTCAGCTCAGGTCATGATCTCAGGGTTGTGAGATGGAGCCCCAGGTCAGGCTCCATGCTGGGGGTGGAGCCTGCTTAAGATTCTCCCTCTCCCTCTGCCCTTCCCCCCCCCAAAATAAAATAAAATATAGGTTTTTTTACATTTTTATTTAAATTCTAGTTAGTTAACATGCAGTCTTATATTGGTTTCAGGAGTAGAATTTAGTGATTCATCACTTATATACAATACCCAGTGCTCATCATAACAAGTGCCCTCTTTCATGCCCATCCCCCACCCACCTCCCTCCATCAACCCTCAGTTCATTCTCTATTGTTAAGAGTCTCTTACACTTTGTTTCCCTCTTTCTTTTTCCCCCTTCCCATATGTTCATCTGTTTTGTTTCTTCAATTCCACATATGAGTGAAATCATATGGTATTTGTCTTTCTCTGACTGATTTACTTCACTTAGCATAATACATTCTAGCTCCATCCATGTCACTGCATATGGCAAGATTTCCTTCTTTTTTTCTTTTTTTTTTTTTAAAGAATTTATTTATTTATTTGACAGAGAGAGACACAATGAGAGAGGGAAGACAAGCAGGGGGAGCGGGAGAGGGAGAAACAGGCTTCCCGCCGAGCAGGGAGCCCGATGCAGCGCTCGATCCCAGGACCCTGGGATCATGACCTGAGCTGAAGGCAGACACTTAATGACTGAGCCACCCAGGTGCCCCTGATTTCGTTCTTTTTGATGGCTGAGTAATATTCCATTCTGCACACGTGCGTGTGTGTGTACAAATACATGCCCCATATAGTTTTCTTAATATTGTGTTTCCCAAATGAAGAGAAGTAGCCTGATTGAGTATGGCTCTCTTACTAAAAATATTAAGTTATACTGAGAATGTGAAGAAATAATTCTAATGGATCCATGAATCAGATGAATAGGAAAAAGAAAAGAGGGAGAATGTGGATCAAAACATTTGCTAATTTTTTTTTTTTGAGGACTTTGTTTTGTGTGCTGCCAAATTGAGATGAGAGAGAAGCCATTTGTACACAGTTTGGCACATCTGTAAAATGTAGTGTGAGGGTGGGGGGAAGGGAGGTCCATGGATCTAAAGCCTGTTTGTCTATGGGTGATATGAAATACTCTCTTCATGAATCAGCACCTCCCACTTGCCCTAAAGGTGGGATGGCTGTTGATACCAATGCGTTGTCTCCTCTTTCAGCTGGTGAGGGAGGGCAGTGGGAAGCAGTGCAGCCAAAGGGAGGAGACACTGGACAAATAATGCCCACGCATCCAATTCTCGTGTGGGCGAGTGGTAGGGGCCCAGGAGCGGCAAGGACTTGCACCCCAGCATCACATGTGCTGCTGAGCAACCACCAACTGATCCAGCAAGGAAACAAAAAGATAAAATGCTGGAGTCCATTAGTAAAACTAGGACATTTCTTATCCCATAAGGATAGTGGTGGGTAAGGGAATGGTTTTAATCATGGTTTTCCGTAGCATATTTATGAAAAGGTTGGCACTTAACCTCCTGTCATTTGGGTTTGTCTGGCAAATTATAAAACAAAATTTAGGTGGTTGTCCATTTAGGGCATCCACTATGGGCATATGTCTTCTTATTTATCAGTTTTACATTTGTGACTTGGTTCTACATAGTCTTGTATTTACTGTTTCATCACTTTGGGGATAAGCATGGATACAATATGGTCATTGCCTTCTACAACAGAAAGAACTTTACACATCTGCAACATTGTCCCCATATGTAGATGTACGTCTGTCAGTCTCTTTGATTCAGATCATTCTTTCCTCAACCCTCCCCCAGCTAAATGTTTGTATCGTTCTGCTACCAACCAATATTGAAATCCAAACTAAATAACCTATCACTTCCTAGAAATACTGTCCTCTCTTTTTCTACATTTTCATGATGTTGCTCTTTTTAAAAAAATAATTCAACCTCTTTTCTTTTTTTCCTTCCTTCATCTTTATAATTTTTCCAGGCAGCAGAACTTCATTTCTGATTCCCTTATACTTTGTGATCTACATCACAGATTTAAAGGAAAGCGTGTATTTGTTTTTAAACATGAGTTGATAAGTCATTATTTCTTCTGCACCTTCTATTTGTGTGGGTGACATTTTGTGCTTCCACTTTCTAGAATGTGGTTTTTGCAGTTATTGTCATTTGTGGAGACCACTGGCAATGATATTAGTTTATTCATCCAAAGGAAAGAACAAGGAAAAACACTTCCGTTAGATAATTAGGAGTTAAGATAGAATGCAGCATTAGAAGGTTGTACTTTTAGCTATCTACATCTTCTACTTGACACATCGTCTCAGTTTCCCTGTCTCTTAAATGAAGGGTGATTGTGCTAATCTGCGCAGAGGTACTGGGAGGCTAAGTTAATGTTTGTGAAACATGTTGAGATTTTATGACCAAAGATACCATCTTAGGGTAAATTGATGTGGTTTTCATCAAAGAACACTCCTCAAACAAGGAGTCTGGATTTGTTTAGCTGAATTAATCAACATTTTCTGTATCTGCTGCAAAGTCCCAAACCTCTGATCTCTTGGAGCTTTCTCTCTTGATCCTGGAGTCCGTTTCTAGGTGTAGGAGAGGATTGGAGACTAGGTCATGGTCATGGAATTGTAAACAGAGGAAATGTGTCAGGTATTAGTAAACACTCAGGTGAAGGACTGGACGAGGTTTGGAAGGCACCTTCTGCTGGTGACTGTCCAGCCCAGCCACCCGTCAGGTGCTTGCTGGCTACCACATCACGTCAGCTTTGAAAGCTCATGGTGGCCTTTATCATGCCAGATTAACAGTCCCTCTACCCAAGTCAACCCATGTGGCCAACAGGGGTCTATACTGGCAGAATCGGACCTACTTTTTAATCGATTTTCTTTAGCAAGTTGATGAATATATCTACGGTATTCTCAGCCATAATGTGGATCAGCTTCTCAGGAGTATGCACATATACAAATGCTTCTCCCTGTATGGTGGAGGGTGGGAATATAAAGTGGAGTATTTAGAAACAAAGTCAGTTTGACAGGCATGGTGGAGGTAAACAGCCTGACTTCTGCAGGAACGGTATTGACAAGCAGTGAGTCTTTTTTTTTTTTTTTAAAGACTTTATTTATTTAACAGAGAGAGAGATAGCGAGAGCAGGAACACAGCAGGGGGAGTGGGAGAGGGAGAAGCGGGCTTCCCGCGGAGCAGGGAGCCCGATGAGGGGCTCGATCCCAGGACCCTGGGATCATGACCTGAGCTGAAGGCAGACACTTAACGACTGAGCCACTCAGGTGCCCCAACAAGCAGTGAGTCTTGGGAAGCTTCCAGCTACATTGTGGGCTCAGACTTCAGGGATTTAGGCAATTATAAAAACAATTTTTTAAGATCTGAAATCATTTACATTAGCTTACTTAATGTAATTGGGTGATGCACCCTTATGTGGGTTGGGGTTTTATCGTTTTACATATATGTAATTTTTATTGACTATTTCCAGAAATAATTCTGCAGTTAAGCCACAAGCTGTTGCTTGGGATGCAAACTCTTCATTCTTGGGTGCTCTGACCCGGTTGAACTAAAAGACGATTTTTCATTGAGAGAAGAGACATTTTCCTTCCCCCTAAACTTCAAGTTCTGGTTTTGAAACATAACTCCCAGTCCCAACTTTAAATCCTAGTTAGAGCATAAATTCCTGATAAATTCCTCTCTTTCCCATTCTTCTCTGACATAAGTGGTGTCTCAAAGCCGTGTAAGGGCAGCTCAGAGAATCAAGTTCTCGCCTTAGGAAACAGAGAGGAGTCACATCACTCATTCATTTTTGTCTGCTCTTGTGAAAATCAGCTAAAAACCGCAGGTCCTGGGGTGGGGGGAGGGGGTGGTGGTCGGGAAGCAGGCAGCAAATCGCCTTGCCTTGGTGTTGGCCTTTGCTGCCATTTTGAAGGTGTGACAGATCTCTGCTGCCTTGCATCTCTGTGATTTCTCCAGCACAGAACCCCATTGTTATTTCTTCCAGGTGCCCGGGGAAGCGTTATCTTCTCCATCATCATTTCAGATGGGGAAACTGGGGCACCAGGAGGCTGAGTGACTTGCCTAAGGTCATGCCGTGTGGTACTGGCCCAGCCAGTTTCCAGGCTGTGGTTCCCCATTAAGCCTCCCTCCCTCTCCTCCAGGGTCATGTGTTCCAGGTCACCCGAAAACTTTGCATTCTGCCCCTTGGCCTTCAGGGACACCTGCTCTCGACCCGTTTCCAGCCAAGGTGCCATCCGCTGTGGCACCAGGAGGGCTGGCCGGCACTGTGACTCTGTGAAGGTCTTCCCTGGCCTTTTCTCAGCACAGCTTTTCTTTGTTGCAGTGAGTGTGTTTGCACCCACTTAATGGTCTGAAACTATAAACCCAGCAGGCAGAGTCCGGTGATGTGTTCGGAGCACATAAACCTGACCTCTCTACCTACAGAGTTGGGCACTGTGAACAGCTCACAGGCCATCAGAGGATATGATTCATTGGCCGCTCGCCCCCATGGTCCTGAAGAGTCATTGACAAGTGGGAGGGGCCATGGCCCAGCTCGAGTGCATCACCCCCAGAGGGGTTCTGACTGTAAGCCCACTCTTCAGGCCCCCTCCCCCTTCCTCCACCTTTCTGCTTCTCTGAACATGCCTCACAGCTTGCTAGGAATGCAACGGAGTGACATTTCCAGCATCTACAGAGTTATGGCCTTCTAGTTGTTTCCTTCCTACCAGTGAGATATATAAAGATGCCATGTTGTGTTTCACACAATTTCTGTGAATGGTGAACAAATGGCTCGCTCTTTATGGCCCTTCAAGCCTTAGGAGGGTATGGATGGGCACCTTTCCCACTTGGTGCTCCTGGTTGTTTCCTCTCTCTGCCATTAAAATGGGATGGACAATATGTTTCTGTATTCTTATTTCACTTATTTATACTTTATCTTATTCCAGAAAATGTTTAAGAAAATATAATTACCTGTGTGAGTACTAAGGGCATAGCCTATTTTATGAAGGCTTCAGTGTAATAGCAAAGTTCGTCCTCAAAAGCATTTTTCTCCCATAAAGCCTGTTTTAAATGATATTAGGGCCCCAGCCCTGCCCAACAAAACCTATTTTCCCAATAATGTATCTAAAATACTAATAAAAATATTTGACTCATGCCTAGTTACCATATATAACATTGTCTCTTCTGTGGAGGCACACGTTCTGAATTCCAAACATGGGTGCTAATGACAGGAATCTTTCAGGAAGAGTGGGGTGGGTAGGGAAGGACGATGCCCAGCAGAGGTTCTCTAGCCAGAGCTTGCTGTGGTCAATCTGTTTGAGGGCTGCCTTGGGGGACACAAAGTCCCCTTCCATCCAGTGCCTCCCTCGTGGACAAGGTAAGAGCACTCTGGAACTGAGGCTTTGAGAAAGTTGTCCTCTCCTTACTTTTCTCAACCGAATGGCTGTTCAGTCTATCCTTAAAGCTTTTTCTCCCCCTTCTACCAGACCCAGAGTATTTTTCAGCAATAGATAGATAGATGGATGGAAAGATAGATATTTTTAAAAATCACAATCTTTTTGGCCCGTGTTTTGACCTCGAAACCTTATGGGTTGGTTTTGCTTTCTTTAAGTCACATAAAAAGTAGGGTTAGCAGAGACGTGGTTCTGGTGGGCACAATGGAGATGTAATTTTAATTCCTTCTATTCCCAACCAATAATAATATTGAAATTTTGGGTAAACAACATTTGAGAGGTACTGAAACTTGAGATTCACTTAACTGCTAAAATACTACTCTGTTATCCACAAACCACCAGTTATAAATGTTTCCATGCCCTGTTCAGTTGACAGCAAGAGAATTTGGAAAGTTAGAAGCTAGGACCTAGTAAGAGATGCCAAATGCTTCCTCACCTTCCCTAAAATATTGTCTTGAGAGTTTGCCTTTAAAATAATTTCCTTAGGGCTTAGAGATCTGTTGGACAGCATAATGTTCAATCATAAAATGTGATTGTGCAGGATACTTCACATTGACATAATGCACCAAAGCCTTTAAAAGTTGTATTCATTCAGACCATGGAGTATCTCAGGAAAATGTTTGACATAAAATGTTGAGTAAGAAAAGCTATATTAAAAAATGTACAAAGAGTATGATCACAACCGTATAGGAAAACCTGCATACACATAAGAAAAAGTTAAAAGGAAATGATCATTCAGCCACATTCTATAGACATCTCTTGTGTTCAGGCCTCATTCCAGCACAAATGTTAACATTGATTTTGTTTTGATGATGGACCTATAAGGGGGCTTTCCCCCTAATGTTCTATATTTTCCAAGTATTTGCTGATGAACATATATTACCTTACAATGGACAGGAAAAAAATATGTTAGTCACAGATCTCAGATTTGTTCTCATCAGTTAACGTGAAGAAAAGCATGAGGAAAGACACAAGTATTTTTCATAGGCCTCAGCTTAGAACAGTGGATAGAAAAACCTGGATGTTTCCCTGGGCTTCACCCTTTTCTTCATGGCCCCCTTCCTCTAGTCAGTGCGCCTTCGATTCTGCTTCCTGAATGTTCCTGCAGGTATCACCCCCTGCAGTGCAGTCAGCCCTACCTCCCACTTGCATTCCTTCCCTTGACCCCCTCCTCAGAGTCATCAACTTCTTTTGAAAGTGCAAATCTGACCGTGTTCCTCCCAGCCTCAGGCCCTCCAGATGCACCCCTTTGCTCACAGTGGCCATCCTGCCTCACTGCCCACCCTTCTGTTGCTGTCTGGGCCCAGCTGTGGGGTGACTGGGGATGCCTTGCCACCTCCCAGGACTCTGACATGACATTTGCTCCTTCCATCAGCCAATGTATTTGTTTATTCTTATTCTTAATTCCCAAACTCTCCTTCAGCTAACTCTCCTCCTCCCTCGGCTCTCGGGTCCACTGGAAGTTCTTCTGAGAAGCTCCCCCAAATTCCCAAGGCTGAGCAAAGTGTTCCCTCTTCCACTCTCCTGTAACACGTATACTTCTCAGGTGCTGCCTACCACCCTAAGCAGTCCACAGCCTCTTACCCAGGATTTCAAAATCCAGAAAGCTCTGGAAAAATCAGATGTTTCTCATAACTCATCTGGCAGCACAGTCTGGCCTGAAGGGACACAGACTATTTACAGTCTGTCTTTATGTCATTTGGTGTGAATATTCATAATTTCACACCTTTTTTGCTGAAGAAATTTTCATTTTGCTCAAGAAACATGAGTATATTTGATTATGGGATGCTGCCCAGACATTGCTGGAGGGCGTTTAGAAGGGTGGGATTGGGGTAACCACATTCACCATCCAACTTCTGGGAGTAAGAAAGGGGCACTGGCCAGATGCAACACCGGGACAGCTATAAAGGGGGCTGGCCCAGACTGACCGGGGCAGATATTCACCTGTGCGTGCTACAGTCTGTCACATTGTCTTTCTGGAAGCCAAACACTCTCAATTCCACAGTGCTCCCCAAGGCTTTCGCTGAAGGGACGGCACACCTGGGTCCTAATTGCTGGTTTCTGCATCTCTTTCCGCCACAGTATTTTGAGCTCTGTAAGTATAGGGAAGGTGTTTTGTTCCATTTGTATACCCAGTGCCTTGCCAGACACATAATAAGCTACCAATACTTATTGGTTGAATGGGATTTAAATATTCATCACTTTGCCTTTTAGTGGTATTTGATAATTGTAGAACTAGCATCTCATTATCAAGTCATTGAGCTATTGCTGTAGAAAACTTCTGCATGGGCTTTGTTCAGCATTTTAACCATGAGTTTTATCATTAAGTGTTTTAATACCAGAGCCATTTAATAATGTAGGGTTTTTTTAAGATTTTATTTATTTATTTGAGAGAGCGAGCATGAGAGGGGGGAGGGGCAGAGGGAGAAGCAGACTCCCTGCTGAGCAAGGAGCCCCATGCGGGACTCGATCCTGGGACTCCAGGATCATGAACTGAGCCGAAGGCAGTCGCTTAACTAACTGAACCACCCAGGCACCCCTAATAATGCAGTTTTAAAGATAATTTTTAGGCAGAACAAATGTGTGTATCAACCGCTCTCAAACAATAGAAGAATGGTTCTCATAGCCAGAGAGCCCTAATATTAGGGCACAAAGCATGCGGGCAGGGCTGGGTTTTATTTATTCACTTTCTGTTTGTTTATTTCTCTTCTCACACGTGGAAGTAATAACAGAAATGATAGTTCTAGCGTAGCATTTGCTGGGCACATATTACATAGTAGGCACTGTGCCCAGCACACCTACTGCATTTTCTCATTGAATCTTTTCAGTAACATCATGAACATCATGGAGCACATATTTTTATCCTCCCCATTCATCTGTCCAGGCCCTTTTCCCCTCTGGGGTGTTCCTGTGATTTCCTGAGTTTCTAGCTGGTCTCACTGCCTCACCCTCTTCCTTCAGCAAACCATCTTGAATAGAAGCACCACGTCGACGTTCCTTCTTCACAAGCACATTCTTACCTGTCACCTGCAGTGGTTCCCAACCTCCTGTCTCACGGAACCTGTGCTCTTCTGGCCCCCGTCAGAGTGCCCTGTTAGCACACATATCCTCTGTGCCAGGCAGGGCGGTCCCTTCACTCCCCACACGTGTCCCCTCCTGGAATCTTTCTGTGCCTTGGCTCAGGCTCATCCTATCCCCTGCAATGCTCATTCTCCTTTTGATGGAGAGGCACAGAATTTAATCCTTGTAGACAACCTTGTGTTGTTGGCTGATTATATCATCAGTGTTGATCTTGTCCCCTTAGCAAAAATGTTAACTTGTTAGAGTCAAGAACCATGTCTTGTCTTGCTATTGTATCTTCCACAGCACCTGCCACTGTGACAGACAAACGATGCTGATTAATACTGTGAGGGATGGGCCTTAGAAAGTCGGGGTGCGCCGACATCCAGAAACATTTCTCACGTGGGAGAACCACATTCTTCTTTTTTTTTTTTAAAGATTTTATTTATTTATTTGACAGAGAGAGAGAACACAAACGGGCAGAGGGAGAGGGCAAAGCAGACTCCCTGCTGGGCAGGGAGCCATATGTGGGGCTCAATCCCAGGACCCCGAGATCATGACCTGAGCCAAAGGCAGACGCTGAACCGACTCAGCCACCCAGGCGCCCCGAGAACCACGTTCTTAAACTCGTTTTTACAAGAAGCCTATATCAGAGGTGAAAAGAAAAGGAGAAGAGGGTCCTGGGATCGAGTCCCACGTCAGGCTCCCTGCTCAGAGGGGAGCCTGCTTCTCCCGTCCCCTCTGTCTCTTCCTCGGTTTGTGTGTGCTCTCTCTCTCTCTTGCTCACTCTGTCTCTCAAATAAATAAAATATTTTTTAAAAAAGGAGAAGAGAAATGTGATACCTCAAGTCCTAAACCTGGATCTAAATATCAAATTATGGAAGAGTCATGATGGAATGGCACCACAAATGAAAAAAGCCTTGGCCTTGTAGCTGTCCATGCGCTCAGTGTGATCCAAGGGAGTGTTACAGGATCTTCAAAACTGCAGCTGTGTCTTGGGCCACTTCAGTGGTGGTGTGATGCTCAGGGGGAGCCTCGGTGTCCCCTGTTCTTCTCCCTGCTGGGGCAGAGCATGGCCACCGAGGTGCTGACAGACACACCCAGGGAGCCTGGCTGGCATGCTGCCCACTGATTTACTGGTTGTGGGAGAGGGGGTTGTGTGTCTTTATACAGAACAGCTTTTTATGGACTTCTACTCAGTACAGAAAAAGTCACATACAAAAGCAACTTTTAAGAAAATTTTGAATGAAAGCTCCTAAATACCTGAGCTGCAGTCTCCTTTTTGGTATGACCAGACATGTTTGGATATGTTGCGTTATCACTTTAGGGTGGAACTGGAGATAAGAAAGGTGAACTCAGGTAGCAACTGCCTGCCTTAAGTCTATTTACAAACTCAGTTAAAACATCTGCTCTCCCCAAGGAAGAGAGAGGGATGGAGGGAGGGAGGGAGAGAGCAGAGTGAGGGAGAGTGGGAAAGAGACAGAGGGAGAGGGGGAGGGAGGGAGGGGAAGAGGCAGGGAGGGAGGCGGAGCGAAGTAAACAGGACTCTGTGCTTGCTTGCACTTCCCCTACCATGCCCTGCGCGTGCACCAGCTCTGTCGTTCAAGAGGAGTTATCACAGAAGGAACCCAGGACACATGCATTATCCTTGCTGCGCTTAGGAAAGATTCCAGCTTTCTCAACCAGAATACGCTGCTGCAGCTGTAATTTGGGGCATGCATTTTGTTCATCAGCTCAACTTGTCTTTGCATATGTGGGCTCCTGTCCAACTGCATTAGGAAATCCTCCGTGGATAGTGATCTCGAACACAAAAATCAGCAGTCATAAGTCAACACAATTGATCTTTTCTCAGTGTGGATCGGGCTGGTGTTGTCACAGAGAAGAAATTATCTTTCATAGAGAAGTGATTTCCCCCAGCTTCACCAGCGGGACAGTGAGGCTGTGTGGTTATCTGCAGCTCGGTGTTCTTGAGCTCTAAGACCCTTAGTGCTTATGGCTTAAAGGCATCAGCCTGGAAACCTGCAGAAACTTACCCCTGGAAGCTCTTATGTCATTCCCCACACCACAGGCTGATGCCAACTTGGCTGACAGTGCCCTTAGTCACCGTGGCTCGGGGACCGGGAGAGGGGACAGGGAATGACAGTGAACGCACAGGTGTGTGTCTTCATTGGGGCTTCTCTCGGAGGCACTTTTGTCTTCTTCCCTAAGGAGCAAGATTCAGTACATCCTGTGTTGTTACCCTTTCTAGTGCTCCTTACTACTGGCCCACCCCCCACATACAATTTTAAACATCACCAGGGCCAATGTTGTTAGGAAAGGGGTCAAGCTTTTAATCAAGCTTTTGGGAAAAGAGTGGAAAGTATATAATGTTTTAGTCCTGGCTCTACTACCAGCGAAGCGTGTGTTTTTCTAACTTTGCTCTGCCTCAGTGTCATCTGTCAAACCAAGGAGCCAGACCAGGAGTTCCTACTGCCCTACGTGGCTTTGATTCTATCCAAGATCCTCCAGCAGTACCTGCCTTAACCTATCCCTTTACAGAGAGTCAGGCCCACTACTCTGGTTAAAACACGAGGTTTTGTCAGGCATTGCTGAGGAAACAGCTCTGACCATGTCACGTTGTGGTCCCTTTCTTCAGTATCTATCTGGTCTTCAAGGGGAGAGTCCAATTTCAAGCTCAGTAATACCCCAGAGAGCTATGTGTCATTTAAAAAGAATCTCTCACACCCCCATATCAAAAGTCTTGGATATCTGACATTTCGTAACATCGTGTCTCCCTATAAAAGTCAAACTCCTACGTTGTGAATCCGCTTTTAGCCACTTTGGAAAAACTGTTTCTCTTTGAATCAGAACAGGTTTTGCTCAAATAAAATTATTTGTCCTATCCATCATAGGTAAGTAAAACTAATTCATTTTAAGGAATTGCTTTAAGCTTATAGATATATTTATAGAGGTGTGGAAAGGAAGAAACTTATTTATAAGTATTTGTATAAATTTACATATAATGTAGAAGTAATAAGACTTCTACCCCAGTGACCTTAAATTTGTTGGCCTAATGTAAGAAAATGGAATGGAAATAAATTATTTTATTTTTAATTTTGTCATCACAAAGATCATAAGAGAAAGTAAGATTAATTTCTCATAAATTTGAATATATATCCTTTAAAGTGGACAGACTTGTCTTTAATTCAAAAAATTGCCTTAGTTAAGGGAGGAAGTTGCTCTGTCAGTGAAGGAAAGACTGTCAAAGTAGATGTGGGTTTTATACCTGAAAGCCCATCAGCAGGGAGTATTTAATCAAGCAGGGAAGGAGTGCTTCATTGAGAAGTCGGGATTGAAAGACAGGACTTTTGTCATTTTTATTTCATTTTCCATCGGAAGAAAATACCTGAAACATTCACAATGAAAGAAAGGTTCCCAGTGTTTTTGAATAATAAATACAATTTCTGTGAAGAATTGGGGTCACTTAGTTCATTATAACCCAAAGCTGAGCAAACATAGTTCATCCCTTTGGACAGAATGATGTACTCCACTATGAGGGATGGAGGGAGGGAGAAAAGGAGGAGGGAAAATGGACCGGCAATGTGTGGAGGGGCATCTCTAGTCATGGCAGACTTGATCAGCTGAAGCTTCCTGAAGCTAGACATCACTCCTCCTTTTCACGGGCTGCCGTCGGTTTCCCTGCAGTGAGTGTCAACCAGAGTCCACCCCAGACCCTGCCCTTTGCTATTCTGATTTATGAATAGGATAAGTTACGGCTGACCCCTCTCCTTGACTCCTGCCGCTGTTTGTCAGTTATCTTTTAAAATACAGTAATAGTCTCAGATTTCCAGAACTGAGGGGCTGGGTGGATGCTTGCGTCCAGGGCACATGTGTGCCTGGAGTCCAGTGACAGACAGTGACTCCTGCAGGACGCTGCCCACAGGTGGAGAGGAGTGGCCTCGGCGAGTTCCGTGCCAGCACCTCTGTCTGTCCTATAGAACATGCATCAGACAAAAGAGCTCAAATCTGCGAAACCCCGAAAACAGACACTGTTGTCCTATGATGTCGCTGTCTTTCTCCTCGAATCAACATCCCTGATATCCAGTCTTTAATTCATCCTTTTTCAGCCACTGATTGGAATTTAAAATGTGATGTAGAATCTTTCCTGTACAGCTTCTGACTCTGTTCAGAGTACTAGGAGCCAAAAAACTATAAACAGGCTTTTTTTCTTCCCCTACCCCCAGGGAAAAATGAACAATTAGAGTTAATGAAACTTACTCCAGACTCTCCCTTCCCCTCCTGCTTTAAGAAGTACTAGGGAGCTCCATTTCATTTGATCTAAACATCAGATTTTCAGTTTTCAATTTTCTTTTGATGACTCTTGTGACTATATGAAAATGAAACAAAGGAATTGCTAATGTTCTTCCAGCAAGCGTAATAATTAAATTCAGAAATAAAAATAAAAACTTTCCAAGAGTAGTTGAGAATAAAAGTGAGAAGTTTCCTTAAATAATAATAAAAAAAAATTATACTCAGATAAATTAGTAGGAGCATGAGGACTTTTCCTTAAAGAAATATTTCTTTTCCTGAATTTCTGTACACTCTAAAATTTCTGCCACATTATTAAATACACGGTACAGTTGACCCTTGAACAACATGGGTTTGAACTGCGCAGGTCCACTTACGCACAGATCTTTTTGTATGAATAGAGCCCAATATTGTCAATGTACTTTCTCTTCCTTGTGACTTTCTTAACAACATTTTCTCTTGTCTAGCTTACTTTATTGTAAGAATACAGTTTATAATATATATAACATACAATATAGGTGTTAATCGACTATTTATATTATTGGTAAGACCCCCAGTCAACAGTAGGCTATTAGTAGGTAAGTTAGGGCAGAGTCAAAAGTTACATTTGGATTTTCCACTGCGTGGGGGGTTGGCATCCCTAACCCCTGCATGGTTCAAGGGTCAGCCATATTTCAAATTAAATAGCTTCCTACTGAGAGTCTTCGAATAGATGGACAAAATAGACAAATGGGGGCAGATCCATTTTTTTGTGGCAGTTTATACATTTGGGGACCTCCCTTGTAGAAAAGAATGCAAAAATAACTGTTGGAAGTTGTCTGCAGATGTGTAGGACCACATCTGTACTGTTCTGGACCCCACCTGGGCCTCGTTGCCTTGGGCCGGCCTGGTTCTGTGCCTAAAGCAGGTGTGTTTGCTCCTCAGCTGCCGCGGGGAGGGCAGGAGACACAGCTAATGCACACTGTGCCGAGGTCTGTGTGGTTCCCAGAGTCATGCCTTCCAAAGGTCCCTGTCCTCATCCTGGAACCTGTGACCGTACCACCTTACATGGCACATGCAGACGTGATCCGGTTAAGGGTCGTGAGCGGGGGAGCGTATCCTGGATTATCCAGGTATGCTTACTGTAATCACAAAGTCCCTATAAGAGGGAAGACGGGGGATCAGAGCAGGGAAGGAGCTATGACGATAGAAGCAGGGCTCAGAGCGACGTGAGGAAGGGGCCGCCGCCTAAGGAATGCAGGGGGGCCTCCGGGAGCCAGAAGAGGCCGGGGAACCAATTCTCCCCTGAAACCTCCAGAAGGAACCAGCCCTGCCCACACCCAGAACTGGAAGAGGATGTGTCGTTTCAAGCCCCTGCTCTGGGGGAATTTGTTAGGCAGCCCTGGGAAGCTCATAGCACTTCCCTGGCTGCAGTATTTCCTTTCTGGGCCCCCCAGCACCCCTCCCAGGGTCCGGCCCTTTCTGAATGCCCCCCCACACTGCCCGGGGCCCTGTCTCCTGTGAGTCCCTCCGCAGCCCCTCGCCTCTGACTTCTTTTACTTTTCCCAGCTCCCATTTTCTTCATTGGTCTTTCCATTCTCAAAATACAAACCCTCAGGCTTATTTTTCCAGCCTGATGTGGAATCTTTCTTTTCTCTTTTCTGTTTCTTCCTTGACTAGCTTCTTACTGGAAGAGCAGCAGAGCATGTTACACTTCTCTAACACTTAGGGTATCTTCTCTTAACATACCCTGGATGTGTGCTTTTCAGTAATACATAGAGAGAAAGGCAGAACAGATAGTGCCTATGGAGCACATGGGGTTGAAGGTTTTTAAAAGTCCTAACTCTGAGCTCCCAGTTAGTTTTGCATAAAAATGGGGATTGAGCACTTTTGTCACTCGGGATTATAGGCTGTTATCAATGTATGCCCAGGAATCCTAGTGGCGCTGTCTACTCAGAATACTTTTGGAATTTCCATTTGGCCAGGTGACAAAAAAGCATTCACAATCCTAAGGAGTAATTTATCTGCTCCTTCCTGAGGAAATATGCACCCCTACCACAAAAAAAGGAAACCAGGCCCCAGGCTGCCACAGAGGCCGCACCTCCACCAGCTCACTTCCCTGTGTCCCCAGGTCGTGCACACGGGGAAGGAGGAGGCCTGCAAGGCGCCAGCATCCTGCCCTTCTCCGAGCTAGGCGCTCTTGTGCTAATTGCTTTTCCAATTCCGCCCCACTTTGTGGACCTGACTTAAAGCAGCAGTCCTGAGTCAGCTCATCTCCTGACCATCTCATTTCCTTCGTCAGGAGATCGGTGATTCCGTGTATTTTTCTAATAAGCAAAATCCCCAGAGATAAAAGAGGCCCCCACAAAATACTCAACTCCTTCTGGAAACAGAAGAAAGACTCTGCTGAACTTGTTTGCAGGGAGGAGGATGTTCTTCCTGATACAGACGCATGTGTGTATTTACCACCCAGGGGCAGAGGGCAGTTCGGGGAAACTGAGTTTGCATGGAAAAGATCTTGGTCCTAACTTCATAGGTGTTGCCCACCCGTCCCCCGCCTCATCTCCCGTAATCTTTCACATGTATATCGTCTATAAATACTGCAGCGTGTGTATCTGCGCATATATACAGAAAGCTAAAGTATACATTAACCAAGATAAGCTGTGGCTGCCAGGGCTTTAATCTCCCCAGGAGGCTGTTATTCCTGGAGTCAGGCCCTGGAGCACCAGCTGAGGAGAGGAAACTAGATTCTAGTGTGCAGGGCCTGGGAGGAGTATCTCTTTGTCTCCCCTTTTCTTTTTAGAACACATGCATAAATAGCGTTCACATGTGGCCACGGATGATGTCATAGGTATGACTTGTCCCTAAAGATGCCTTTCTTGTCAGTGTGTGACTTTGTGGAGATACTTTCCACTTGATAATCTCCAAGTAACGCTAGATTATTATGGAACGAGGAAGCGGGAGGTGCTTTCCCAGTATTTTCCCCATTCAATTTGAATAATCAAAGATGGAAATAATGATAACGTGCAAAGGAAAAAAAGTTGTCTCTCGTGAGCTTCCATCGATTCCATTTTTCATAGCATCTAGTTGCACTCCTGCTTATGGTCTAGACCGGTGGTTGTTTTCAAACTTGAACGACCATCAGAATCACCCAGAAGGCGTGTTAAAACTCAGAGTCCTGGGCCTCATCCCCAAAGCTTGTGACACATTAGCTCTGGCAGGGTGCCCCAGAAATTGTTCTTCTAACATGCTCTTGGGCGATACTGATGTTGGTCTGGGGACCACACTTTGGGAACCACTGGTTTAGAACATGGGGTCACAGAGGTCCATGGTTTTTGCACTGTTCTCTGTTTAGAAATGTCTTATAAGAAGTAGGTTTTAGGTTTTTTTTTTTAATTTTATTAATAGTTCAGTCTCCATGATTGATAAGGTGACTATCTACCGCAGTTTGTGCAGGACTGAGGGGGTTCTTGTGATGCAGGGCTTGTAATGCTGAAACTGGGAAAGTTCTGGGCAAACTGGGAGGGGTTGGCCATCTCAGTGACTGATCAGCTTCCCAAAATGCTTCCCAGAACGCCTCGGCTAAGGTACTTACACAGAGAGGTCCATTTCCTATGGGTCGCTCCTCCCACTGAGAGGGCTTTGAATGTGCCACCCAGGCTTCTCACGGGCAAGGTGGCAGAAGTTAATGACAGAGAACTTGCGTGACACCTGCCATCGTAAAGCACAGTGATGTTCTTTAGCGATGTTCATTACACCTCACGGGGAATATGCAGAAATGGCAGACACTTTAAATATGTTGGCTTGCGGCTTGTCGGCTCACATAGCAAAACAGCCGTTATGGTCGTGAATAACACGTGTGCTGCTGGGCACCCACTAGTAGCGTGACAGACACACTACCGCGCGTCTCCTCCGTGCTGCTTGTTCCTTTCTCACTGCGGCCCCAGCAGGGAACTATCATTATTTCCGTCTTCCGAAAGTGGATACTTAAAGGGGCCATTTTTACCCCAGGGTCACAGATCTCGTAAGAGGCCAAGCCACAGGTCAACACTTGTTCTTTTACCTCATGACCTTAAAGAGCATGAAATCCAAGTCTTTTTATAGTAACCGCTGTCCTTCCAACCACTCACATTCTTTTACTTTATTGGCGATAAACCCATTCTGCCGTTGGACTTAGCATCAAGATGCCTGGACTTTTGTCCAGCTTCTTCTACCACTGGCTATATAACTTGAACCAAGTCACCTTTTTAACCCCTCTGAGCCCCACTTTCCTTATCTGTGAAATGGGGATAATAATGCCTGCTTTGCCTTCCATCTTCACTTGCCTTGAAAAGCCATAGAAATAGTTTGGGAAGCTGTTGGTAACCCAACAAAGTGCTAAACAAATGTGTGTATACTTCTTAAACCTTCTGTTCTTCTTAAAGATTTAGTGCAACAACTTGAGGAATATTTACTTAAGTGAAAAAGAAACAAAGCAAATTAAAGTAGCCATCGTTAGCAAAGAACAGAAGAAAATTCTTAAGGGGAACATAGTTCTTCAGCTGGTTTTACAAGGATTAGCAACTCATATGACCCATTCCAGAGCAGCCATTCGGGGACACCCTGGCCAGTGGGGGGATGCCAGAAGGGGCACAGTGAGAGGGGCAGACTGCTCTCTTTGTGAAATATTCTTTTGAAGATGCAGATTACAGGTGTACAGAAGTAGGCCAGGCATGAGCTGTCGTCACTCCTTCAGGGTTAAAGGGTCTCATTACATTTCACTGTGGTTATTTTCTTTTTTGCTTAAAAAATAAAGAACTCTAGAGCACTGAACCAAGATCGTGGAAAAGGATCATCCTTTCGTGAGTGTGTCTATTTCTGCCTCTCCTACTTTTCTGTTCTCTTTCCTGGTTCTCTGTGTGTAGTCATGGCTGCCTATCGCTTCATTATCTGAGTTGATGCACCTGGGTTAAACTGTGTGCTCTCATTTCCTCCAGCATTGGTGGTGGTGGTGGTGTCTTTTTCCAGAAAAAAAAAAACAAAAAAAGGTGCATGATTGTTTTTCAGTCAGGTTGAGCTTGCCTACAGAGTCATGGGCTTCTCCTCAGCACTCTTGGGTCACTGGGTGCCAGGTACTGGATTTGAACCCGGAGAGGAGCACATGGGACCCGGAGGGGAGGCATGGGAATCTCAGAGTGACAGGGCAGGTTCCCTAGCACAGGGACCTTCCAGGGAAAAGCACACATCTACTGCTCATAACCCTGGGAGTACCACTGAGCTACTTCCACACTCCATCTGTCATGGCCAAACGTGTGGATGTAGACTTTGAGGAAGGACGGACATCTTGGACATTGTCCACTACTTCATGAGAGGACCCTCCGTGATTACTAGTATCTAGCATTTAGAACATCTGTTTCCTGTATGTCACTGTCACCCCTTACTCTTCTGAAATAGGAAACATAATTAAATTGTTCATATTTAAAGTATTGCATTGCTAGGCCAGGACTGTACCCGGCTTTGCATTAACATACCTAGAATTTCATAGAAAATATTACTGATATGAAGTCTCAAAGGGAGTTACATTTTGTTCTACTATTTCAAAACCATTCATTGGTTCAGCATTTTTTTAGAAGACTTATTTATTTATTTGAGAGAGAGAGAACAGAAGTGCATGAGCTAGGGGAGGGGCAGAGGGCGAGAGAGAATCCCAAGCAAACTCCCCGCTGAGCTCAGACTTTGAGCCAGGAGAGGAGCACTGTCTCGTTCTCACAGGGCTTGATTCCACAACCCCAAGATCATGACCTGAGCCGAAACCAAGAGTTAGACGTTCAACCAACTGAGCCACTGAGGTGCCCCTGGTCCCGCACTTTTACTGAAGGCTCGGACATCCATTTATTTCTAATATTAACTCACTGTGGAGATTTATAACCCATATCAGCAATGACAATTCCAAACAGCAGCCTAGCTTTTTAGCATTCTCCACATTGCATATTGTATTAGTGATGACATGGAAATTAGCTGTCTTTGGACGTTTCATTGTGGGCTATGTTTGTCAGTCACAGTAAATGACCCACCTGAGGGGTCACTCTTACCTTCAGGAAAGCTTGTTTTGTTTGTTTGAATGTGTTCATAGAAAGATGAATGAATCTGTTTTCTGACTGTAACACTAGAGAGGAACGAGAGTAATGAGGAAACAAAAGGAAGTTCTACTTGGAGCCAAATCTTCCTTGTGTAGCATGATAAAGAGGCGGTCCTTAACCTAAGAGCTTTAGACAGACTCACCAGACAGAGTTTGTCTTGAGGCTGTAATGTACCGCTATAGAGTAGGCATCTATAAAAGCAATTGATATTTTTCATTTGAACAGATGTATATTTTAATTTACAAACTGATTTATGGCATGATTGTTCAATCACTAGATTGTGGGCAGAAGAGAAATTTCATTTTGCCAACATTCACTGATCCTATTTCCACCTCTCACCATCTGCTACAGCAGATCTAATTCCCAGGATGCTCTCAGGAACACACATGTATGCAGACACATGTATACACAAATACACAGGATTAACATGCCATTATAAAACATGTAATGCAATAAGGTTGATTTAAAAAAAAAAAAACGAGCATATAAGAAATAGCAAAAGCCCAGCACCACCACTAACTAGCTATGTGACCTTGGACATATTACTGACTTATCTGAGCCTCAGTTTCTACTTCTATGAAATGCAGAGTGTAATGTCTACCTTTAAATGTTGTTGAATCAAATACAATAATTGTTCAAAGGAGGTACTAGTAAATGATAACTATACTATTGTATGGATTTTAACATACATATTTTTTTTCAGTTCAACAGCTCTCAAATTGAGAGCCATATGACTGTACAAATGACCCTTAAAAACATTAAATCTAAGGGTGCCTGGGTGGCTCAGTCATTAAGCATCTGTCTTCGGCTCAGGTTATGATCCCAGGGTCCTGGGATCAAGCCCCACAGTGGGCTCCCCGCTCAGCAGGAAGCCTGCTTCTCCCTCTCCCACTCCCCCTGCTTGTGTTCCCTCTCTCACTGTGTCTCTCTCTGTCAAATAAATAAATAAAATATTAAAAAAAAAACATTAAATCTGAGTCTAAATTTTATTTAAATGTAATTTTTAAATTTTCATTTTGGAATCCTAAAATTAATGGCATTTAAAACACTATGTTATGGTTTAATGTGCAGATTTTCCTCTCTCGGGGGTAGATAAAATAATGGTACCTCTTACAGTTAGTTGCATCTTAGAGCCAATGAAACAGAGTAATTGTTATCATTATGCTTTTTCAAGTCATCAGGGAAGGTGCTGTACACTTACATGTGTTAAGAATGCTCTCCTTGTTCCATATTGTGGTGGCCTAGGATCTTCCCTTTACTGTGTTCAGAAGTGCAGTGAATAAGAGCACAGACTTTGGAATCAGACAAACTTGGTTTCAGCTCTCAGCCTGTCACTAGCTCTGTAACCTTGGACAAGTTGTTTACCTTCCAAGTCTCAGTTTCCTCGTATTTAAAATGGGAACAATAGTATTTACTTAATGAAGTTGTTTTAAAGATTGAATTGAGATAATGTACATAAAACACAGCATACTTGGGGGTATGTAGTACATGCTCAGTGAATGATGAAGGGGAAAACAAACTAGTAACCATGCTTGCTGGTGACAGACCTTTATCCTTTACAGTTTTATTTGATTTTTTTCTGAAGTAGGCAAAAGTCATCCAAAGTCAACCCTTGTCAAGTTGATGGCCATGTCAAGTGACAGCAAAAATTAAGCATGGGGGACATCCACTTCCAACCAAGATGGAGTAACAGGGACCATATTTACCCTCCTGTCCAGAACAAGAAAAAACAAAAATGACAAAATATATGGGGAAATGATTTTCAGTTCTCTGGATATCAGGCAGCAGAGGATAGTGATCCCTGAAATGGGAAACAAATGAAATGAGCCCTTGAAAGAGTTTCCAAGGTCTAGCCTGGGGACAAGAGTTAGCCAGAGCCCAGCAGACTCCCTAAGTTGAAAGGACAGAGATGAGAGTTCGGGGAGGCCAGCCTGGCAAGAATCCAAGGACAGAGTACCACAGAGGAGAGAACTGCACAGATTACTGCAGAATGCAGGGGGCCCCTGGAGAAATTAGGAAAGTACCCATCAGCACATGCATATGAGAAAACTAAGTCTGGGGAAGAACCACCTGGAAGGATTACAGGGAACAGTACCAAGCGTTCACACAGGCTGGCCTGTTCCCACCGGCCAGACTGGAAAAGTTCACAATCCAGAAGCATTAGTTGGAGTGTTTAGAAGGGTCTTGCCTCTGTAGTGGGGATTCATTAGCCTTAGATTGGGCACTGCTCTAGACCTGCCTAACAAAGTTTAAAAGGAAGACCCAAAAGGACCATACTCTTTCCAAGTAAGTTAACTGTGTCCCAGAACAGAGTTAAAGATTATTTATAAGAATACAAAAATATCTACCACCCACCAGGTAAATTTCACAATGTATGGCGTCTAATCAAAAATTACCAAGTTTGCAAAGAAGCAGGAAAATATGTCCCAGAATGAAGAAAAAAAAAAATCAATCAAAACCAACCTAGCTGTTTAAATTGGTGGTAGAGACATTAAGCCAATGTTTAGAATGGTACTCCCATAGTTTAAAAAGTTAGGCAGAAGGAAGATAGAAAGAAGACACCCAAATTGAACTTGTAGAGATGAAATCTATACTGTCTGACATGAAAATTATATTGGATGGAATTAATGGTATATTAGACACTGCAAAAGAAAAGATTGGTGACCTTAAAGACATAGCAATAAAGAACTATCCAAAATGAAACACAGAAAAAAATAATTTCCAGAAGATGAACAGAGTATCAGTTCCAGAGGACAACTTCAAGTGCCCTCATGTACATGTCACTCGAATCCCTGGAAAGAGGGGAGAACAGAAGAGGTATCTGAAGAAATAATAACTAAATTTTTTTCCAAATTTCATGAAAACTATAAACACAGAGATCCAAGAAGCTCAACCAACCCCAAGCACAAGGAACAGGAAGAAACGGGCACCGAGGTGCCTCAGAATCAAATTGCACAAAACCAGTGACAAAGAGAAAATGTCCAAAAGAGGACACAGGACACATATGGGAACAAAGACCAGGATGGCAGCTCTTCAGTGCATGCTAATTATGAACCTTAAAGCTGTGAAAGCAAAATAAATTTGAAATACTGTAACTCTACCATATGAAACTGGTTCTCTAATGTGACTTGGAGACTCACTGTTAAGGCAGTTCCCAAAGAAACACTCCAGAAATATTTTGAACCGAGACTGATATAAGTAGTATTAGACTTCCAAGATGCCTTCTTTAGAAGAAACAATGCTCAGTTCATTTGTATATGTAAATGTACAACAGTTTCATTTTGCTTAACAAAAGCAATCTGATTACTTGGTCATGTTTTGTATATAATTCCATGTATTTCAATCTGCTTTCTGTACTGTTGAAAGCCAATTTGAATGTTTACTTAAGATTAGGCTAGGTGGGGTCCACTTGACTTAAGGAAATCATGGCTCTTCTTGAACTTTATTGTAATTTTTCAGAAGCATTCAGGAAGTCCTCATTTGCATCACACTATATATGTTCCAGTAGCTTACAGTCTGAGATGGCCCTCAAATTAGTCTTATAGTCAATGGAAAGGCAATTTAGACAGAATCTCTGGGAATGTTAAATTGTTTGGGGACACAAAAGAAAAGGATGATTTCTGTGTCAGTGAGTGATGGAATCTACACCGGAGTTACAAGTTTACCTGCACAGGGTTGCCAGGAACATGTTTACTCCTAATATCCAGTATCTATATCAGAAGATACAAATGTATCTGTGGGTGTAGTTTGTTAAATTATACCTCTATTCAATTCTACACTAGTTGTGACTCAGGGGGAGTGTCCCAAGATTGCTACATTGCTAGATGACATTAGTCATGAGACATTTCATTCAGAGAATAAAAAGTTACTTTATAATAGCTAGTGAAAGCTTTTAAGTACTCATTGCAAAGTACTTTTAAAAGCCTACACTTAAAGTAATTTTATGGGCTCTCTTGGCTAATGTTTGCAGTCTTGGGTGTGGGGCGAAGTCAAATGCAGAGAAAGAGGGAGGTGGTAGATGAATCGTTCCGTGATTACCCGGAAATATGGGATCCCACACAAGTCATTCGTCCTGTATCTCTTCAGTGGTTAAATGGATGGATGGATGGATATAAATATAAATAAGTAAAAACCGAGTGCTTGTTTGCCTGTGTAACAGGCTTCTAGTGCCAGTGATAGCAGAGAAGTCATAGTTTCAGCGCATCATTTTTCAACACAACCCTCATAACAAGACCATTTTATAAGAAAGTAATCTTTACAACAATGACCATACAAATACATATTTTCTAACTTTGGTTTTAGGTGATCTCCAGTGCAAATGACATTATGTTAAAGTCCTATCATTTATTTCCCTTCCAAAGCTTACGTGTGTATATGGAAAGCTGACCCCCCCCCCAATAAATGCATCATGTTCCTTGATAGATGCCAAAAGTTGGAAGAAGCACTACCCCCAAAAACCTGCCTATACCTCAAAAAAAGTTAATTAGCTATCTTTATAGAATTGCTGCTTCATTTGATAACTATGTCCCTAATGAAGACTATTACGGCCATATCTTAAAAATAAACTAAACTGTACACAGGAGTATAAAGTCCTCAGATAAATTCTCTCATTTTGGCTAGTATTTACAATGGAGACCTTATAAGAGCTGTGGTAGATTTGTGACTCAGCAACTAAAGATGGGCATGAAGATCGTAGACAGGTTTCAGGAAATAATCGCAGAGAGGATTTAAAGTGGAAACACATATAATTTTAGAAGATAGAGGGAACTGGAATTGCTTGATTGCTGTAGGCGGATTTAAGTGGGAGAAAGAAAAAGAGCTTTGGAGTCAGACCTATATTCCATTCAGCACGCCCCACCCATGTGACCTTAGCAAGCTACTGAATTTCTATAAGCCTTTTTTCCCCATCTGTATGGGGGGAGAATACCCACCTTTCAGAGTTTCTGAGACTAGTAGAGATGATATGCCATACGCATAGTAGGTACTCAACAAATACAGTGGTTATTTTTACTGATTCCCAAAGCCTCTGAGTCACCTGTGACTCCTGTCTTTCTCCTACGCGCTCCCACCTCCCCTACCCCCCACCCCCCTCTTATCCTTCAGCAAATTGTGACCTCTCCTTTGGAACTGCACATCCAGAACCCAACCACATCTCACCACCCCCTTCAACTAAGCCACCACGCTCTCCACCATGAATTCTTCCAGGAGCAGCCTCACAACTTCCACCGTGTCCTCCTACAGCTTATTCTGATGACATCCGCCAGCCTGATACTTTTACAGTGAAGGGAGATCATGTTACTTCTCCCTCAAAACCCTTCCTGTGGCTTTCCATCTCACTCAGAATGAAGTCCTGGGGCACCTGGGTGGCTCAGTAGTTAAGCGTCTCCCTTCGGCTCAGGTCATGATCCCAGGGTCCTGGGATCGAGCCCCACATTGGGCTCCCTGCCCAGCAGGAAGCCTGCTTCTCCCTCTCCCACTCCCCCCTGCTGTGTTCCCTCTCTTGCTGTGTCTCTCTTTGTCAAACAAATAAATAAAATATTAAAAAAAAAAAATGAAGTCCTAACTCCTCCCTCAACCTACCAGGCTCTCTCTGATCTGACCCTCCCCCCACCTCACTGGGCTTAGCTCCTGCCGTCACCACCACTCACCTCTCTTCAACCACAGTGACCCTTCACCTCAGGGTGCGCAGACCTGCTCTTCCTCCAGAAAGCTGGAGAGCACAGGGGCTCCCTCCCTCCCTCTATCTCTGTATAAATGCCACTCAGAGGCGCCTCTATAAAACAGCAACCCCCATCACAGCCTACCCTCTACCTTCTCGAATCTCTCCTCCCATTAGAATGTCCTGTGAGACCGAGACCCCGCTCCTTGTGCTCATGGCCATCTGCCCAGTGCCTACAACAGTGCATGGAACACAGCTGCTCCATGACTACTCGTTGGATGGATGAGTTAATACTGGCACCTAAGCCAATAGAGGAATGCAATAGCAAGTGTTCTGGGCTGAAATTCAGAACACCGGGGGCCTGAATTCAGGTCCTGACCTTGATACTCACCACCTGTCTGACCTTGGACGAGACCTAGATCTAGAACATGGGACTTGTTCTCCTTCCCAGGAAAATGGAAGCCTGGGCCTCTTGCAGATCTGAGCCCCAGTTATCCTGTGACGTGTCAGAGAGACTGTGTATAATGTATGCTGTGCTGCCCAACTGTTCCCATCCTCTCATCTTGCCTGTTGGGAACGCCTCCGGAAATGCATGGGAGTCGAAGCATGAGCTATTTAGCTTTGTGTTCTGGGAGAAAATCTGTGAGGAGGTTAGCAAACGCCGGGGAGGTTACTGAGGTAGGTCAGGGCTTTGCAAATAGCTCTTTCCCTCTTGTCTTGGAAAGTATCACAGTTGTGATTTTGCCTCAAACTGGGGGTGGACTAAAAGTCCATAAATTTCCAGTTCTACCTGTGATACCAAATACTTTTGTCTTCCTTTGCTTAAAGCGAGTATTATTTGGGGTAGAGGAAGTGAAGTTTTACAACGTTTCAACAGATGGCGCTGCTGATAGCTGTTATTGGACTATAAAAAATAGATTTCAGCTTTACTAACTTAAATAATCTCATTTTTTAAAAAATTTTATTGCATCCTGGGATGATACATTAATTTGTTACGCCTTTTATCTCACCAATACTTCAGAAAAATGAGTAGTTTTAACCGTTTTGTATAGTGAAGTGGGCCCCGACACATGGAATAGTTCAGTCCCCAAAGTTGCCCTACATTAATATATCATGCACTTTTACTCCGTGGTGTCATAGAAAATATGACAAAATGCCTTACTTGGAGCAAAAGAGAAGATCATTTGCACAGAAGTGCAGTCCATTTTGGCTTATGACATAAATACAAACCAATCAGGGGGATCTATTTAGGATTTTAAATAGATACAAATATTGTCTTAAATGATGACACACATACAGAGAATATACTGTGATGAATCAGTGGACATAGAGAAAGACCCGTGTCTACTAGAGCCCAAGGAGAAAATGTTTTTCACAGAACCATAGTCAACATGTTAGAGATGTCGTTTACACTCATTCATCAGCTTCTTCCACCCCTGACCAATGTTTCCATCTGGTCTTCAAGCAAGATCATTTTAATTACGCAGCCATGCACTTGCTTCTGGGTGTGGTTTCCCTGATTGCATACTTCAGCGCAGATTACAAATATTTGGCAGGATTCCTCCTTCTGTGGGAACCAGACAAGTCATAACACCACTGAACGCTCCACGCTGTTGTGCAGGAAAGAACCGCGTCATCTCGGGTTTCAGAGTGCAGAGTATGAGAAACTCGCTTTGGTTCTGCTCTCCCCTTATAGCCATGTGCCTCCAGCCAGCAAAGGGCTCGTAATTAGAGTTGCAGGCTCCTATTCTGCTGCCACCTCCAGACAAGACCCACAGTCATTGAGAACCATGGAGAAGTCCCCAACCTGGAGTGACATTTGTCTCCAAGAATAGCTCTTTTTCCTCTGCTTTATGGCATGATTACCCAGAATGGGCAGGGGAAGTTAAGATTCGGGTATGTGCCAAAAGAAGCCTTCAATATGTGATATTTAAGAACTTACTGCTAAGATTAAGAAGGTTGTCACAAATTGTTAGCTTTTAAAAACCTAACAACATTATTAATTAGTAAAGCCAAGAAATGTTCAGTGAAACAGCCATAATTTTTCCTTCAACCCAAGCCTAAAATTTCCATTCTGTGCCCTTCTGGACCCTTTTCACCTTCCTTACTCTTCCTGTTGAATGTTCCTACTACGTACCTGCCCAGACCAAGAGCTCAGTGAGATTGAGCTGTGGGTGAAGGTGAGTGGGCCCCTGCAAGGCCTCCCCCGCTCTCAGAATTCAGGAGCCTGTCGGCATAAGTCTGGCAACATGAACGTCAGTGATCTGTCACCATAGAAGGAGATGAGGAATATATCACCAACTGACCTTTTAATTACCTTTTAAGGTTAAACAAGTATGTGGTTTTTTGTTCTTACTTTATTAATAAAACGACTTAGCAAACAAAGAACTTTACTATCTGTATAGTTGAAAACAGAAGAGTAATAACAACACTTGGCACTCCGATACCACTTTTTATCCAGATGTCCCAAGGTGCTTTGCAAACATCAAGCTTGGTCTCCTCACTACCTTCTTCTTTGTAAGGTAGGTTAAGAAAGAAAAAGAGAAAGAGAGAGAGAGAGAAAGAGAGAGAGAGAAAAAGAAAGAAAGAAAGAAAGAAAAAAAGAGAAAGAAAGAAAAAGAAAAAGAAATGGAAGGGAGAGAGAAAAGGCAGTTTTGTGTCAGAAGTACTTGAAGGGGAAAAGCAACACTTAAGCCTAAGATCAGCATGGCTTTGGTGACAGGCAACATTAACACAGACGGACTCAGGGTTATCATTCTAAATGACAACTAAACAGGAAGAGGATTTACAATTTGCTCAGGGTATTTACTTGGTGTCAGGCACCAGGCTTGGCTTTTCCTTCTCCCACACCAGCTTTAATGAGGTATAATTTGTTTAAAATAAAAATTACTCACTTTCAGTGTACAATTTGATGAGTTTTGACAATATATACAGTTGTGTAACCATCACTACAGCCAAGATAGAGAACCTTTCCCCAGAAAGTTCTCTCCTGCCCCTTTGCAGCTAATCCCTCACGCCACTTTTTGTCACTGTAGTTTTTCCTCTTTAGGATGTCATGGAAGGGGAGCCATTCATTTGGAGCCTTTTGTTTGACTTCTTTCACCTAATGTAATGGCTATGAGATTCACCCACGTTCTTAGTACGTCAGTAGTCCATTCCTTGATATTGCTGAGCAGTATCCCACAGTGTGGCTACGTACAGTTTACCTATTCAGCTGCTGAGGGCCATTGGGTTGTTTTCTTTTGGAATGATAGGAATGTTGCTGCTAAGAACATTCACATACAAGGTTTGTGTAGACATGTTTTTATTTCTCTTGGGTAAATACTTGTGAATGGGACCGCTGGTTCATATGGGAAGTATATTTTTAACTTTATGGGATACTACCAAACTGTTTTCCAAAGTTGCTCTGCCCTTTTGCCTTCCCACCAGCAATGTCTGAGAGTTCCAGTTGCTCCACATCCTCGTATTTATAGATTGTTTCAGTTACTCCCCAGAACAACACTGGAAGTTCAGTATTGTTGTTATTCCCATTTTACAAATGAGCAAACTGAGACCTAAGGAGCCCTAGGGACTTGTGTAAGGTTCACACACAGCTAAGAGACGGCAGAGCCCATGCATATGTGAAGCCAGGTCTGTTGACGCCAAAACCCAACTCTCTTTGAATTACGAAATGTACTTTACTTCATGCCAGAAAAACTTCTGTTGGTAATCGACAGGATTTTAGGACAGATGAAATAGGATTAGTTACATGTCAAAAGTCAAGAGCCTACTACTTCCTCTCATGAGTCCTAAATACAAAGTTAAGTGTGTGCAAAGAATTTTTAACTATTTGAGAAACAAATTTAGGGAAAACACAAGTGAGATGAAAACACCTCTCATGTCTAAAGCTTTTATTCCCCCAAATCGGCATATCCTGTCATTTCTAAATGATACCCACCCACCCACTCCTTGGAACCCATGGGGGTAAATGCTCACATCCTATTTGCTGAAATCAAGAGAAAAGCCAGCACTGAAGCCAGGCTTTCTGGGTCTCCAACATCAGCCTTTCAGCCAGTTTTGGGGGTTAAAATAATTTGTCCTTTGTGACAGGGCTTAAAGCTGATATCCTAAAACCTTTAAAACTAGAGCCATCAGTGGGGTAAAATGCATATTATAGGAACCAATCCCAAACAGAAAAGAAGTTAGTGAACTTAGCCGAGTGAGGTTCCTATGTACTCGTCGCACATGTGTTTTCTTTCCCTCCTCTACATTGACCATGCAGACAACCTCTCAGGAACAACGGGACCAATAGCGGTGCTTTCTTTCTTTTTTTTTTTTTAAGATTGATTGATTGATTGATCAGTGAGAGAGAGCAGAAGCAGGGAAAGTGGCAGGCAGAGAGAGAAGCAGTCTCCCCGATGAGCAAGGAGCCCGATGCAGGACTTGATCCCAGGACCCTGGGATCATGGCCTGAGCCGAAGGCAGAGGCTTAACCGACTGAGCCACCCAGGTGTCCCATGGTGCTTTCTTTATTTGAATTTAAATGTCAGAAGATTTTGCAGGAAAATTCAGATCCCTCTCTCTGAGAAATCAGAACACTTTGAACCCTGGGTGCATGGTCCCTCGCTGATGTTGTCTGCCTGCTGGCTGGACCTAGTGGGCATGTTGCAACCCTGGTCCACACAAGTGGCAAAAATACCAGCATAGTCAAGGAACAAAAACCTGAATCCCTTTAGTTGGGGAGTCTTTGTGAAGCTGATGAGAAATGCTAACAGTTTGCCTAATGTTGGTTGTCACTTTGGTGGGGGTAGAGAGCTAGAGAGGGGAGCCCCAGGAGAACTTCTTTGGGCTTAAGACAATACTGGCTCTTTCCTATCTAAAAGTGTGACATGTTTAAAGTGTGCTAAAACTTTGGGGGCAGGGGTGTAGACTCCTTTTTCTCTTTTCTTTGTCCTAGAATAAGTTACAGAATATAGTAAATAAATCTCACTCACAATTTCTGAAGTACTGTAAAATCACTCAAATCACTCACAGTTACATCTGCAATTGGGAAGGTAAAATGTAGGTGTTCAGAAAGCATCCACATTTTGGAAGAAAAGAGCATTGCACAAACCTAGAACATTATCAAATACTGAAGGCTGAAAGACTTAAGTGAAGGGTCCATAATTTGGAGCCAGATCTTCTAAGTCTAAATCCCATCATCTTTCCATTAATAAAAGGGAGATCAGGTGCCTGGCTGGCTTCTTTCGGAAGAGCATGCAACTCTTGATCTTGGGGTTGTAAGTTTGAGTCCCACATTGGGTGTAGAGATTGCTTAAAAATAAAATCTTGAAAAAAAAAAAAACGGAGAAATTTCCATATGAATATCTAAATGCAGGTCCACAGCATTCTTTTTATGCAACTTCCAGCACTTTATTAGGGTGTTCAAGGAGACCAGAGGGCTGGTGGGATTTGCTTGGTGACCGCCTTTGGTGAAAGCCCTTTCTGCCATTCAGGCAGCCCGTGCTGTGCACCTAGGTCTTCCACACTCTGTGCTGTGCAGGGAGCCTTTTATAATTTCCCAAACTTCAGATTCTGAACACTATAGGGCTACTTTTTTCTGCGCCATTTTGGAACGTTCCCATGCGTGCTAGAACACAGCCAGCTGAAAAATAAGTGACTTCTCCAATAATGTGACAGAATTTGCAATGCGATGTCATACATGTCAGTCAAGCAGAAACTTTTGTCACATCCGGACAAGTGCCACCACGTCCAAGTGGCAGGATACCACCAAGAGGCAAGTGAGCAGACACGTCCCTCTCCCTGCCCTGACACACACCCTGTGCCCATCACCTCTCTGGGGCGTGTGTGTGTGTGTATGTGGCTTCTTTCTTTTTAGCCACCCTCCTAGGGAGGTAGCAATAAGTGTAAACTGTCAGGAGGAAAAGACCAAGAATTAAGTTATATTATCTCTGGCCCACTTATGTGCCTCTTCTTTAGGAAACATCTTCCAGAGTGATTTGTCATGAAAAGCAGCCTTTTAGGTCACTTTCATCAGTTTGAGAAATGACAAGCACTCTTGAGCACTCACCCTGGTTAGACGTCCTCACAGACTTAGTTCTGTAGTTTGCCTGGTTGGGAACACTCTGAGCAAAGTATAGGGGAAGCTGCTCTGTGATTCTTACAGCTCAGATGTTGCATCTAGAATATATGCCATCAATGACGTTTTGCCTTTATAATTCCCTTTAACATGAGGATCTCAAAGAACATTATCAACGTGACATTACACATTCTGATACAGCTCCCAAGGGAAGGAAGCCAAAGACAGGCACCATTCCTAATGTAAAAGATTGAACCACAGTAAAGAATTAGAGCTAAAATATGAGCTGAGTTTTATGTGGTGCAGTATTTCAGAAGACAGAAGATTTAAGAAGAGAAATCAGTATCATAGGCAAAGGGAGTCTGATTGGAGCCCCAAAACATTTCAGTCCTTATTTGGGGCAGACCCCCATTTATTCACTGTAACTCACCTCCTACCTGTCCTGCTCACTAACCTAGCTACCCAGAACCATGTCTTGTCACTCTGGAGGATTCTAGAAGAAGTCAGGTTGGTGAAGGGCCACATGTTAGAAATTTGTGTTAGTTACAGAGAAAGGCTTCGTGAGTGAAGGTCGCCTCTGAGACTTGGTGACAATGACGATGGTCTGTTGAACATCTGGATGTTAAATACGATCGATTCTCTTAGGAAGTAGAATCTCCTCTCTGTGGCCAACTGAAAATATAATCTACAAAGCAAGTATAATTTCAGTTTACAACACCTAGCCTAATGTGTAAAATTACAGACTAGTTGAAATTAATGATCAATTTGGCAGGTATTTGTGCAATATGACTAGAGTTTATCCATGGTACAACATCCAAGAACAATATATTCCATTGTCAACCTTTTATTTTGTTTTCTTTCCTTTTTTTCCCCTTGTCTCCAGGAGACCAATTAATTGTTCAAAGGTAATATATAGAGGAGATTTCAAGAGCATTTACTTTGGCACGGTCTCTGCCCTTTTGTGGTCTGGCTAACAATAAAGCTAAAATTTGTTTTGTAATGATGGTTCCAGTTGGACTGGAATCCCTTTGAAGTTCCCACATTTTGCTGTTGTGAGAGCTGAAGATATTATTTGATTGCAATAAAACACTCTGTACATTATCAAAATATGGCGCACACTGAACTGTAGCAACTTGCAGTAGCCAAACTCTCCTTGCAAGTGTTCTGCATGAGTGGAGCACATAGCAAATAAAGGTATGCCTTCTTCTACATCCATTTAGTGCTCAGTCATTACTCCATAGGCCATTCATGGACCTTAAACTCCCTGCAAGGTCAATATCAGCAAGTATGGGGAGCACTCATTTAGACTATGTGTTACTTTGCTATCAGCATCATATTCTAGGTTGTAGAATGTGCTGTGGTGGGTGCTTGTTTTAAAAAAATAATGAAATCCCTGTAGTGTTCAGTGACTTTGCTGACTGGGCTGTGTTCCATCGCTTGTGTAAATGAAAATATTTAAAATGATTTTTATGATAATTTTAAATAATCAAAAGAAATGCCTGAAAATATATTTTGGCACAGAGAAATCCCTCTTTACAGGTACTTTTAAAAATGTCACCTGGAGGGCGCCTGGGTGGCTCAGATGGTTAAGCGTCTGCCTTCGGCTCAGGTCATGATCCCAGGGTCCTGGGATCGAGTCCCGCATCGGACTCCCTGCTCCTTGGGAGCCTGCTTCTCCCTCTGCCTCTCTCTCTCTGTCTCTAATGAATAAATAAATAAAATCTTTAAAAAAAAAATGTCACATGGAAAAATAATTATAAAATCTATTTTAATCTGTTACCTCTGACTGAGTCTTAAGTTAAAATGTTCTACTTGTCTGGTTTTTACCACTGCCCCTGCCTTATGTGTTGCCTTTTCACATTTGATCTGAGTTGCATTTAGTTGGGGAGAAAAAGAAAAGTCCATTGGACTCACTTCTGGTTTCCACTCCAACATATAAGAAGTGGAGAAGTCATCATTCCTGTCCTCACAACAAGAAGAAAACTAAACAAACTGAAAATCAACAATTCTTCTTAGATCCTGCAGAGAATTGAGGTCACAGGGCAAAGTGCTGCCCCAAAATTGGAGAGAGAGGTGAATACAGAGAATCAAAGCTCATCAGGAGCAGGAACTTCCATTGGGCCAGCATCAGGTAGGAACACATCAAGGGTGATTAACTAATTGTTGGAGGTTGAGTATGGACTAGCTTGAGAGATCAAAACTCTTGGGGGCCCAGTATTAGGGAGACCCCACACTTTCATGAGTTTTACTTCATGAGTTTTACTGGTTCTCAGAGTGAAGATCAGAGAATTGGAAAAAGATTGGAGGAAAAATCCCTTGTGCTTTTGTCAGGAGGAGGAGAAAAGTAACCATTTTGAAATATGCCAAGAGATCGGTTCTCCTTAACAAAGGCTTCCCCTCAAGGGAAAGTATTTTACCAGAGCCTAGTTGATGTGAGGAAAGGCAAATACTCACCTCCAGCCCCCTCTAGCCCTCTTGCATCACTTAAGATGGAGAGGAGGAAAACTGAGAAGAACTTATGAAGGTCACAGCCCAGGGACACAGACCCAGCAAAGGAATGAGAACTAACCATAGGATTATAGGATGTTTCCTCTTCTCCCACATTTTAACACCACATCACCAGGCTCCTGTATAATAATGGGGGATTACAACTGAAAGAACTGCAAGGGTCAGACTCCATTTAAGAAGGAGTCTCTAGGGAAACCCAAAGACAGAAGGGGAAACCAAAACAAGGATGCTGGAGGAAATTTTAGCTTCTGACACAGCTACAGCAAATAATAAACACAGCCTAACTCGTATCCAGATAAACACAAACCACACACCAGTGGCTTGTTGACCTTAGTTTCTTTTATCCAATACATCAAATCTGCCTTTCACCTATAAGATATGCTAAAAGGCAAAAGACGCAGCCTGAAGGGGAGAGAGAGAGAGGGAAAAGAGGTGGGGGTACAGGGATTCTTTAAACCAGCAAAATTCTTCTGTACCACACTGTGATGCTAGGCAGATACATGCCATTTTATGTTCATCAGCACCCAGAGACTATACGATACAAAGAGGGAACCTAGTGCAGACTATGGACTTTAGTCGATGCATCGATATTGGTTCATCAGTTGTAATAAATATACCACTCTAATGCAGTATATTAATAATAGGGGAAATGGTGCAGGAAATGGAGGAGGAGAGGGTAGATGGGAACTCCTATACTTTCTGTGTACTTTTTCTATAAAGCTAAAACTGCTCTAAAAAATAAAGACTATTAAAAAAAGAAGGAAGCCCCTTTGACAACTTAACTGAAGAGAGGTCATAGTGAGAAACTTGTAGGCTAATCATGCCAAAAAAGTGGTGGGAGGGAAGATGGGATATGGCGATGCACTGATCACTTGGCCCTATAATTTCTGGCAACCAGGCAGCCTGTGGATTTGCGCAGGCATCATTCTGCTGAGGGTGAGCAGACCAGACAGCCTGCGATGTCAGAGAGAAAATAGTCGGTATTAGGGATGGCCTGAAACTGGAGAGGTCCTCTGAAATCCCAAACCTCATTTGTTTTCACGAAAGTTCAAACCACGGTGGGCCTGCTTGATCCTCTGCCCGCTGCTGTTGGCTGATCGATGGTTTGTTTCATGCTGTGTTTAAAAATATGGAATTAGGAATTGGATGGTACATTCTGAATCCCTGCTGAAATGTCTGGCTGGGCGTGGTGGGGAGTGCAGAGCCAGCAATAAGTTGTCTTTCCCGACATGCCCAGAAAGGACACTAGGGAATGGAGTTCTCTGCAGCCCAGTGATGTCTCTGGCTTCTGACCAGCAGGGCTCAGAAAGCCTCCTAAGACAGGGTCAGAAGAATACAGCATGAGACAGGCCACATAACCCATAAACCCCCCCACCCCCCGGAAATTTGCATCGCCGCAGTTCCATTGCCTCGTGAGGTGTTTAGATCCTCTTGAGGCTCTTTTCACTTTCTGGAAGATTTTCAGTCCAGTGGCAAAATAGGTCTTCTCTCTACACTGCTTGGGAAACCTCTGCAGTCTGTCATTTCTTGGGATCCTCTTAACCAATCTCAGAATTACCGCTCAGCATCTGATTTGCTTATTAAGGAGACCAGGCATTCTGAAATGCCTCTTTTTACACTAATCTTAAAGACTTAAATAATGACAGAGAATGTTTGACATAAAACTGGAAATTCCAGAGAGATTTCTGTTTCTAAGAATTATCATTCTGCTGCAGGAATTAAAACTACGTCTCTTTATATTTATGCATGCCTACACACACACACAAGCCACCTAATGAATTCCTCACGTTCTATCACATCACCCTGCTTTTCCACTGATCTCTCCCTCTCTTCCATTTTTATCCTAACCACCCACCATCCCTGCCCCCCAGTGCTCTCCCATTCTCTCGCCACTCCATCTACTGTCATCCTTTCATCATGATGTAGGCACCAGACCACCTTCATCATTTTGGAAAACACAACATAGCAATGGCCTCAAATTTGCCAGGACCTCTCAAATTAAACCCCACCCATCACCCATGAAGCCAGACCCAAGTGTGGTTTTACTGGGTGACTACTAGGCATTGTCCAATCCAGGACAGAACACTCTTTTGTAGAAGTACAACAAGGAAGTATGAGTGGTGTTGGATCTGTGATTTTGCCTTTTTTAATTTATCTTATACATAGGAAAGCACAAAATGCTTACCTCTTAAATCATCAGAATGAGGTCATTCATTCAGTGTCTCTATTTACTCAGTGGTTGACGTGTCTATACATTGGTGACTATGAGCCTAGAAAATAATAATGCCCTTTATCAGCAGTCTTTGTGGTGGTGTGGAGTGTTGGTGGTGTTGCTTTTGGCCTGATCCCAGGGGCAAGCCATCCACCTCGTCACTGTGGCGCTTCACAGAGAGCAGCCTAACAGAAAAGCTGTTTTCAGTCGCTTACTTACTCTGCACAGGGCAGAGTGGAGAGACAGCCTTTTAAATACATGTACCA